>NW_028301719.1:1941026-2264530 GCF_037042655.1 Diuraphis noxia
AGATAACTAAATTTATAATAATTAAAGAGTGGATATTTAGGTTCTTTAATGCTTAAAATATAATGCTAATATTTTCTTAAAATCACTAAAATATTCACCAAATATTCATTAAACTTGTAAATATGCAGATATATGATTTTTTTCTAAAATACCTCAATAAAAACAATTAATAATTGTTAAACACCATTCAACAGGTTCAAAAAAAGAAATTGTCTTTGAAAATTTAGACCACAGCCATGATAAAACCGAAGAAACTAATTTAAATCGTCAAAAACTTAATAATAAATTAAAAAGAAAAGCTGTTGATGATATTTGTGAAAAACCAGCTAAACTTATTCATAAAGAACTTTCTAATCATGATATTAATACTATTACCTCTAATGATATAGACTTAATTAGAAAAAATATACATCGTGCTAGGTCATCCATATTATCAAAATTACCCACAACCATTGAAGACGTTCATGAACTATTGAAACAAATTACGATACATACTAATAATGACGAAAAATTTTTAATTATGAATGATCCAATTACACACATTATTATGTTTACTTGCAATACAAACTTATCTCATTTAAGCAAAATTAGTACTATTTATGTTGATGGAACCTTTAAATGTTGCCCAAAACAATTTACACAATTTTTTACTATTCATGGATTAAAAGAACCAAACAGTTTTATTCCACTAGTATTTTTTTTACTGCCAAACAAAGCAAAAAACACGTATGAACATGCGTTTAAATTTTTATGTGCAGAATGTGATAAGCTCCAGTTACAATTTACACCACAAACCATTTACGCAGATTTTGAAAGTGCTATACATACTGCTGTTTATGCAGTTTGGCCAGAGATAAATTTAAGAGGATGTCGATTTCACTTAGGGCAATCATGGTGGCGTAAAATTCAAGATCTTAAATTGTCCACTTTTTTTAGAAATGATAATTCTGAGATTGGTAGATTTTTAAAGTACATATTTGGATTGCCATTTTTAACACCAGACGAAGTAGGTGATTTTTTTGCTTCTGATCTAATGGGAATCAAACCAGTTGATGAAAAAATAGATTTATTTTTGGATTACTTAGTTGATAATTATATTTCACCTGAATCTACTTTTCCACCTCGTATATGGGCTGAATTTTCACATAGTACTTTACGTACCACAAATAACTGTGAATCATTCCATTCTAAATTCAATGGAATGTTTTATCATGCCCACCCAAATATTTATCAGTTTATAGAAGCTTTAAAATATGTTCAACAAGATTCCTACATCAAATTAAGAAGCAGTATAAAACGAAGAAAACCCATATTAGCTAAAGAAGATTTTATTAAAGAAAAAATGTATGAATACAGTTCAGGTCAAATATCACGATTGGAATTTGTAAAAAAAATATCCTATAAATTCAATCCAATTACAAATTTGTAAAAATGTATGTTTTTTTACTATAAATATGACGTATATATACTTTGACTATTTAGTATTTACTGAATTTTTAATTATTATTATAAATGTATATAACATTATGACCAATAAATTATGAAAATGTATTAATAATATGAATACTTATATTTTTTGTATGCATTTTATAACAATTTTTATATTAATTATTACGACTAAATTATGAAAATTATTAAGGACGGAATTAGTATATACCTTTTTCTAACTGGGACGGAATTGGTATATACCTTTTTTTTAACAGGGACGGAATTGGTATAAAAAAAGGTTCTCGGGACGGAACTCGGATGCAGCCGAGTTCACAGCCGTCGTCATCATTATATTTTTTTCAGTCCTAACACAAGAGTACGCTTGTGCTCATGCACCTCAGTACACGATACTAAACCCCTAGGATTTGACCGACTCGGATACCGCCATACCGGTCCACAATGTACTATCACTGCACAATAGTATATGTCTATTGTCTACACTCTACACACATGTGAATTATGCGCTTGGTGCCAACAGGAAAAAAAGTACATATAAAAAATAAAACCTGTTTATTGCCAATGCAAGGCACTTTAAGAGTTTTTACCTCTACAAGCTGCAGTTAACAATATTATATTGCTACGCGATTTATATCGTAAGAGAATAAATATTCCTCGTGTGGGTACACGCGTAAACCACACTTTTACAGTGGACCGATACTTCTAAACACAGGTATAAATAAGTTTATAGTGTATACCACGGTAGATTATAGACTATAATCTACCGTGGTGTATACTATCTACATTATTAATAAATATAGGTTAAACGAAATAAATAAATAGGTGGCAGTATGTTTATCTAGAGGTATGGTCTTGAATGGCCGAAACCAAAGAAGAAGAAGAAACGAAGTACAAATAAAAACAATAATTTTAATTCATTAAAATATAATATCGATTATTTAAAAATATAATATATAATAATTAATAGATACCAAAATAATTAAATCGATGACGCAAACTACACACAATTAAGCACGTGATTGTGTGCTGTAATTCGTAACAATACACATCATATTTTTTTTAAATCACACAAGTAATTTAGTGTAAACTGATTAATAACAGTGAGTGTATGAAATAGTATACCGAATATCTATAACAATAATAATATGTATATTGTATATAATATAGAACATCGTACAATAACATAATAAAATAAGTCTTTTGTCCTATAGTCTTTTCATAGGTATATATTATTTCAATTTCTAAACCATAAATAACCAAAAAATAAATGTTTCAAGTACGTTGAAATGTTCATCTACCTTTAGGACGAAAAATAATACATGATGATAATATATTTAACATGTAAACATCCAAACTTCACATTAAATATATAAAAGGTAAGGAAAATTAGTAACCACGCAAAAAATCACAATCTTTGTACATTCATAACCACACGTCATAGGTATGTATCGGCAGGTGTAAAAAAGACTGATGAATGGAACCGACAGGGGAACGTAGGCGTATATTTTCTTTGAAATATTTATGTAAAGAATTTTACGATGGCGGATGGCGAGTCGATTGTATTTCACAAAATTGATGTATTATCGATTTATAGGTATTAAGTTCCGTGTTAAGTATCCATTAGACACGCGCCAAAAATTAATTTAATTTAAATTCAACTTGTCACATGATGCAAATGTATTTGTCTAAATTTTGATTGTGCCCACTTACATACTTACGAATAATTAAAATAATTTACAACACGTAAGTGTACTTAGTACTACCATTTGTGATGTATGTTAACAATTGAAATTTTAAACGAGATGATTAAACAAAAATTTGAACAGCATTTATATGAAAATATAACTAGTTACTAGTATAATGTTGTGTTTTAAAAATGATAAACACGAAAAAGTATTTACTTTTTAGAAATTACGAAAATCCTATGAGCATAATAGGTTAGGTTATTGATTTTATAATAATTTAAATAAAATATATAATATACCGCCATTGTATAACAACCCAAGTACAAAACATGACAATTTTTATTATACGACAATAGTAGGTGCATGGAATACTTGATAGTTTAAATAAAAATGAATTCCACGATGACGTATTCACACTAATAAACATAGTTTTCCCACCAGATTAAGAAAAATAAATTGGAATCAGCGTTATGCCATCGTGTTATATAGTAGGGACCGAGTATTGACGCGTTGAATGGGGACCCACGTGGACGTTTTACACACACACACACCCTACTATTCGCCGGAACATTCGGATTACAATAATAATATGGTACAGACAACCGCAGATAAAACATTTTGCCGCGATTTAATGATTAGTAAAAAAATAAAATCATAACCATAATATGTATAATATATATAATATAAAATAAATCTATACCTGAACGCCGTTTTTTCGTTTGTTCGTAGTTTTTTTTTTCCTCAATCCCAATAGAAAATATTATCTACTTTTTTTTTATGTATAATGTATAATATGACATTTAATCATAATGTATAATATAATATACGACGTAGGTGCATTATTACAATCGACGAGCTTAATGAATGGAAAAAATCATAAGCGAAAAATAAAATGTAACAATACTCACTGCAGGTTGAAATGATGATATCCGAACGGCGGGCGATATCGACGAGCCGATTGAATAACAATATTGTACTACGATAGTATTATCTCCGCCACAATAATGACACGACTATAATATCAAAACGAAAATCGATATTATGGCAAAATAAAAATAATACAATATATATTTTATTATATATCATGGGCGAACGCGATCGCAGGCCGACCGTGACGACACGCCGGCACACGTTCGAATGTGAAATGATTCACATGCGCGCACGATAATATAACATAACCAACGCTGGAAATAGAAACTGCGACGTCGGCGGCGCCGGCCGTTTCACGCACTTTGGAACCCTGGTTTTGTGTGTATACGTATATCGGTATACCGTAGAGTAACCGTGTTGGGTACGTCGTACGATGCGCGCGCAACGGTGCTGCTCCCCGCGGGCGTTTTCGACACAAAATAAAAATTCTACCACCGTCGCGAAAACCCCCATCGATTTTCCACGGAAATCGCCGGCCACGTGTTCGCCGAACCTTCGCACGTGCACTTGTTCGGCTGTGCGACATAAAACCATAAAATACGTAATGATGGGTGTGTATGATTTGCGCCAAAATTATTATTGTTGGACACGGGTGCCAATTTAAAATAGGTACACTACCTACACAGCCGCACAGGACATACTATGTCTAATAATATTGTAATTACGATGCCGTTGTCACATAACACGCGAGCGTCAAATACATTCAAAAGAAATACATCGAACGCATTGGATACGTATATTCAATACGTTTATTATGTTGCATAATATTTCCGTAGGCCTGCGCACGGGGCGAGGAAAATTTGTACAGCCTACTTAAAATTGTTGAAGAGATAAAATTCGTTGATGTCACTTTTTATGCTTAGGACTTGCTGGCCGAACGTTTCGTGAACATGATGTTGAACAGGGTTCAAATTGGGGGCGGTTTTTAGAATAATTAGTAAATTCGCTTATGAGATGATACGATCCAGTATATCGTATATCACAGTACAATACTACAATGCTCAAATAAGGTTAGACGCCTCACTTACATTATTACTCATTTGTAGAGGTCGGATTTTTATGATTTTACATATTTGTTTCTAGTCTATGCAGTTAGATGGGAGTGAGAAATCTTTTCGATTCATGAAACACAGAATTAATAGGAATAAATGTATTTTGCATAAAAAAGCATATTTTATGGGTTAGAGAATAAATACACGTTAGAGAATATTTGAGAATATTTTAAATTTTTGTAATATCGGCAATAATGAATATATTTCACGTATATCAGCGCTTTGATAGTTATAATGTTCACTAAATAATTCTGTTTATAAATAATTAATTCCTGGGTTTTAACAAAAATTAATCTCCAGGTATTCCTTATCGATTGCGATAGCACGTAGGTTATTTCGTTACCTAAAATAAATTAAAACTGAATTTTTTTTTAATATTAAAAGAATATTTTGCATATTTAAGGACATAAAACATCATATATCTGGTATTTTAAAAGAATATTAAGAGAATATATTGCCTAATTTATGCAACATAAAAACATTGTATTTTAAGGATTTTAAGAGAATATACATCCGGCCTCTACTCATTAGATATGGAGGAAATTATTGATGAGTCAATACAGTCAAAACACTGACTCCAATACAGAGAAGTGGTGGGCTAATTGGCTTCAATTTTTGGTGGTGCAGAGAAATATTATAATTTGATCCCTCAAAATACTTCAAATTCGGAAATTCCCTAGTTGCAGTAGCCAGTAATTAATAATTATTAGTATAAAAAATTTTAAAAAAAGATCGTTGTTTGACAATTATAACTTTATAGATATATTTGTTCAATAAATAAAATATGGAATTTTTAAAATAAAAATGTAGAGTGAAATATAACTTGCACTACCAAATGTACGCAACTCCAGAGAAGAATACCATTGTGCTATATAGTATATACTATTGTCTATAAAGTAAAATACGAGTATATCTAACATTATGTAAATTAATAATTGTTTTTATTTTATATATTAGTCAATAATAATATGAAATTTTCTTTATTTTCATTATCAATAAAACAGTGTCTAACAAATTTAAATTTATTATAAACTATTTGTAATAATATATAAAGACAATATTCATCTTACTGAATTTTAATAGGTCAAGTAACCACCAACGAAAATAATTCTGCACACCTTGTGAAAAATCCCTAAGCACGCCTATGAATACTTCAAAATATTCGAAATCATAGGTCGAAATCATAGGTATTCTATAATCCAAATAATACATATACCTATACTCGTAACCCTTTATGCCTTTGTTCTTATTTTTCGTTATTTGTGAAATTAATTTTCACTATGGTATACCTTAATACAAAATGTTTTAAAGTCATAACACAAAAACTCTGAAGCTTTGCATATTTCGATTTAGATAATTTGTCATTTCTGAAATGAAGCACACAGGTATCAGGAATTTTATTGCTTTTGTACGATACAATTCATTTTTTTCTTATCTCGATTTGTCACTTACGTTTTCTGTATTTTTTTTTTTAGTTTATTCTTAAAATAATACATTTTTTTCCCACAACAGTCGGTACAAATAAGAACATAAACTACGTAATTATATTAAGTCCCCTTCCTCATTTATGGGTACCTGCACATATTCAATTATTTACAATATTAAACAATTCGTGTACTGTACAAAAATAATACCTACGTGTGAGACGTGGAAGTATTTTTTTGATTATCCAATTACTATAAAGAAAAGACAAGAGGATTGCGACGATAATGAAACTGTACTTCATATACGAATTGATAATAATAAAATTGTCGAAAAAAAAATCCTATTAACTAGGTATTGACTAAAAAATGAATCTAATGATTTTCAACTTGAACAGTAGTTTTAGCCCCAGTAAATGTTTAAATAAATGTATATAGATTTACGTTGTTATAATTTTTATAGATTAAACTATTACAATTATTTATAGAATAATTTAATCAATTAACTATATAATATTATAATCAGCTTGAAATATACATTTAGGAAATTGTTTAATCGCTATAAAATTACAGTTTATAATAACTAGGAGGTACTTATAAATCTGGTCACATTTTTAAGAGGGTTAGATTAATTTATATTTAGATAATGTAACTTATATGCTTACAAATTGATTTAAATTGGCCTCATTTTACTATTAATCAAATGGTACTGAGGGTCTCTCATCAAATATGATATAATTGACATTAATCAAAATATTTTATCCAACCTTTGAATCTGATTTAAAGTTACCTATTTTTACAATGTGACAGTAAATAAATTTAATTAGAGTATCTTAAATTCTTAGATAGTTTTATACACATTGGGTATTTATAATTAATTATAAATAACAAATCGTTTCGATATAATTAGGTTCCTATATAGCATATTATGTCTATATTATATCTACTATAAATAATTTACCTAAGTTAAATATCATTTCATAAAATTTTTAAAAAAAATTATTGATTCAAAATGATAATAATGTCAATTTTATTAATTTGTATTTCATTAAGAGGACACCACACCTCAACACATACATATTTTGTTATCTCTATCTTAAAAGTTAAAAGTGAGTAACACGACGAAACTAGTCCAGCAATTCACGTTTAGCTTCGTTAACTTAGAATGAATTAACCTATTATATGAAACTTATTAATAGCAAGAACATTAATGTGCTCGTATATCGTTATTTTAACAATAATTCCATTTTTAAGCAATTTATGAGAATATTTTTTATTTTAATTAAGCTTTTCACATACCTATTGGTAATACTCGCAAAATCACTCACTTGTACTGACTAGGTACGGAGACAACAAAATACTTCGGTTTGACGTCTTCTTTAATGTCGTTATCCTTATCCGTCAAATTGTTGACTAGATTTTTATTTCATAGCACATCGACTAACTTTAAAATAAAAAGTAAATTCAATACAATTTTAAAAATAAACTATAGTAAACGTTTATCAACATTTTTATTAAATATACACAATATATTTGTATTTATATTTACTATATTTTGAGTAAATTATAATATGCACTTTTGATTTTTGATTTTTATCCGATAGGCATAACTGCTGATGTTTTCAAATTATTGTAATTCCAATTATTAATTAATTATTGACAATAACAAGTAATATGAATCTTAATTACAATTATTCACGAATAGATTAAAATTATAATAATATTAAATATATTAATATATGTATGATACAGCACCGATCAACATCATGCTAAACACGAAATCCATTAAAATTATTATGATTACAATACAAAACATTATTATATATATATAAAGGTTAGGTTAGATAGGTAGGTACGTAATATTTGTCCATTGTCAAATTTGTGAAATACATTCATTATACGTAAACGTTTTAGCTAGGTAGTGCATTAGGTGTATGAAAAAATAATAATAAGTAGGTATTTAGCTAGGAGGCGAAATTTTTTAATATTTATATATAATATGCATACCTGCCTATGGTAAAATGCTCAAATATCGTATGACGCGTAGTCACTTAAAAACATGTTCGTGAAATCCATCGTCAAATCACGTACCTACAAATTAATACACGTTATATACATTCAGGCACAATATTTTAATATTATTCAGACAAGCCCGCGCGGGTCAATCGCGACGTTTATGCTACTTCGTATTTATATAATTTTCTACGACGCACTACACAAACGCAGCAAATGCAGCAAACGCACCTAATCCATATATACACCGACGACAGTCTGTCGCCAACCACCTGCTGTGTGCAATTCGATCCGCACATGGTTAATACCGCATTACCGCGTATACCTACATAATAATATTATTATATTAGTGTCCTGCGACGACGATAGACTTGACATATTGTGACGACGACGACGATGCGGTCAACATAATATCGCAACCATTGCATATAAAATGTACACCTAATATATACTATATAGTTAGGTGTACAATACAATATAATTGAATAAAAATATTAATACAAGTCGTGACGGAGTCATATTTCGTACTGGGTATCTCGCGCACAATTATTTTTATTATTATTTTCAGTGCAAATACTGCAATATACATGTTATGTAGGGTAGTGATGAACTATATGTAATATAATATTGTATACCCACACTGTGTAGATAATATAATAATGATAATATCATAAACGAATAATAGTTATAAGAATAATATAAAAATAGGTACCTAGTTGTGATTATATTATGTGTATCACATATTGTCGTCGATTCACTATTAAAACCGCGTTTCTAAATCAATGGTACATCGGTACACGTACCATTATATAGTGGTACGCGGATAGCTCATAATAAGTGGCATACGCATAATTATCCGCATTAAATACAACTTGCTTCATTTGATATCAATAATCATTGTGAATACTTATTTCATTTTCCATTAATTGTGCATCCATTAAACACTTAAACATTCATAATTTTATAATTCCTAGAGAAATAATAATATTCCATAAATATACATATATAATGGCAGTGCTCGAATTGGGGGGGGGGGGGACGCATGGGAACTCAGCTCCTATACTACCTTTTGATTTTAAATAGCGTTCCCAACCCTAGTATCTACTACATTTTCCTATAAGAACTCACAGGTAAATATTTTTATTTTGTATTTATTCAGTCTTATAAAATATTAAATAGGTATTGTAAAAATAAAATAAACCCGTATGTGTTGGAGAATTTTATTTTAGTCAATACATTATTATTTTTTTTAAATATTGGCATTTAGAGAAATAAAATATATAAACTAATAAAAATATAGTGATATTGTGGCAGTAATTAAGGGGGTGTGGGGGGCAATGCCCCCCACGGGTTAGTACTCAATAAATGTTCAGTTGGAACGCTGTTTTTTAAATTTCTACTTGAGTTTCCTTTCTTTCAATTCCCCAATTCGAGCACTGTATATACCTATATAATATACATGGAAGATGACGTTTAAAATTTTAATGAGCAAAAATAAAATACGTTATTTGGTCGTTATAAGCGGTACACGAACATTTTCAAACTGTGTAGGCGGTGGGTGGTACGCATACATAAAAAGGTTGAGAGCCGCTGGTAGCTATCTATTATGGAGTGGCGCGAAAATCTCTACGACGGTAGTATCATTTTTACACAGAATTATTATTATGCACTCCGATAGACACGAGTGAGTGCATCACCGGTATTACAAAAATACAAACTGTCTACGTTCGCCGTCTGATCCACAAGTTGCGCTGCGCTTGCATTAATAATAGACCGAACTAGAATTACGTGGGAACGATGCGCGATTAAAAATAAAAATGCATCGAAAGACTAAAAACTCGTGCAGTAGGTACTATTACTACGCCATATTATTATTTCGTTGTTCGCGAGGCGATTTATTTTTTAATTTATTAACTGAGACATAATAAAACGCTTATAGTTTTGTGAAGGCAGTCGTGATGCAATAGAATATATTACGTAGTATAATATAATATAATATAGTGAATTATACATTGGCCGTCGCACGTGTCAACTTTTCCGTCCAAGATTCCTGACTCTGCAGCGACGCTAAAAGTGCGCAATATTATGATAATTTTATTGTTCAATGGTTTCAGTTTAGTCACATTCGACAAATAATTTGCTGATTATTGCGGTTTGATCGATCGACGTTGGGATTCGGAACAAACGGTAAACGTCAAAAACAAAAGATACAGTAAGATATCTGTCATTTATTATTATAATTAAACACAAAGCCATATTGTTTATAATAATCATTAAAGCATAACATTAAAAATATACGAATTGCACATAATATAATAAATTATTTAAATATTATATGTTAAATAAAGGTACAATAATGTATTGGTCACTGTGTAATTGGATTGTTAATACATTTTCCTGCTGGTGATGTTTAGTTGAATTTGTCAAACGATAAGAATATAAAACGTACTACCAACTAAAGGGCGACGATGTAAAGAATCGATTGTTAATAACTCTATCTCGGAAATATTTTAAGTCTACCTGACTAAATGATTCGTTACTAGCCAGTTGCATGAGTAAATAAAATGTATTTATTTTAAAATAAGATCAACACATAATAATGGGTTTAGTTTCAATAACAATGAATAATAATAATTAATATTATATTTATGAAACTCGATTGAACTATAACTCGGGTCAATTGCTGGGTATCAACGTCAAGAACTGCTAAAAGTAAATGAACCATTGTTTAGATCGTTTGGACGGTATAGGATTATCATCACATCCGTGTGCAATACATTAAGCATGATAGGTATTATGATATACATATATTATAGGTATATGAACTGTTTGATAAAAAGTTGAGATTATTATAAACGACAAAAACAAGAAAACACTATAAAAAAAAATCTTCAAGTGCAAATTCAAATGCAAATTACACCCAAAGGCCACAGACCCACACACACACATATTAAACATTTGAACATATCGCTATTGATTAAGTAAAATAATATATATTATATATATATATATATATGTACATAAGTATACACACCCTTCCGAGGGTGGACACAAATAGACTATTAACCTCTCTGGTCCGTCCACTGCAGGCCCTCCTTGAAATTTTATGGAAGAAAATATTCACAATATTATTTTGTTTTATTACATGGATAGTTTATTATTGTATAAACTTGGTGTAGAAGTGTGGAGCAAAGATTTCACACCTTATCAAAGGTATTATTTTTTTTTTTTTTTTTTTTTTTATTTAAATAAGGCTTCAACTCCTGAGGTTATTAGCCTGCAGTAAATACAAAATAGTAGTTATAGAGTATGATCTTAAAGCTATGGGGACACATTATGTTTGACAATAGAGGGATTTTGTAGAGTATATGTACATTCAATTATTTTTCTAAATTAATTTTTCTAATCCTATGTTTTTGAAAAAAACGTATATGTTTTTGGAGTTATCTTCGCCAAGTGCTTGTTGCATAGTTGATGGGTTCCCGAGGATTTGTCTGGAGTTGGTGAACTTTGGGCATTCTAGCGTGATGTGTTTAATTGTCAGCGCTTTGTCACAGAGTTCGCAGGTCGGGCTGTCTTCTTTTGTTATGAGGTGTAGGTGTGTTAGGCGAGAGTGTCCAATCCGGGTTCTTGTGGTAACTACTTCTTCGTGCCTGGATGAGGATGGGGGAGTTTTCCATGGGTCGACTGACGGTTTAATTTCTTTTAATTTATTTGTGTTTGGAGTCTTCTCCCACGAGCCTTGCCAGTGACTTTTAGTTAGATTATTTATGTTTGAGAGTGCGTCTTGAAATGTTATTTTATTTATTAGTACCGAGCTGGGTGATGTTATTGCTTCGTTGGCTGCCTTATCAGCTAGTTCGTTGCCACTTATGCCAGTGTGGGAGGGGACCCATAGAAATTCGATTTTTTTTTAAAGGTATTATTATTCATTGGCCTTTCAGTAAAATTACACGCGACTTAAGTCGACGCTGCCAGGTATAAAATCCTGGCCTACCCATTGGTGGGTGTATTACAAACGATGAGGATAAAACAATGTCATGCAGTAAGCCCCCTCCATTGCATCGTGTATGCCTATAAAAATTACAATACAGTTTATTATTGTGATATACTTATATACGTATAATAGGTACGAATGTCACAATATTGTGTCTCATCCTCTCATCATATTCTGTCGATTAGCTTCTGGAAGAATAATACTATATATTTCAAATATTAGTCAGTGTGCACTCTAATGGTGTTTACTATTTATATAGAGGAATCGTTCTCCATTAATCAATTGAATATTCAATTAGGAAATGCATAGTAATAAGTACGCCGCGCCATCGGACATTTTTCAAATCTATTTGCCCGCATCAATAGTTCAAAATTCAAATGTTATAACATGCATTATGTATACATCATAATATGTAATAATAATTATTGTTATGCAATAATTGCATTAAATATAAATGAATGCATACTGTACACTACGAATTGTTTCTTTTTTCTCCGCGACGACTGTCGATTGGTGTTAGAAATTGTGTACAGTAACGCAGTTTGGTAGTTTAATCTATGCACATTATTATACACACATGTACGACATATGCGTTATTATTTTAACGTTACACTACAAGTATATATATAGATACATGTTATTATGACGAACAAATTTGTTTAACATTTTACGGATTTATTGTACTACTTGACTATTACGAGTTACGACTACAAAGGGTAGCACCCCAATCATGTGTGCTGCAGTATATTGTATATAATAATAATACAAAATATGTGTCTATAAATATAATAAAATGCCCATTGCTTAACCTGTGGGGAAGGTCTTCACTGATTCTTCAGTGGCGTAATTTGGCCATGTTTGTGGGGGGGGGGATAAAATGTTATAACATTTTACCTATACCCCCCATGAAAAAAAAAAATAAAAAGTATTTATTATAAGCAGTAAGCACCTTTCAGAATTCAGAGCAATATATTTATGTACACATGAGACATGGAAATATGGAATAAATACAAATACAAATCGATTAGTTATTTTTAGTTCAATAGGACTACGGAAAAATAGTAGGATAGGATAAGATAGGATAGATATGACAATAGTCTTTAATCTAGATAAAATATTCTGATAATCGTCGAGCGTCGTCGATCCACGATAAAATAATACTTCACTGCTCGGTGGTTTATTTTTGTACCACTACACAATGCATAAACAAACTCAAAACATACACAATACATATTGCAATAGTGATACTTATAAACTTGCGTGGCTGCATTTAAACCAACTAGGTATCTATACGAAGTATTTATGTACAACTAGCATAAAGGATTTGTTTTTTTTTTTTTGTATTATTTCTATAAAGTATAAAATGGACTATTTATAATAATATTAATTCACCGAGGTATTTGATTTCAATATATATATATATAAAAAAAATTATAATATTATTAGATAAAGAAGTACATAGGTGAATGTAGTTAACCAGTCTTAAAAAAAAAGGTCACGGGGGGGGATACGACACCCAAATCCCCCACGTAATTTCGCCACTGGACCTTACTGTTAAACACATTCTTTTACACTGCCGCAACTACGCCGATGCCAGAACATCTCTAAACATTCCGGATCATCTATATATGAAGCACTTGGACACAGTTTTGAAAACTACAGCAACATTATAACATTTATACAAAAAACTAAACTTTACAACCTTATATAATGTATCAATGTGTCTTTATTGATGTTAATATTATAGCCAATAACCTTAGTTGTTGAGGCTTAAATAAATAAAAAAAAATCTCACAAAAACTTGGATCAGACGTCATGCACATAAATAAAGACGTCTGACATGGGTATAGGTACTACTGCGAAGTAAACAAACACGCTTAATCATATCAAACAGAATATAGATATACGATTTTCGATACATTTACATATTTACTAAGTACCTACGTTACGGAAAGAAGAAAACAAGAATGATTTTAAACTAAATGTTAAACAACCTACACGTTGTAAATGCGGTGCGAGGAATAAACGTAAGATAAAACGTTTGATATAGGTAATGAAAATATTATGCAAAAATTGCAATTAATAGTGTTAAATGCCTAAAAAAATTCTAACTAAATTATATGCGATATTACATCGTCAGTACGACGAACGTGCAGGGTCGACCTTTTGGCCTATATACTTTATTATAAGTTTCGTAAGACTCGTGCAATTAATTTATAAAGAATATTACAGCTAATCTTAAATTCTTCATTTTTCGTAGTCATGTTTACATTTGAGGAAGTGACCCAGTATCAGTGGTGATGTCATGTAGAGCCGAAAATTCAAATTTATCATAATTTTGTCAAATTTGAAAATTATATTTTATATTTTATTTACTACTTTCATATAATTATTACCTATAGCCTTCTATTAATCTATAGCAACTGGCCGATACTTCTACTTAGGGAGATGAAACGCAAACGATTAATTCCAAAAAAAACCGATTGAAATTTATACAAAACATTATTTAAAAAAATATGCAATCTCTTCTCAATCAATAAATTTAAATCATTTTTTTCGTGGGTTATTCGATGTGAACAAATCGCCGCACAGCTATCATCGTTATATTTACACTACGCCAAAAATGTTTTCTGCGTTGGTGAATTATTGTTCGTTTTTTTTTTTTTTTGGGCTACACACCCGGATTATACTATATTGTAGGTCGATTTCTAATTTATTTTTTGGCCAGATCCACGATTTCTATAATAATATAATATGTATTTAGACATTTGACGACCCACGCTATTTTCCACTGATGCGCGACGTGTAATGGACGGAGAGACAATGGACATTTGTTTTGTTGCAGTTAAGTACGACCTTCCCAAATTTGCGATTATAGAAACATCAACGTGTAATTAGTTGTGCCATCCTGGACACTGCACGCTCTTGATCGTTTGGTATTATACATATAGCTATTGCCGGATTGGGAAATAATATATTACAACGGATTTAATTAATAGGACCCTCAAAATCGAAACGTTGTATAATGTATAATATTATACCTATCTAAATAATTATAATATAACCAAAACGGTCGGCGGAGGAAGAAGGAGCGGCCCCGTATTAACCAAGTCGTTTTTAATATGACACATGGACGCTTAGTTAAAAAAAAAATAAGTATCATTTAAATCTTAATAAAATATGAGTATTATATTATAGCAATGAAAATAAATACGAATATACGATTTGGTCTTGACAAGAAATTCAAAATTACAACGAAAAACACGTCACTCCGTCCCTTTTAGCAGATAAAATCCACTGAATTATATATCGGTTCGAAAAAAAAATATTTGAATAGTTTGTTTGAAAATATTTAAAATCTCCACACCATTATATCATATCCTCTCTCGAAAAAAACTAATTTGTTTTCTGCCGTCACCGAAATCTTGAAAGGTAAATATTTCAATTTTCAAGCAGATTACGTAGCTGAACTTGTATAATGTATAATAATATTGTATTTTAAATTGTATAAAAATGCATTAATGTTTCAAACTACACAATCATCATTATTCATTAACCTGCTATGATAATTATTTAGTATGCCAAACACGTGTTTGCGGTGGCTACGCAATATTTTTATAATAGTACAATACCACATGAACGGTACTTATATAGTCCTATACCGGCTATACCCTATCTAGTTTATAAACTGATCATAATAAAAAAATTTAAAAGTCATAAATACTTACGACAAAAACAAACCTACCTATATTATTTATTGCACGTTAAACAGATATCTTGACGTAACAATGAAATTTAGTTTTAAAATTAATAATTGCTCATCTTAATAAATTAATTTTACAGTTAAGTACTTATTTCTAAGAAAGTCGATGGGTAGGTGCATATTTTATGTATAATGCAATATTGGCGATTACCAAATAAAATGTCTCGATTGGTAAATCAATATTCCTATTAAGCTGTATATAACTATAATAATTGTATATATAACGACATTGAAATTATTCAATCAAAGGTCAAGTTTAATCAAATGTTTAATTTTTAATTGCAAATTAAAATATAATTATGTTTTAATAAATTGATCTTCACTGAATAATAATAATATACACAGTAATTGATTTATAGTAATAATAATTCCAACACATTATTATCTACTAATTTGATATATGTATATATATACACACACAAATTATAAATATTTCATACATTTAATTTTAGATCGTCTTTTATAAGCGTAGGTACTTATATTTTACAATACTAGAGTGAAGTATATAAATTATAATTAATATGATATACTTAATATAATTTTTTAGTTTTATCTTCTATAACATGCTATTTATCCGTTATAATTTTTTAATGATATTGTGTACGGTATACCTATTTAATAAAATATGTTATAATTTAAACATTTAATGGCCAATAGCAAACTATTTTTTTTATTTTTCGACACAAATTATCCTCTTATATAAAATAAAATAATGATACCTAGTTCATAGGTATATAATATATTATATACAATTTAGGAATAACCTCCAATGTGCCCAACATGCGGTGTCCAAGTCACCACCAGCCACATTCTCACCGAATACCGAACATATCACAATATTCGAACAACACAAAACCTTCCCGAATCACTAACAAAAATACTAAGCAGTCACGCAAGTGAATCTAGTTGGTACTTTGGGGGGGGGGGGGGGGTCAAAAGTGAAAATTTTTTAATACTTTTCTAAAGAATTGAGAAAAACAAACAAAAAATTAAGGGAAAAACGGGAAAATTTACGTACACTCATTTTTCGACAAAATCGATTTTGGTGTTTGATGTAACTTTAAAACGAATGGCCATAGATACATGAAATTTTCACCGAATGTTTATATAAGTATATTCTATCCACCATGTAATTTTCAAAAATGTTTGACTTAAGTTGAACTATTCATAGGCATTTCAAATTTTCGATCATTATTAGTTTTTTTTAAATTAATATTGATAAAAATTTATTTGTTAGGCAGAAAAGCTTAAAAATTTAATACAAGGCTCTTAACATATTGTTACAATAGCAGTTGAAAAATAAATGAAATTGATAGTCACAATTCTTTTTTATAAGCTTTCAAAGTTTGAATTTTGACAAAATACGTAAAATTCACAAATTATTTTATGCTAGAAATTCATAAAAAATTTTCCTTTTATATCTAAGATTTGAAAATTTAATACAAGATTCCTTACAAGTTTTTCAATCTTTATCATAAATAATAAGTCCACCGGAAATTCAAATTAAATTTTCATCATGAGCGTTTAAAATTTAAATTTTTACAACATTGGATTTTCACTTTTAGCAATTTCCTTATTTTGGTGTAACTCTAAAACAAATCACCACAAATACTTGAAATTTTGACTGAATGTTTATATAGGCATTTTATATATTTGATAAAATTTTCAAAATATTAAGATTTGTTTTGAGCTGTATACTGACATTTTAATTTTTCAACTTTTTTAGTTTTTTTTTCTATAAATATCGATAAAAAATTATTTGTTCTGTAGAAAAGCTTGAAAATTTAATACAAGGCTTCTAACAACTTGTAACAATAGCAGTTAAAAAATATTAAAAATACGTAGGCACTAGTTTTTTTTATAAGCATTTAAAGTTCAAATTTTGACTAAATACGTAAAAATTACGGCAATGTTCAAATTATCTTAGATAGAAATTCATAAAAGTTTTTCTTTTTAATTCTAAGATTTGAAAATTAAATACAAGGCTCCTAACATATTTTTACAGTAGCAGTTGAAAAATAAAAGAAATACATAGTCACAATTTTTTTTTTATAAGCATTCAAAGTTTGAATTTTGACAACATATTATGTAAAAATCACGAAAATTCGTAAATTATTTTATGCTAGAAATTCATAAAAAATGTTCCTTTTATATCTAAGATTTGAAAATGTAATACATGGCTCCTATCATATTTTTACAATAGCAATTGAAAAATAAAAGAAATGCGTAGTCACAATTTTTTTTTACAAGCATGCAAAGTTTGAATTTTGACAACATATGTAAAAATCACGAAAATTTGCAAATTATTTCAAACTAGAAATTCATAAAAAATTTTCTTTTTAAATCTATGATTTGAAAATTGTTAATAATCTATAATATGTCCTAGACAGATAAACCGTCTTCGCTCAGATCGTTTTTCGTATACAATGATATAATATCATTGGATTCAAATTTAATTCCATCCATTACAGTAACCCACTTGTAATCTACACTGTACCAGGCGCCTACCTATATTTCTATTATTATTTATTTGTATACGAAGGATGACGATGAAATGGTAAAAAAATACCATAGTAATTCTTACTCCAATTTGAAATTAGTTTTAAAAAAAAAACTGAATTCCTATAAGAATTTAACCGACATATTATCGTACCAGGTCAAAAATAGTCGCTACCGATTTCGTACAGGTCTCGTACAATATACTATTATATGTGCGTGTGTGTGTGTGTGTGTGTGTGTGTGTGTGTGTGTGTGTGTGTGTGTGTGTGTGTGTGTGTATATATATAGTCTGGGTTACGCACCGCGGCGGCGACGGCCTAGATTCGAGCGTGAGACATGACGTTACCAACCGTTGCAATTGCATCATCTCATTCATAAAATAAAAGTATCGATCGACAAAAGCGTAGTATGATGACATCTTGCCGACGATGGCGGCAGCACGGCAAACCTAAAAGAGGTTCCCGCCGACAAAACGGTTTTTATTTCAAGTTTTCGAAAATGTACCTACGCAATAATAAATAATAATTTATGATAATCGACTTCCGGTCGGTTATATTGACGCTTTACGATAAATAAATATGTGCATATACCTATCATATAATATTATATATGGTTAAATAATAATAGTGATAATTAGACAAGACTTTGGACAGATGAAATTGATTATAAAATATACACTAAAGGAACGATTATTACGATGAGATTACAGAAAATTACAAGTGCGCATTTTTTTTTTCATTTGTATAATAACATAATATTTAAGATTATGATTTATATTATTATTTGTTATTTATATTTATTTACCTTCTTATATTACCTATATTCTATATATTGTTTTTATGATTAACCGATAACGAATGATGATAAACGGATCAACGGTATATAAGTAACAAAAAAATTAAGAAATCACTATTGATATATAAATATTTTGAGCTTAAATATAATTGACTCTAACAGACAGACATCAGTAATAAAGTGATGCGATAATTTAAAAGATAGTTCGATTATTATGGTCAAAGAGCCAAAAAACGAATAATAATTAAAACATAATATCTAAATGTAGGTACCTAGCCTCGATGTCGACAGTCGAAATGTTTAAACTTTAGGTACAGGGTATACGTATATGTAAATATCATTAAAAACGAGAAAAAATACGAATTATTAAAATGTATAATAAGATAGTACGTACCTACATCTAGGTATCCGGACAATTTCCCCCCGATTGTTTTTGGCGTAGTAGGACATTTTCCCCTCAATATATTTTCGATGCGGACATTTTCCCCCCATTTTTTTTTTTAAGTTTATTATTAAATAATATAATATAATTTATTGTTTAATATGAAATTATTTTTTTTTTAATAAAATATTATTTTTATATTAAATAATAGTATTTCCTCCTTATTTAGGGAATGTACGCATAATGCTATAAAGAAAAACACAGGTAGAACAAATAATATAAGTGAAGGTTTCAATAATAAATTTAAAACTTTAGTAAGAACTCAGCATCCAAATATTTGGATGTTCATTGAAGCACTACGTATTATGAAAAAGGTAAAATTCGCGCAATCGTATTTTACCGGGTTGATATAAGTATATAATTGAAATAAAAGAATAAATATGTAGTACAATATATAATAGCCTATGGCCAATAGGTAGGTTAACCTACTAATATTTTACAGTGCAATCGCGTATTATATATCTATATAACTATGTATAATTACCATTTACCAATAAATTAGGCAAATGTATACAATATGAAAAGACAAAAAATAGTAACCATCTATCTACATATATGTAGATATATATCTGTAAATTAGGAATAAAATGTAATATTAAAACAGATCAGAAAACTTATAATAAAAAAAATATATCGAACAATTTGAATGCATTTTAACATTTTATAATTAATCTCAATTTAAACAAGGTTTGAAATAAATCAGAGAGAAAAGTTACTTCATAAATAGTATGTATTATTAAACTTTATCAAGTATTATGTACCTACATATACCTACTCTTTTAAAAAGTAAATATGATAATAATTTTATAATATTTGTGGAAAAATACAATACACACAATATTAGGATGTACTTAATATAGTAATTTTTATTATATTATCTGCATTTACTGATAACAATTATTCATCCTTCAAATTGACAGTATCTCTACCGCAAAAATATAGATAGAATGTCTGTGGTTCTAAGATATAAAAAAAAACACTGATATCTACCCACTCGATAACTTCTTATGTAAATATTAAAAAATTATTATTTTTTCAAAGTGTGAAAAACATATGAATACTTTTGTTGTATTGAATTTTCATTTTAAATCAAATTAATAAGTAAATATTGAAGTAAATAACTAGTAAGATTAAACTAAAGGTTTTATCTGCATGCAATTAAACAACATTCAAGGGCACAATAAGTAAATTGGTTACATTTTTTAAATTAAGTATATATCTTATAAGTAACAATACATTTTATAAGATTAAAGCATGCTTATATATGTAAATATATACCTAATATTGCAAAGTGGTCTTATCGGACAATACTGCTCAGGCATTATGATAGATACCGGCAACCATAGAAAAGAGATTAATAATAATATTGTATAATATGATCTAAGTGTAGACTATATATTTTAGAATTGATATGCAACCTGTGTGGTCGTACATTTTTATTCATACTAAATGGTAAGAAAATAATCATGGTATTTTTTTTAAAATTGTATTCAATTTTATGATTTACATTTTTAGGATAAAAAGATAAGCCATAAAATATATATTTATTGGTTACTACTATATACCTAGAATGTGTTTTTGAAACTATTCACAACTCGTTGAACTACCAACAAATTCTTTTAAAACTTTAATTCCTGCACAAGTGATGTTCAGCCGATACATATATGAATTGTAACTATTTTAATTTCACATAATACTTATATATAACCTATATATATAATTAGATAACTCATAGGTTCAGTTGAAATTTAAAAATGCCATGATAACAGGCTGTAAAAATGCTATTCGTTGTAAATCAAAAACAAACGGTCATGCCACATTTGTAGAGTGGTATTTTGACCAAAGACATCGATGGTGATATTATGTCGAGTTGTGTCCTAAATGGGATTTACATAGGCACAACGTGCCTTAGAGAAACCATTGAATGAACTAAAAAATATATAACTATAATCTTTATAAAAATAAATTTAAACATAAACATTTTAATTTCAAATAGCACATCAATTTTAATATTCTCCCATCATAAAGTAAAAAATATAAATTAGAGTTATAAATAATTTATAACCTTTAAGTACATCAAACTTTTTAAACTATTATATAAGATATAGGTAGTACTACAGATGGGGGGGGGGCAGACTATGCAACTGCTTCTCCTGTAGACTACCTAACCTGTATTAATAATTAATCCCTTGAAACCCGAATGGATCTTCGCAGGAAAAAATGTTTTGTGTCCGTATATAATATTGCCTACATTTAGCCCCCTTTTTGCAGCTATCAAAATGTGATAACATCATTTTCATTATAAATTATAATGTTATATTTTATTACAATAAGATTTAATGGTTTTATATATTGCTAAATTCAATTTCAGATAGTTAAATAAATTTAATAATACACAATTCGAAAAAAACACAATATTCACTTACTGTCGTCATTTAAAAGGTACCATTCAACAAGTAAGAAACTAATTTTGTTTTAACGCTATAAGAATGATCGTCATATGAATGAACATTTAAAACATCGTTTATATTATTTTTAGTGAAGAAACGTGTTTGTTTTTCAATTTTTTTTATTTTTATTTTTATTTTTTTATGTTAATTGTATTCATATCCTCAGTTTGCATAGGTTTTGATTCGTTTGTATGTGATTCACTAATTTTATTGCAATGTTTTGAAATATTTTTTAGCTGATAGAGAAAAATTGGCAGGTAGCTATATTATTTTATTTCATATAATTCTGTAGTACCATCTATACTGGTTCTTACAGGGGCGTGTTTAGAAATGTCTTAAGGGGGGGGGGCACAAACAAAAAGTTCAAATTTGCGTACATGGGGCGTAGAGTTATAAAATTTCTCATATAATAAAAATAAGTATAAAATACTGTGAATGAGGGAGGCACGGGCCCCATGTGCCCCTCCCTTAAATACGCCGCTGGGTTCCTATTCAAAGAGTATTAAATGACGTTCAAGATTCTGTGGAAGGAACAACATTGAAACGCTTATACTATGAGTGTTCAATTATGGGCCAAATAGTTAGTAAAATGTATTTATAATCCAATTTTGTATTTGAAATACTGGACAAGATGATTTTGCATTTAAAAAATAAAAATACAAAATATAGCCTAATTATAACATTTGTATTATATTTTCGCTTGAAGTATTCGCAACGAATTGTGTATTATTAAATGCATTTAACTATTTTAATTTTAATTTAGCAATATATAAAATCATTAAATCTAATATTATAATAAAATATTGTATTATAATTTATAATGAAGATGATGTTATCACATTTTGATAGCTGCAAAAAAGGGGCTAAATGTAGGCAATATTATATACGGACACAAAACATTTTTTCCTGCGAAGATCCATTCGTCTTGAAACTCGGTTCTCTAACCTAACCTCTAACTAAATATGTTTTTATTA
The DNA here is from genome assembly GCF_037042655.1 of Diuraphis noxia. NCBI lineage: Eukaryota > Metazoa > Arthropoda > Insecta > Hemiptera > Aphididae > Diuraphis > Diuraphis noxia. The sequence goes on from NW_028301719.1 coordinate 1,964,494, forward strand.
AATAAGAAATTTGCTGTCGTAAATTAATATCAGTGAATGATGACACGTGTTTCCTACTCCCGCCTATACCAAGAGAGACTTGTGCCATCTGCTATGGCATGAGTATATCGCCAATGCGGTATAAGTCATAACCTCATAACTATCAATTTAAAATCCATAGATATTGTGTGCCTAATAATAAATGTTTTAGTATCTCACGGCTAATAATGTAAGACAAAAAAGAAAAAATCAAGAGAAGAATCTAACACTATATAGGGGACTTACCTAATATTGTGATACAATAAGCCCTACTATAAGGATAACGCGGCAAATAAAATGGTGAGATTCTAAATCTATATGGCGAGACCGCAGAAATAAATTTCAGGAAAATAGAATCGAAAAATACGAAACTGTTTTTTTTTTGAAAAAATGTTACAAAATTCTTTTTTTTATGGTAGCAACTATAGTATTTATACGGACGGCGTACATAAACACTGCGCCCTCTGGTTGTTTGCCTCTACTGTTTTCGGGTGTCGACGACTAAACCACGAACTGCTACACCACCGTCTTCCCAGTCGTGTCGCCGACACGTCTGCTTAATATATAAAGTTGATAAATATCCCCAGTATTCACGACATTGTGTCGGTATAACAAACAGTGTCGGATGTGGTGGCCATAGGCAGTACGGGTTGGATTAGCCAACGGCATCCACCGTGGTGCTGTCTACACCTCGTGCGGTGATTAAAAAAAACAATGATTCCTACCAAACAGCTGGTGTCTGTATGACTCTTAATTTAATGCAAACACAAAAGCTATAAATGGGAAGACAAAATTTCTTAGCAGAATAAAAAAAAATATGTAGTTGGGGTGTGAGTTGGAAATCAATCATCCATTAATAATCATCCCTATGAAATTTTTTTACTTACAAACTTTTCACGATTTTAATTCGGATTTATTTTTGTGATAATATGATGATTGGCTGCCGTTTAAAATATTGCACACACCATTTCAATCGACAAGATATTTCGTGAGCTTCTGACTAATGTAGTAAATTTTTTCCGATAACTTCCATACGATTCTATTACGTTGTTTCTGAAATAATTCAACATGGGTATAGATAGGTACCGTCAGTTTAGCAAATCTCAAATGAAATTCAAACACATAACGAATGAACCTCAAAATAGTATTTATTTCAAACACTCTTGACAATTATTACGAACATGATATTATAATGTATTATTACGATTACTTAAAATTGCGTTTCAGTTGTAGCAGCCCCAACTGATTGTTTTCAGTCGTTCAGTCTTTCTGAAATAATTCAACACATTAATTCGGTAAATGAGATATAAATACATAGAAGTGAATTACCTCGAAATAGCATTCAAAACGAAAAACAATCATTGGCGGATATCCGGGGGGGTTTTGCGGGCTTAGCCCCCCCCTGATAGCCTCAAAGCCCCCTCTAAAATGTTTGCCATATTATAAAAATATTGTACGGTTCGGTAAAAAATATTAAGAAACATTTTTTTAACTATATATTGTACATTTCAGTTAAAAATGTTGAGCGATCTTTTTCGGCTTTGCGAAGAATAAAGACTTGGGAGAGAAGTTCTATGTATCAAGAACGTTTTACAAATCTTTCTATTCTACATAATATAGAGAAAGATGTAACAAAAAATATGGATACTGAATGTATTTTAAATGAATTTTCTAAATCCTCATGGATGATGGTTTTGAAATAAAACATTTAAGACAAATACTTTATAGTACCTATTTATTTTCTACAGTACCTAAACTATATTATTATTTGTTATGTAAGATTATATTATTAAATTTTAAATATGAAAAAAATAATTAGACAGCCATTTTATTCAAAATATTTCGTTCAGTTGTTCAGTAAAATTATTTAAATGTAAAATTAAAATTTTTTTTTTTAATTATTAATGAGGGAGGGGGGGCTACGCCTAGAAAATGTATAAATCCAACTTTACTGCAATTTAACAATCAAGAAATCGATTGGAACAACAAAGACGATTCAGTAAAATAACCAGGCCTACACCTCAATGAAAAACTAAGGTGGAAAATACACATTAACTTAGGCTGCGAATACTGTACCTCCCCCCCCCCTCTCTATTAAATCATAGCTCTACTATACAAATGAAATGCTCTCTAAACACAGCAATTATAAGACCATTTATGGTAACCTAAGCATGTCCATTGAGCCTTAATGGCCTTTTAAAAACCTGAAGAACAATAGTATATACATTTATATAATTTATTATTGTTCTCAACTCTAATATATAAGTGATGCCAACAAACACATACTAAATTCAAAATTGAAAGGAAACATTGTGCTTATATGTTTTAAGTTGGTAATTTAATCAAGTACAATTTATAATAATTTTTGTTTTATGAAATGCCAATTTAACTACATGCAACATACATATATATTTATTGACCAATTGATTAGGAAAAATAATATTCTAATGGACAAAAAAAATTGGGCAAAATATAGAGATGAACTAGGTAATGCACTAACATGACACATTCCCTGTAACATATATGCATAGAGAGTTGCTGCAAGAGTTCTAAAGATTTTAGTTACACAAAGAAAATGAGTAACCTTACCTAGGTAATTGAAAAAAAAATGTTGAAACAATAACTTGCTCTGCTCTTTGCAGCAACACTCATAACAAGAGTAAAGTGGTTTTATTATTCAAAGACAAATATTATTTAAATTCTGTACCTGCCATGGACTATACAATATATTTCACTAGAAAGATAAAAGTTTTATTACAATACATTAATATTAATACAACAGAATACATTTAAAATGTTATTACTGCAATAGGGAAACAAAACACAAAATAATACTTAACAACATATATTTTTTTATGATTTGTTTTGCCCATACTTGTTTAAATAAATATGCTTAAAAAAATAAAGTAATACTACGGTTAAATTTCTATTTATTTTGATTTATAGTCAACATTTAGTATAAACTTAAAACATAAACTGTTTACATAAAATACAATTTGGAAGAAATAGGCTCAATATATTCAATCATAATATAAAATATATTTCAAGTATACTTTTTGTTTAACAGATCATAATAATCAATATAATATTTGATACATTATATAAACATTATTAAACATATATTTTGGTAAGGCCTCTTATTTTTTATAAAAAATACCAAAAACTATAAAACATTATAAAAACTTGAGTAAACTAAATCATTTAAATAATATACAATATAAAATAAATATAAGCCAAAACATAAAATTATAAATATAATTGAGAAGTAAAATATGTGATATAAATATATAATATATGTACACTGCAAGGTTTTACATACATACTGTGCATCATTTTAAAAAAACTAGTTGGATTATTATATTTTTGTAACTACATGTGAAATAATAGTTAAACTGATGAACGCAGTATCATTTTTGTCAGATGTAGAGCATACTAGAATGGTTTAAGTTGAATAATATTAATATGTGATTTCTTTACTTGTCTCATTTGTCTTACATATTATACAGTTTTTAAAATAAATGATTTGTATTAAAAATATTGTCATTGTTATTTTTATTTCTAACACAAAACACATTTAAATAAATAACATTGATAAAATTCAATCAAATAAAAAAATATATAGGCTAACAACAATTCATACTAAAGTTACAACCGATAAAATATACATATTTTTAGATAACATAATAATCAAGTGATACTAACTTATAACCGAAATATCTATAAAAATATACCTAATAAACTAGTTTTTGATTAAAGTTTTTTAAACATTTAAGTTCATAAAATTGCCTATATAAAACCCCTTAAATTATTTTAATATTTCATTTTCTTTGTAAAATTGTAGTATATAAATTGTTGTTAATTTTAAGTTGTACTGATATTTTATCTATTTATTTACAATAAAATAATATTTTTAATCAACAATTTTGACTATAATAATAAACAATAATTTCTGTTTTAAAACATTGGAAAAATTGCATCTCGTTTACTGAATTTATATATGTAAAATATTATGCTTACAATGAAAGTGATAAATTTTTATTATTAATTTAAATGAAAGAGTTTATAAATACAACTAGAAATCATCACTTAGTATATTAGGCTCAAAATAATTAACTTTGAATAGATTTAAAAAAAAAGTTATTATTTGGTTTACTAACAGTATTACTTCTAATTGTGATATGTACTAAGAGAGACGCCAAAGGAATATCTTCAGAATAGCCATTTTTTAGTGGAACGCTTCTATAACCTGACCTCAATGAAATTATCTGAAACAATAAATTATGTCTATATAAGTAATAAATTAATATTGAAAAACAAGATGTAAAGAAACATACCGAATAAGTTCCTTGTCCTATGAAATTCGAATCACCAAACATGTCTTCATCATTCACAACAAACCTAATAAATGCAACTGCAGGATTTGCAATTTCAAACTCAGAAGTTTCATTCCAAACTGGATTAAATCCATTATCAGCTATAAAAAAATAAAATTGTTACATGCATAATTCAGTCCTAACACAATAATAAACATACGTATTGTGCGTGTATTTAGTTTCAATCCTGAATCGTATTCAGCTCCATACACTTCAACAATAACGAATGGATTAGAAATTCCGTTGCGACCTGGTCTACCAACATGTCGACCAGCAATAATACAAACAGTTAGTGATAATGTCTCTTCCATCCAATTAGTCGAGAGTTTATCACTTTCATCTAACATATAATCTGGTTTTAAAACATATCCACAACCACCATTTAAACGAAATTTGGCTTGATTTAACTGCATTGCTTTATCTAAAACCCAAAAATGAAATTATTATAAAACTTAATTGCCAAAAAATAATAGAATTGTATACCTGGTGACTGGTAATTTAGAGCAGCCATTTGACATCCTGTATTCCATATAGCTATTGGTGAATAATTAGAGGAGTCAATACGTTGTCCTTTTGGAAACACTCTACTAAATTGAACTTGATGATAACGAAAGAAGAATACGCTTTCTTGATGACACATAAGTTTTTCCGCTTTATTTTCGGGAAACGAAGACATTTCATTGTGTACAAATCCACGTTCTCTTTGTGTTTCTAGACAAAAAGCCACTGATCGACAATAAATAATAAGATCAGATATTTCTTTGGCAATTTTCAACTGTCTTTCCATTTTTTTATTTTCAGTTTCCTTAATAAAAATAACAATAAATAGCATTAATATTAGATTAAAATTATATTATTTGCTTTTATTACTCTTGCACTGGCATTATGGGCAGTTTCAATAATAAGATTTCTCCATTCTTCTGCTTGTTCTCGTGACACTGCACCTACAACGAATGGGGTGCATGCATTAGAGGTTTGTATTTTGATCATCCACTCAAGTTTCAGTTGATTTAATTTGCCGATCTCGACTAAAGCACCAGTTAAGTCTAAACTTCCTTTTTGTGAATTCCCCAAAAACATAGATTCTGTTGACTAGAACATATTTAAATAAAAACAAATATAATATTATTAATATTATCAATTATTTAATTAGATCAGGGAAACATTTTTTGACATATGTTGACATATGTCTTATGATTTCATCTCACCTGATTTCTCAACTTTTTAAGTATAGAATAATATTATATAAATAAGCTTTATAAATTAACCATCTTAGGTTTATAATGCATATTCAATCAAATAAATCGAACATTTTGATTTATAAAATTATACTTAATATATTATATTATAACAAGTGTGACTCTTAATCACACTCATAATTTTCAAAAACATTAATTATACAATAGTTATTGACATGGTGAGACTGTTAGACACTCTGTATAATGTTGTAATTGTAATTATAATCAGTAATTGCTGAACATAAATATATGAACATAATACATAGTTAAAATAAACTGATATTTATTCTAGTTTGCTTAAGTCTTTATGCTTACCCCACTGTCAGATTTTTCTATGTGTGCCTCTTGTAATTCTTCTACGTGATTACTGGGAAACCAATGTTGCCGTTTTCCACCATAATCACCACGCCACCAACCACTGTCCTGTTTCACTACATTTGTAATTACAGCATGCTTGCAAAATGATAATTCATCATCTTGTCGGCTCTCATAATCAAATGTTGCTTTCACAGTAACCTATCAATCATAAAAAAATATTATTGTACATTTATTTTTTGATAAAAATACATAGGTATCTCATAATACCTAATACCTAATAAATACTTTTACAGTTATAATACTAATAGCATAGGTATAAAAATATATATTAATTTGAACACTTCAGAATTATTCCTTTAAATTTAAAATTATGTATATTTATTTGAGGAAAGAGTGGTTAATAAGTTAAAACTATTCGACTTTTTTTTTGTAATCTGAATAGCTTTTTATGGAAGAATTTAATCATTTCAAAATTATAAGCCAAATCGAAAATGAAAATAGTTAACTGTTTTGAATTTAACCAGTAAGTACTGATTTTCAAAACAAATACCAACAGTGGATAGACAAGTGGTTAATATTAGTTAATACAATTTACCCGAAAATTTCGATACCATCGAATAAGGAAAATATAAGCACCGAAATTTGTTGTTATTGTTTTAATTATTAAATTATATTCAATGTTATTCAGATGTTGTTTTACAAAGGTATTCTAAATAATTAATAAACCATTTTTAAAAATTTCTTTTACTGGAAGCAATAAAATAAATGATAATTTAAAAATCATTTATAGTTAAAACATACTAAAAATGATAATAACCCACCCAACTTCTAAGGTGGCCATTCTAATTAACAAAGTTAATTTTAGTTACCTTCTTTATGAAACTACTCGGATCCATATAACCAGGTGTACATGAAATTGAAGAATCATCAATATCCTGAAAACATAAAGAGTTAATTTACTTAATCACGCAAACAAAATAACTTAAATACAATTATTAAATATGCTATTGACATTTTACATGAATAAACTACTAGTATATGGTAAATATTATAATCAAAGAATATTTTATTTTTCAATGTTTAGGTAAGATAGAAACAAAATAAAAATCTTAAAGACCAATAATTATATTACAATATTATTGTTTCAAACTTTCATATTGACAAAATTAAATCATAACTGGTATGTAATCACTAATCACCAGGGCTAGGATTTGTATGCAATAAAAAATTGTAAAATATGCATTTTAATTTCTATCATAGATTTTATATTGACCGACATACTTTCATTAATTGTGTTTATCTTTCTCCGTCAAACTATTCAATCTTTAATTGCATAACCTATCACAGGATTGTATTTATAGAAATAAAATTTGTGTTTGACAAAATAACCAAGTTTTATACTTTAATCAGCAGAGCTAGAATTAAATACGAAATATACTATAAAACATGCATTTTTCGCCTTCTTATATAATCGAAATATGCAATAATATTAATTTTATTCAAAATATGCAAAAACATACAAAATAAAAACACCACCATTTATCTCATCATGAGGTGATTCGTGGACATTACTGACAAAATCAATAATTAGAAGTCGCAAAAAAAAACATGCTGTTGCGTACAAATCCTAGCCCTACTAATCACTACCTAATCATATTCATTTGGGGACAGATTTATAATCTATAAGTCATTTCAAGTAACTTCGACACTACAACGTCCTCTTAAATGTAAACATATTTCAGTCCATTTCATTCCGGCGTTGCATGCAATATAATATTATAAATAGACAATAGTATAAATTATTTTATCTAAAAATTTTAACTCAACATAGACTCTAAAAAGATTAAAAACTTCAAATTAGAGAGGTCATTTTAAGTTCGATGAACCTTCAATAAGGGTCGAATGTTTTAATATACCTATATACTTTTCGTAACAATACGTCATTAGAACTCTTTTTTTCGTTATTATTTAGTATCCCAGAAACCTGATCTTGGAATTTTTAAATTATGTTGCCTCAATAGGTGACGGGGTACAGAGATTTTGTTATTTATGCCTAAACCGGTTATGGTGGTAGCTTAACGTTTTCATCTCCCACGATGTATCTCCAGGAGGATGGCTGGATAATATTATGTGATTCACATATAATAACAAACATAATATAATGTCTGAGGGTGAAACCACAAGACGTCTAGGTATTTTTTTTTTTAATAATGATAGTTACAATAACCCGACACAAATACAAGTAGCTCATAAAAACTACAAGTCTACAAAGGATACAAGTCATATGCCAAAGATCGGAAAGGTGAGAAAAAAATTATATTATTATGAAATATAATTATTTTCTAAAGATGTAAAAAAGAAAAAATATAATGTTCTGTATAATATATAGTGTAAAAAATAAAGATTAATATTATTTTTTAGTGTGTTAAAACATGTTCACCGCTACACCTATAATTCTAATCTGGTGTAGTGGTGTCATACACGCCACGTATCTGCTAATAACATACGCAGGACGATAAAAAGATACGAAAAAAGCGGGAAACAAAAACCGACTGAAAAGTATTTATTGAACAGTGAATGGCCACGATAAAACATAAAGCAGTGCCCCTATAGCCGAATATTATTTATTGGCATATTTTAAATAATAATAATATGCACTAGTGAAAATCTTCGGCAGTAGACTGGGGCCCAACTCTTGAAATCATGATTAACTTTGTCGCGTGCGATATTATTTTTATCCCATGAAAATAAATGTTTATTATTCTTGAAGTATAGTAATAATTTATAGTACTTATGACTTAAGTCGAGTGGGTATTAACATATGAACTAGTAACAAAATTATATTGAAAACTGTATGAAATAACTATGATAGAAGATACTTTGGAAAATTAGTTGTATGTTTTAATTATTTTGTTGTATGTATTATCTTACATAACTATTCATTTGTATTTCACACGAATTAGCATAATATTTACTATTTAGTTCAATATTTAAATTCGTTAAAATCGCAAATTTGTTGGCAATTCAAAACCTGAAGTGGAAGAAAACGTTAAGTTTCAACATCATCCGATCGATTATTTGTAAAAAATTTTAGACTAATTAAGTAGATACTCCAACTAGGTATTTAATTGAAATATTATCATCATTTGTTGAAGTTAAAACTGATGGGTATCGGTGGTGAACGAGTTAATGTATTATTATAATATTTGAAAGCATCTTCAACAAATAATCATTATTTCTAGTTTTCCTTATTAAATATAATGTTTTCTATAAATTGTGAGAGGATTCACATTCACCATCCGCAAAGTCCAAATTATATAACAAGATTCACGAGATATAATTATAAAAAATACTTCATTGATAGGAATGTACGCCGTACGCGTTACCTAGTAGAGTACCCTTTTAAGGTTTTAATTAAATTCTTTTCTGAATATCAGTATAGTATTATACATTTCATCCTTAAAATTATGTACCTATTACCAGCTTTTTTATAAATTTAAATAAATAAAATATTTATACATATACTTACAAAATTTAAAAAAGTGTATTATTTAAGAACAGTTTTTGAAAAAATATACATACTGAGCACAAAAGTCAATAATTAATGATTATTTACTTTTAAAATGGATTATTTTGTTTTTTAAATAATGTATGATGTTAGATGCCCTATTTGGTAGAGATGATGTACCTGCCCACAATAAATAGTTAAAACACGTAAATCACTAAATAGTGAAACGAATAAAAGAATAGTTTAAATTATAATGAACATGTACATTTTGTCTATTTTTAAATATTTACATATATTGCTTTTTATTTATTTAATAATACATTTTTCAATTACTAAAAATTAATGTTTACTATAAGTAATTTAATTTTAGCAAACTATAGCCTACATAAATACATTTATTGATTATTCGATTCACTCATAATTTAAAAGATAAATAAGTGAAAAATAAATAAATTATATTTCGTGCTTTTTTTTAAAGTTAAATGTGTTGCATTAAATTTAAAAAAAAATTGAGATCAAAAGTACAGAAACTGTAAGTATCTGAAAATAATATTATTCTTAAATTCTTTTAAACCATATTGTTATTCCAACTAGGTATATTTATTGAAGAAATAAAGATAAAACTCGTTCTAATATTACTATATAGTATATATAGCATGTCATGTTTAGATGCAGTGGCAGTAATCCACTGGAAAACTAGATGTACCAGAGACCAGTATACAGAATAATACCTAAAAATATTCATGGCACGAGGGGGGATGCACAACATACCGAAATAATCAAGGTGTACTAAACTATACACTAAACTTTTTCCATTCGTGCACTTACTTGGGAAACTCGTTTCGATAACAGTATTTTTGTAATTTAACTAATTATCTTAAAAATGAATAAGCACTTTGTCTACACAACTTATAACAAACCAATAAATTGAGAAAATAGTCTTGAGACTAGATAATTCGTCCACCGTGATAATACACACATTTAAATAAACATCGCATCATTCACATCACATGAGAAACCCTAATGGAATATTTCTAGTGGCTCAGGACAACCAGGTATTCCGGGAGGTGGTGGCAGTGAAGAAGTCAAGGCTGAAGATTATAAAAGGGGGTTGATGACGAGCTACACGCATCAGTATAATTATTTCATTCAAACAGCAGGGTTCTGTCTGCGGTTACAACAATGAGAAAAATGGAGTTTGCGTTAAAGAATGTCGTACAGGTGAGAAACACGATCCATTAAATTATTTTTGTTACACCTTAGGGATGTTCATTTTTAAATTTGTTTACATGTTTACATCTACAGAATCTATCAACATTTAAAAATATTTCTAATATACCTACACAATATTTTATACATTTATAATTTCATCTGTATATCAAAAATAATATCATATACACCTAAATATTCCTATATTAATCTAATGCGTTTACTTTCGTCAACAATCGCACGAAAAATGTTCAGGTTACCGGCTGCCGTAGCACATTATTCCAGAGAGATTTACTAAAACAGACTGTCGAAAAGTTTATATTATTCTAAATCGAAATAATTTTTTAGCTTAGTTTCTCTCTATAATTTTTAATTACTGGCATACAGATGAAAATTAAGATTTTAAAAATACCATATTATTAAAGCAACAATGTTTTGCTATGCGTCGTGGGCGGTTGTAAAATATAACAGTTATCGTGCTAATTATAATCATGGTTGGGTTTAAGGATGCTTAATAATAGCACTGATTGTTTGAAAAAACATAATAAAATATAAAACAATTAAAAAAAAAAAAAATGATAAATGATAATTTGAAATTGTATATATTATAATATATTCTACATAGGCAAATAAACGTGTATAACTTAAATAATTTAAATCTATTTATGGATACGTATAACAAATAGACACTGTTTCAGGATATTTTTTATTCAATATAGTACCAATGTGGGTAGTTTTGTCATACTTTATTGTAATACATTTTTAATCAGTATATACTGTAAAAAATATTACTCGTCTATCTACTATAGGTAATAAACTTTAGAAGGTATTTCTCAAAGGTATATCCTCAAATATTATTTAAGTAAATTACATATAGCATAATACAGAAATACAGAAAAATTCCGGGAAAATATAAAATTATCTTGGTACAACAATAATAATTTGAATAGTGAAAACTTAATTCTTAATTCTAAATTGTTTCAGTAATTATTACGAATATAAGTGGTTAAATCAAATTGTATGATAATTAATATTCTATTATTCTACACTATCATAACTATGGAAATAATCGATTAATGATCATAGTAATAACTATTTTTAAATTTATATTTTGCCGCTAATTACAAGGGCACTTATTAATTTTGGATTCAAAACAAACATAACTTATCGAAGATATTATTTTTTTAATTCATGTACATGCATAAATTCTTAATATGACTTATTCATTATTTACTTATAAAAAATTATATACAAATTTAAATTGACCTTTCTCAACAATTTATAACACGATCTACCACTTGGTATCAAATTAACGACGGTAAAAGACTAACTATTTTAATATTTCACACGATAATATAATAACTACCTAATAAAAATAACACATTGAGACATGTTTTAATTAGGAATGTTAAGTAAATAGTAGGTGTTTACAAATTGTAATAATAAAGTAGGTAGACGCTTAATCCTACATCAATGTGCCATATACATATTGTACTGCAGTCAAAAATCAAATGTTAAAAATAATTATAATATCAAAAAGGATTATAAATACAGACTACCTGCCACATGAGGTAGTTGAATAACATAAAAAACCAATTCTATTGTTGAATGGTTATAATGCTTACAAATATTTTTTTTTTTAGATACCCGCCTTTTTTACTAGACAGGTGGTTTATAGCCATAGGAACGTAGGGTGCCCAGTGAACCATAAAAATATTTTGTTTCTAAAAGACAATAATTCTTAGTTCTTAGGACAACAGACGAAAACATAAGTAATATCAGTTGCATCATTTATTAAAGTTCATAACACAGATGAAAACTTATTATGAGTTAACCTATGAGAAGTACCTAGTCAATTTTCGCGAGTGAAGTATATTACGTAAATGATAAATAATTAAGTAAATGGTACCTAGGTATTATTGGTTATCAAACAGTCTTAAAATACACTGATTATGACTATTTCACAAAGATTTGATTAATATAATACCTATGTTCAGTACCTAACCTAACCTACCTATGTAGATTTGGGTGCAATAGTGAATAGGTATTTAAATCCGACACACGAATATTAAAGATACTAGACCTTCTCGACCGATCAAGTAATAACAAATTACTTTACTATTACTTCAAACAGTCAAACATAATGTATTACATTTTCCATTTTCGATTACAACTGTGGCATACGATAAGTAATACAAATTATAGAATATTATATACTAACAGTAGTTAACTTCAATGTTATTAATGGTCGTGGCACAGAAAAGCGAGAGAATAGATTCTAGGTATACATAGTTTAAAATTAATCAAAATATTTTTAAAATCTATTTTGTATAATGCATAATAATATGAGTATTTGTTAAAAGTATCAAATCCTTCTAAATAATATTTGTTTAATTATTTTAATTACATCAAAATAACTAATATCGTTATTCGTCATAAATAATAAACATACAATTTCGTAAACATTTGAACTTGAAATGATGTTAAAATATAAATGTTTTTTAAATATTTTTCAAATCAAACATATGAGAAACTTTAGTTTTACATTTTAAAACTTAAAGTATTAAAATTGAAAATTTTACTAATTTTCGTGATTTTGACACATTTTAACTTCAAACAATTATAAAAAAATATGATATTTTTTAAATATTTTTGAATCGATATAAGAACAACTGATGAAGAATCTTGAGTTAAAGTTTCAAAATTTTCAAAATTTAATTATTTTTTGAGTTGGTTCAACTTTGTTAAAAAATTTTATATTATTTTAAAATGTTAATTTTTGTGGGTTATACGATTTTGGAATTAAGTAGCCTCTACCATTTCGTAAACAATTATTATTATTGTTTTTTTTTTTGTTTTGGTAAAACAAATCTCAATATTTATCACTGTGAGTGATAATTATTGACTATGTGTTTTGTAAAGATTATATAATACAAATTTGATTTAAACTAATTCAAATTAGTGTAATTTTCAGATACTCGTCATTATTCTAATTATGGCTAAAGTAGAATCAACCAGAATATCAGGAATAAGAGGATTATCCAGAATACAAGAGGTAATAAATAAGTTAAATTTGCATTTTACTACTTATTAATACATGGACATGCGGTTAAATTACAGATTCCACAATACCGTTTTCACTATTATGTGCAAGATGATAAACCTGCAGTAGACTACAAACTACCACAAGAAGAAAACAAAAATGGAGAAAAAGTTGGATCATATTATAAAACTAATTCTAATGGAGATTTAGGGATTGTTAATTACCGTGTTGATAAATCTAATGGATTACAAACGGATGTAAATACCAAAAATGATGCTTCGCCATTCAAGATATCTTTAAACAATCCTGCATATGATACACAAACTGATGTTTCAAATGAATCAACTGTGTCTTCAGAAGCATCACCAATAGTTGTAGAACCCATAAATACACAAGAACCAATTTCATCGAAACCAATTGAGATGGATTCCAAAGATCAATATAATTCGGCAGAGAGCACTGAAAAAGCTACTAAACTAACTGAACATGTGGGCACAAACGAAACTGAAGATCGTAAAGATGACGTAAAAGACGAACAGGCAACGGATCAAGTATTAATCCAAGACGAGGAAATTACAACTAAACAAACAGAATTTACAATTCCTTTTAAAAAACCAAATCCAATAAATACAGATGATTTGATATATAATGACGATGAAGCTATGAAAAAAGATATTGTTAAAATGATACAAAATATCAATGGAGATCATGGGCAGTCTGATCCTCGGTTAAATTTTAATAGCGCATTATCTGATAAGCCACTTAAAGTAGTTGAAACTGATTCTATTGAAATGGAACGACAGGAAAGCCATCAACCAAGTCACGGATATTCAAAATTCAAAAACCAACAGTTATCAAACAAGCCATTGAGATTAATTGGATATAATCCATCAATTTTTGGATCATTATATGATACACAAGTTAGTTATAATGGGCCATCACAAATTCAACAGCCACCAAATATGTTTAATCAAGGTTATTCTGTGGGATTTGGAACACACGGAGATATTAAACAACAGGCATATGATAGTTCTGGAATTCACTATTCTCAACCAAGTTTAACCTCTCAACCAGGAAGTTACAAAGGAAGTCAGAAGTCTACTTTGCAAATACAAACACAACCACTCTATTATTACGATCCAAATTCAATGGTTATGTTACCAGTATATACCAATATGATCCAAAATGATTATTCCATAATAGAAAATAAGCCTCGACCAACTCAACAACAAGCAGATTCTGGTAAAAGTGGTTTTAATTTAATGCACATTTTAAGTGGAGGCAGTTTTTACAAGAGTTCAGAACAGGCAGAAAGTTCCCAACAAATGGCAGTAAAAGACTCAATAAAACCAGAATATAATAAATTCGAAAAATCAAAACCATTAGAAACACATGACAAATTCAAACTCTTAGAAACACATGACAAATCCAAACCATTAGAAGCACAAAACAAATCCAAACCATTAGGAGCACATGACAAATCCAAACCATTAGAAACACAAGACAAATTAAAACCACCACAAACTTTAATGTTTTATTTGAATCCAGGTGAACCACCAATAGATTTGAAATCACTAACATCAAGCCCAATGCACCTAACAATTGGTCAACAACCACAAGCTGACTGTAATGGTAAAATACTTAAGACACCAACAGTTAAATCAAATAAACCACTGCAACCTATACCACTTTGTTCAGATTGTGTGCCAGCTTTGGGATATTTGGGTTTACCTAATACTAAACCAGCTGCAGTACAACAAAAGAAATCAATCGCTGCACCTCAGGTGATGCCAATATGGAATGGGCAAACTGTTTCAAAATTAAACTACTTAATCCTGCCCACTCCAATTTCTAAGTAATAATATAAAATAATAACTTAATAGGTAATTAATTACTAAGTACTAACAAAAAATGTAAAAAATGACTGATTAACATTTTATAATTGTAATCTTATAATATATCTAAGTTTAATTTCATAAATAAATAATAATTTTTAAATATTGTTTTAACATATTATTATGTATATTATACTCACAGTTCCCATTCTTTGAACAATATCTTCATTTACAGGAAAACACAGCTTTATTTTTTTATATAAGTAGTTTTGTTCATAATATTTAATAAGTTCCACTAGGCTTTCAAACTGTTTTACACCAATAGTGTACAATCGCCCTTCAAGTTTAATGCGGCAGTGTTTAATCTTCTTTTCAGCTCTAAAATAAAAATATTTACAAATAATTTCTAATTGGTTTACGAAAAATACAGCAAATATTTTTTGTTAGTTTACCTAAATGAAATAGCATAAAGATGTTTGTCATTTTCACATGGTCGCACCAAAAATGCACCTTCATGTGGCACTCGTCGCAATAATGCCTCAGCTCGACTTCTACAAACATGAGGAAGATACCAATTCATCCCTTCATGTTTTAAAGGCTGAGGTACAGGTTCGTTCAAAATAATATAGCATTCCTAACAGTAAATTATTATTATTTTATGTAATGAATATATGATGTATTTAAATTTAAACTTGAACATGAAATTTTAAATTTATAGATATTTACTTGTATACGTAATGGATATGTACGATAATAAGTTATCAAACTATATAAACTGTCAAATGCAGCACCGTCAATCAAATAATACTTTATTTGTCCTCTGTCATGCTTTGAACGTATTCTGCAGTGGTTTACTTTACCTAGATGCCTATTGATTGATAAATAGATAAGTTGATGATTTATAGTTAAAGTAATGATATGTTCCATAAATTTACCAGAATGAAAGGGAATAATCACCAATGAATGTATCACTTTGTCTTACTAAAAATGTACCAGCTCCCAAATGCTGATATTGCTTCAATAGTTCTTCAGCTTCATTTCTACCACGAGCTAATTTTCCATGAAACCAGTATTCTCCAAAATGTAATTCATCATTAGGTATACCCTACAAAATTTATATATTTTAACTATGTGTTATTACAAACAAAATATTGTATCGTGCAAATAATTGTGTAGTATCTAAATTATAAATATAATGCAATTTAAGGATAACATGATAAGTAGAAACAAATTTATAAACTGAATAAATATTATTATAAAATGGGTATTTTAATACTAGAGCACTACCCTAATCTTAGTACTACTATATATTTTGTTATCCAACTGATAATAAGAAAGAATAATGAATATTACAAAATACATACATGGGTTTTTTTTTTAAATTATCACTAGTAAAGTCTAGTAACATGCAGTCCCTAAACTAATATTATTTGGTTTTATGTAATTTTGACTAAACAAAAGAAAAATTATTTAAGTGATAATATGTCATGTACTTAAATGTTGTGCGTTTAAAAATATTGTTAAAAACATAGTTTACCTAAAAAATATATTGAAGTTATGTAATATTATTATTTCAATATTTAATACAACAAAAACAATATACCGAACTGATAACATTGCATGGTAATCTATGATAATTTACTTGTTAACACGGTAAGAAACAAGCTTTTTTGTTCGATAAACAAATATTAATAAAATACAATTTTCATAGTTAGTGGTTACAAATACATTAAATTTGGATAATGAGTAAGATACAAAATAAATTTCAACAGATTTATACATAATAGTACACAATTCCAAATTCATGAAAATGATTTTGGGTTTAAATTTTAGTCTGAACCACAAAATATTTTTGTGAATTATTCTGACCATAAATAAATTATTGCATACTATTAAATGTAACTATAATATTTTATTATACTTCAATGTGCATGATATAATACTTATCTAATACATGTATTAAATTCAACTAACTTCTCTCAATCGATTTGCACTAGATATATCACTAGTTTCCAACTCTCCTCCATCTGCTTCATCTTCATTATCAATATCTGATTTACAGAGGTCTGTATAATAAAGTTTGTTACCAGAAAGTACAAAAAAATGAGGTCTCCATTCTTTTTCAAGCAAATCTTCAAGATAAAGTACTCCATTTTTTTTCGTGTTTCTTAAATCAGTGTCCTTAGCTAAAAGAAAAAGTTATGCAAATAAGCAAAAATATGAAACATAAAATATATAATATTTATACAATCATCATTATTTCTTATTGTGACAGCTTGGTCTCCATTAACTTTCTCTGGAAGTCTTTTATGTTTAATTATGAACTTATACATAAGTTGTTCAGGTGAAGGCATTTTAGTTTCATTCCGGTCAACTGGTTGTGTAAGTAACATATCCCCTAATATGTCAATCATAGTTGATGCCATATTTCGCTGTTGTGGTATTGAACAGTTGTCTTCTATTGACAAAATAACTGGATACCTAAAATTATAGCAATTAATTAATTGATTAATAAATGTCTATATAAATTTAAATTTTCCTTACGGCGAAGCAATAAAAGCATGTTCTTTAATCGTTTTTAGGACATCTAAAAATTTTATACGACTGGTTAATGTATGTCCATGATATATTATTGGCAATCCATCTGGTCCATCCCAACAATCTAATTCTATACAGCGACATCCCCAGCGTAAACACCTTACATATGCCTCAACTGAACTTTCACTAGATACTTGATCACCAGTTAAATAGCTGAAAAAAATTATTAACCATATTTTTAATAAGTAACATCAATATTTTACAAATGTTATAACTATTTTTACATTAAATAATTTATTTTTATGACTAATGCATATTAAAATATATGTTCTTATTAGTTTAAATAAGTATGTAAAATATTATAAATAAAATGAGATTGTTCACTTTATTTTATAGATCATAAAAATGTATTTAAAGTAAAAACATAAAGTTCATAATAACTAATAACTTATATTTAATTAATTTAATATCTAATTAAAAATATTTATTTATACATATTATATATAATACGTATCTATAGTAGAATTAGTATATATTCTATTCTATTAGATATTGTTAAGCTAATTTATATTAATTGTTAGCCCTTTGTTACGCATTTATAAACTTTAATATCTTGATAACATACAAATTATACTAACGTATTATGAGAAGATGCTATCCAATAATGCGAAAGAGGTTTTGTCATATCCTGAAATATATTGTCATAATATTGATCCCATATCTCATTTTGTTTTGAAAACAAATAATCCATAAACTAAAAAAAAAAATTCCATTATAATATTATTTTATAACATAAACAAATAAAAAATTATATTTAACTTGGAAGCTTAATCTGATATTTTATGAAGTCTTTTATCTTTTTTAAAGAACCATTTATCCTTTCTTAAACGTAAAAATAAGAACTAATTACTAAATAATTCTATACAATCATTTTATTCTAAATTTATTCTTCATTACGGTCATTAAAATGGCAGACCAGTATAATTTTATTTATTTATCTTACTTTAATAATATAATCTCAAAAAGTAAAATATAGAACCGATTTTAATTTATTCTACATTTATACGACGAGAAAAATGTTAGATGATTGGCCCTCTACAGTATTATTTTATAGAATCTCAATGATAAATTTATGTACATAATATTGTATTACTAACAGCAAAATACTAGATAAAAATGTATTTATTCTTCACAATATTTTAGTATATATAAAATCTATAATATCAAATATATTGTAAAATATCTGTATTTATGGCTAATTGTCGCAAAATAGTGAGAATTTATTGAACTTTATTATTCGATAATCAATACTACCTATTTTCAACTCAATCAAATATTCTAAAATCGAAAAATACTTTCTAAGTTCTTATATTATTAATTGATATTTTATTGATATATAGTACTTAACAATATTTACGGAATGAATGAGTTGAATAAAATATAAATGAATAATATAAGGGAATAGAATTCAAAGCTGAAAACGGACAACGGGTCAACGGAAACTGTTATCAGTAATCAGTAGTCGCCATATTTTGGTATACGAGTGGTAGATGATAATGCATGTTGATACCCAATGCAGTATCAGGTACTGGTGTCTGGTACTATGTTCACCGTTTACCGAGTTCGGTCGTTCGGTGTCGTCCAGAATATTAATACTTGGTATTGATTATTAGTTGACGCGGCTTTTGTCATTTAATTCGTTAAGCGTTTAATTGGTTTTTTTTTCGCTGTTAATCGAACAATTCGAAATGATTCGCTTCATTTTAATACAAAACAGAGCAGGAAAAACTAGACTAGCCAAATGGTATATGAACTTTGACGACGACGAGAAACAAAAGCTTATCGAAGAAGTGCACGCAGTTGTAACAGTCAGGGACGCCAAGCACACAAATTTCGTAGAATTCCGAAACTTCAAAATAATTTATCGAAGGTACGCCGGTCTATATTTTTGCATCTGCGTCGACGTGGGCGATAACAATCTGTGTTATCTGGAGGCCATACATAATTTTGTCGAAGTCCTCAACGAATATTTCCACAACGTCTGTGAACTAGATCTGGTGTTCAACTTCTACAAGGTATACACCGTGGTTGACGAAATGTTTTTGGCCGGAGAAATTCGGGAAACGAGTCAAACTAAAGTCTTAAAACAACTACTTATGTTGAGTTCATTAGAATAAGTTATTATGATGTTATGTCTTATAAGCAAATATTTTACATTACCAATACACTAAATACTATTTATAATTTATTATTACTCTATACCATAATGTATTCTTTTTTTATATATATAATATATACATACATAATAATATAATGCTATTTACGAGTAACGTGTAATTATATTATAATTAAAATAAATTACACCCAATTTATTTTCATCTCAAGACATATTTTATGTGTGATAAGAGATAGTATGATATCCTTAATTTTATCCGCCCCCTAGAGATAGTAGTCCTGCAATTAATATTGAATAAATGAATATTACAAGTTACAACTTACTATAGGAATCTCGAATACATTGTTATAGTGTTAATTACATTTTGTTATAAAATAAAATGGATAGCTACAAATTGTTGAAGTTTGGTGTAATTTTTACTGTTGGTGTTATCAAATTAAGTGTTTGGATAATTTATATGAAATAACTTACGTCAGTTGAGGTAAATTGTAGCTTATCGTTTAAATCTTTTCCACAATACTTGAAATATTCTTTCATGTGTTTAGCAACAACTTCTTCTTCGAGGCATAAGCTTTCTTGCTCAGCATTCAGAAACCTTGTAAGATTTTGAACGTTGAATGTGTCATCAGCTGAACAATACATTGAAAAACATTCATTGAAAATCTATGAAAATGCAAACAGGTATTAAATAATGACATAATTTTGCGGAAAATTTTTTCATAAATATAATTTTTACCCCTGAATTATAGATAAGTTTATTATAGAGAGTGACAAACTCATCAAAATTAAGCTCGTTGCGCTTCCTGGTATCAACTTCTTGAAACAACTCTCGTAGTTTACTGGTAGAAATTTTACAATGAACACGAGGAAAAAAAGATTTTATATCTTTCAATGTCACTCTATAAAATATAAGTAATTGTAATTATTTTATTTATAACTCAAACTAGATTAATTTCTATAATTGGGTATTATAAGAATTTTTTAATTAAATGAAACATTTTGTTTTAAGTGATTGATTTATTTTTGTACTAACGTTTCCCTTGAATTTTCCATAGTATAAAATTCTTTTCGCAGCCATCTTTCAACTTGTAATGGATATGGAGCACAAACAGTATCGTTTACAAGATGATATAAACCTTTGATCCATAGTTCACACTCTTGTTCGGATAATGCTATAATACAGGTAATTATAATCAGATATGAACACAGGTAAAATATCAATAAAAATAATAAATATAGCACACTTAGTTATACCACAAAATTTATATTTGGAGTTTTGGTCTTATTATGATCAATTATTATAAAGCACTATAGCTAGCCTAAACACAAATTTTAACTACTTACTTAAATTACCAATTCATTTATCAACAATTATTATTATTTGACATGTATTTTATTAAATTTTACCGGCTTAGAACCTAACTTTCAAAAATATCTTGATATTTATTATTTAAGAGTCTAGCACCGAACATGAAAAGAGTAAAATAAATATTGAACTCAATAAAAATATATTCGATTTTAGATTCAAAGCAGAACAATGAATGTGTTAAAAAAAATATGCACAACTTTTTACGGTAAGAAATTACCTGATCTTTAACATTTATAGAAGTTAGTGCTAAGAAAATCTTATTTGGAATTATGAGGGTCAAAACTAGAAAATTATCAGTACTCTTCAAAATTAATGAGAGAAAACAGATAAACTAGTTATTACAAAATAATAACCATTATTGTCAACTCATAAGAGAAACAAAATTGCCTTTAAAAACCAAAACACCTTTTTACCAAATTCTCATATAACATTTATGTATAATAAATAAACTATTATGTTAATTTTAATAGATTTTATAATTTTTAATTAAATTATATAAATAGAAACTCTAATTTACTTGTAATGGTACTGCACAGTCACAATATTTATTTTTGTTACATGAAGCTAAAATATCATTAAAAAAGTTAATATTATTATTAATATCTTCAATATTTTTAGGATTTCACAAATAAAAAAATGTATATAGAACAACTGATTTCTATATATTATATTATTTTTTCCAATATTGTCAACTTAATAACAAATAAATAAAAAATAAGTACCTAGGTATACAGTTTTCATCTAAAAGGGAAAATGTTTTTAAATATTTTTAATCGTTGTATTTGAATATAAGAGCTAAAAATTTGCAACAATTTTGAGAATGAAATAAATAACTTTAATGATTTTCTTATTTTATTTTATAACTTTAGTTAGTTATAAGTTACTTAGGTATATAACTATGTATTTCATTGTTATTAGTAAATATTGATAGAATTTGTATAATCAAAATAATAAAGAAAATATTTTAAATTATCATAATATTGTCAGTGCTGTACCAAGGGGAAGGCAAATAGAGCACACGCCCAAAGCCTCCCGCCTCCAAGGACCTCGCACATATTATACAATAAAATAATATATTGTGTAAATAAAATATTTCCAAACATTTTAGCATATAATATTGTTAAGTCCAGGGCCTGGCAAAAAACCTGGGAATGGCACTGAATATTGTTATCATTATAAATTAAAATAACAAAATGAAATCGTTTGTAAAACAAATGTGAACAATGATAGTATTTAATACGTAGCCCGAAGTAGGTACTTTTTTTTATAGAACTTCTCCAAAAGTTTAAATAATAGCGTAAGCAAGCATACCAACTATAGACAGAGTTTTCAACTTGAACTCATTGCCATAAAATATGACAAAACATTTGGTCGCTTCAAATTTCTTCAATTCATCAGGCCATCTATCAAATTCTTTACTATTTCTACCACAGCGTACTTCTTTGGCATCTTTGAGGTCCACTAAAAAAAAAAACAATCAATTACACATAAAATGTTCATTGCACAGGTAATGATGAAATATATAATCATTTATAGTCGTATAGACGGAACTAAAATATATAACAATTACAAGAGCCATCAAAGGTTTTATTATTGCTACTGCTTGTCCTTGACCATAGAATCTGTCGTGTTTCCTTGCGTAGCTTTAGTGTTCGTTTCTCAGGCCGCTTCTTCAAATAAAATCGTGTGACGATTGTGCCTCGTTCTAAGATGTTCAGAATCTGATCAAGTTCCGAGATGAACACATTTGGTGTCAGTAATGAGCCGCAAGCCATTTTTGAGATATTAGTTCACTGTTTATTCTGCATGAAAACATTAAACAAGTCGGTTTTTAAAAACAAAAAAAATGATTTGAACATCCGGATAAAGTGTTGTCTTTCCACTCTTCAGATCGTGTTATCAACACTATTATGATCCACTTTATTTTCATGAATGAATGATAAATATTACTATATTAGAAAACAAACGCTTATCAATGATTACAAAAATGGATATCAAATAAGCTGATGGCCAAGTGGGTAATGCTCTGACGATCAACAGCAGCTGTAGACTGTAATTCTATGGTGCATATATATATAGTATATATACTATATAGTGCTACAACAGGTAGGTGCCGTGTGGATCACTAATAATTCGCTTTAAATTATTATTGTAATAATGTAATGGAATATGGATCGGTTATATTTGACTTCAATGACATTATATCAATGTGTATTTGTATACGAAAAACGTTACTGAGTGAAGGCTATCAGTCATCCTATATTAGAAAGTATATTTCCAGTAATTTAATTTACTAGTAATACAATTGTGTGTTAAATTAATTTTAATCAAAAAAATTTCATTTTGAATGTCATCGTGTGTATAAAATATAATATTTAATTTAAAATTTTAATTAGGTTCTCGCAAATAGTATTTTCAAATTGCAATGAAATAACTACAATATTAATTTTTCAATAAAATATCAAATTATATCAAACAAAAAAAAAAATTTAGAAGACCGTTTGGGTGAATGATTTGTTAAGCCATTTGAGGTTTCCGATTGGATGAGTGTTTATTCATCAAAAATACCTTTTGGGCGAATAAATAAGAATTCCATCACCAGAAACCCTCCAAGGAGGAGGAGGTTAAAAAGAAAATGGCAAAGAGACGCTCTTGCTTAATAAAAAAAAAAAAAATGGACAAATTGTATAGATTTTAAATATGCCTCTTAAATAAAGAAAAAAAAGTATGAATTGGTTTATTTGTAAATTAATTTATATCATTTAATTAGTTATTTACAAGATACATAAAAATAATTAATAATCATCTTCTTTTTAAAATAATTTGCCTGACAGTCGCCAGGATTTTATCTTATGCGCGTAAACATAATTTCACTTACCCAAACGGCGGTATTTATGAATTATATAGGGGCGATAGAATTATTAGGTTAAAACTATTACCAAACGACTACCATTCTAACAATTATTGAATTACCTTGAATTTTTCAAGGTTTGGTCGCTGCCTGTTGGGTAGTGTGTACAATGTACAAATCTAATAATTTTAAGATTTGTGAATGGCGTGCAATTGATCTAAGATCTAAATTCTATATACCTAAATATTAATGACTAGATAATTTCGTATAATATTATTAAATTACTATAACAGTTTAGTGTAAGAGTGTAACCGTGTAGGTATTTCAACTCATTTTATCTTTTTTAGGATATTTGAACTTTTTAATTTAAAAAAACTGCTGTCTTTAGTTGAAATTAAAATCAAATAATAGATTCTCTTAAATTCTCAAACTACAATATTATAAATATAGGTACTTTCCTATGCAATGGAAACTAGTAGCAAAGTGGATACTTAAATGGATTGAACTTTTGATTATTTCAATAAAATAATAAAAGTATTTTATATATTTCAATTAAAATTACGAATCTATTTTTTTTTAAATGATCAAAGTTGTAAAAAGTTAAGAAGTGAGCCTACAGAAATTTACTTTTGTAACCATACTTTACACCAGAAATTATCTGCAGAATAAAAATACAACGATATTAAAATAAAAATACTAACTACAGTATCGACTCGAGTGAACTGTATGCATATCGGTATAACCATATACATATAGGTTTATAAAATGTATATTGTTATTATTACAGTCATATAGTTTTAAAGTGATTATTATTTGGTATGATAGTATGTGTATAATATGGCTATACCAAGTAGAATGGAACAGAATTCCGTTTGTCGTAAGGTATATATATTTAAATTATTACACACACATACACACACATATATATATATATATATAAAGAAATTAGGTATGTATTACTGTATTGCCATTTATCTACCTATAATGTACATTAGTAGTATAACATACAATATTATTCTATATGATAGCGCCTGTTACATTTAAATCACAATAATAGTTATTTTTTTACTGTTAAAAACCTGAATTTAATATATTTTATCTACCTTATGTCATATATTGCATTAAATAGAAGTATTCTTTTTTAAACAGTTATTATGCGTTAAAAATATAACGGTATCTTAGAAAAAATATTATCAAGTATTGAATATATTTATGACACACGTTATTTATATTCACAAATCACAATATTAGATTACATAGGTGTACGGTGTATACTGCATATATATATATATATATATATATATGTAAATATGTACCTACTGTCATATATGTATTTGGACATTTGGTACATAAAACGTAACAAATAATATGTTGTTTTAATTTTAATCAATTCAATATTAAGGCCTATATTAATTATGGAGTACCTAACTCATTTAATATAATATGTATGATTTGCATTAATAATGTGAATTGTAAATAAAAAATTATAATAAACGATTGAAATACTAACCTATATAATGATGGTTATACGTATAACACCACATTTAGATTATAATTTAATCATATTATTATAATATATTATGTAAAACAGTTATACAAAACAATAAGCATTTTATATATTTAAAAAATGTATACCAAAATCAATTCTTGTTTACATATCTATAACAATAGTGGGAGTAGCACGTTAGCACACCTGTTATTTATTATACTGTTACCTTAACTCTAAAGTATGCTATCCGTGTTAATTATAGAGATGGTCGATAATCGATTACCAGTAAAGTGTTTAATTTAGTTTTACGTTTTTACACGTTTTACGTGTTAATACTTTATTGGACCTCAATATTTAGTGTAATATGTGTAATAATAATAACATGTAATAAAATTGACCTTCGTGTGAAAATAACGGCGTCGTCTGCGTCATCTAATTTTCGAAAGTTTTCATTTGTAAAAGACTTTAATAGTCCGTAAAGAACATTTATAACGACGCAAATAATACATGCGTATATTATACAATAATAATACAAGTAGGATGACTAACCGAGTATAAAAAATTATTATGAGTAAGTTGTCGAAAACTCCATTGCACAATTATTAATGTATAGATAGAATTATTTAAAAGTTGAAATTGTAATAGATGTACAGTAAAAATGACGTTTATATTTTGTGACATGATATTTGAACTTTTTTTTATATTTCATTATTTTACATAGTACCTAATATTACTTTAGTCCTCATCATTATTTATAGTTGGATGAAGAATTATAAGTCCAGCAGGGTAGGCCAAGTCTTACTATAATATTATTGTCTCCGCTATTTTTAGCCTTTTAGGTTATTATGTTGTTCTGGTCAAAAATATTTTTAGCTCATATGTTATGTTTTAAAATATTTTTTTATGAAGTTATGCTTTTTTTTCAATTCAAAAACCGGGAACGAGTGCCGAGTGGGAACTGTTTATCCCAATACTGCCACCCATTCCCGTATCGTTTATTCGCCAATATTTATATATAAGTTATACAAAGGTGGGATTAAGTTATACCTACAACCTACAATCTACAAAATGCAACAGTAAGTGTGCATCAGTATTATACTTCGCAATTGAACAAATTGGTACAAAATCTTAACTCTATAAATCGATATTAATTCATTAAATAGGTACAAGGTTCCTATAATATGATCACATCATTATATATACCTAATTCGAATTATGAAATACTGACTATAATTAAAAGATTAAAGGCAGGCGACGGCGCTAATAGAGTTAGTTGTTGCAGTTCTTTCTGCAGAGCTTAAGAGTACGTAACAGTGGAATTTGTTGTCTCCGTCTTACCAGTGCGTAATAATAATAGCAAATTTACGCTCAGCAAAACACTTATAGCTCCTTTAGTTTAAAAATTACAGTGAATCGACCTATTATGAAACTTTATGGTAAGAACATTTTCTGTGATTGTACGTTGGTTTTTTACGATAATTCAATTTTTAAGTGAGTTATGAGCATTTTTAATGTACTGTCATTATATACTCATAACTCACTTAAAAATTGAATTATCGTAAAAAACCAACGTACAAACACAGAAAATGTTCTTACCATAAAGTTTCATAATAGGTCGATTCACTGTAATTTTTAAACTAAAGGAGCTACAAGACGTGTTCTGTGCTGAGCGTAAATTTGCTATATTACGCACTGGTAAGAAGAAGACAACAAATATACCACTGTTACGTACTCTTAAGAATTAAGACATTAGCTGCGCACTACACTATTTAACTTGTTCATTACTCTTTACTCATTATCACAATAGGTACCTTTACTTATTTTAATGTTAAAATAATATTATATATAATATATATATACATATATATTGATGCATAATAATATTATAATATGTTATAATAATAGTGATAAACTTACAACTATTAACTAGGTATATTTAGAAAAGAAAACATGTCATTAATAATTTATAATTTACAACAATATAGAACGTATTATACTATAAGTATTTAATAAGTACCTAGGTACAATATGAGACTACAACCAACTTATAGAAAACACCTATACGGCTATATCTACCTTTATAATGTGTAAATAACTTATACATTTTATTATTGTAACTACCTACCTATTAATACACGGATTATACCAGGCGCGTATGGCCAGTCAGAATTATTTTATAAATAAACACGGATGTTTACGTATCTAATATATTTTTGGATTAAACGGTGGAACATAGAGGGTGTTTAAACAACCCCCCCCCCCTATCTACTCATGTGACATATGCTGCATTTACCTACCTACTAATATTACTGTTCAACAGTTTACTGTTTTTTACACAATTTTATAAAAATCGGTATTCTTTTATAAATTATATATTATATATTTATGAGTTATTATTACTGCAATTATTATAAGTATATACAATGATCAGTCATACTGCAGATTATAGATATGTAGGCTACTTAGGATAAATGTATATATATATATAAATTACCTAGTAAACCAATTTATGTATACTTAAACTGGAGTAGATACTATAAAAACTTATCAGAACTATTAAGCCAGTTAACTACTAAGTCCTAATAATAGTTTGGAAACGGTGATCTATAGTCTATGTAGGTATACTGATACTATTTTAACACAGAACACTTGTATGCAGTGTTGAATCCATGTATACTACAGGGGGGGGGGGGGGCGAATGCCCCCCTAAAATTTATTTCGCCCCCCCCCTTGACAAATACAACTTTTTGACTTTTAACAAAATGTACCTATTTATTAAATGCACAATACTAATTTAAAAATAAATAATTAATAGGTTTCTAATTTATTTTGTAATTTTTTCAATATTTATAATTTCTGAATTGTAATAAATTATAATAATACAATTTATAATATGTGGCGACCTTAGATTAACCTTAGATTGATTTAAAAATTTGAAAATTAATAATTTTTTTTATAACTTTTTAAATATTAAGAATTTTTTGAATTGCAATAAATAATAATAATAGGTAATACGATTAATGTGTGACAACCTTAGATTGATTTAAAAATTTAAAAATAATAATTTGTTTTGTAGTTTTATATAAATTTGAAATGTCTAAATTATAAATTGTAATAAGAATAACTATTACCTATTAATAGATATAATTCATAATACTAAAATGACGTATCACCATTCACCAATGAAAAAAAAGTGAGCCCCCCCCAGAAAAATTATCTGGATTCAACACTGCTTGTATGTACGTCTATAGACCGCCTATAGGCCATCTAGATTCCAAAATATTTTATTTAAACTGGGACTGTAATCAATGTCGCAAAAAGGATGAGGACTTTAGGATTAAAAGCACTAAGTCTAAGTCTTAAATGGGCTCTTTTAATTCGATGCACAAACGAATAAGTGATAATAATGATAATAGGATACTGTTTATTTTTAAAATATGTAAGTAAAACATCCTTCTATGTTCTAACCTCGCCACTGAGGACTGAAGAGTAAGTAACTGTAATGTATGTGGTAATCTTAATCCAATGATAAATCTTTGCAATCGTAAAACGATTCTGAGCAAAGCAGGGGTGGACTGGCTAGGGCGACGGGCCGGCGATCTCCACCTGGGCCTGTGAAAATTTGGGCTGTTTGAATAAATTTTGACCGATAAATTATAAAATGTAAAAGTTAAATAATAATACTTCCTGAATAATTAATAAATGTGCTGCCGTCCTCCACCCAGTTGTGGTAGAAACCTACGGGTGTTCACTAGAAATTTTCTCAGCACTCAAGTGTTCCAAAAACCTACAGTCCCAAAACTCAACAGTACCAACCTACAGCTATAATGGGCTCAGTTGCCGAAGCTTATATGAAAAAAAATTAATAAATGTATTGCCATGGTAAATATCAACAATACTTATATTACTAAATGCAAAACATTGTGTATATATTTTTACTATTTTTTTTCCATTATTTTCCTGTGATATATATATATATATATATATATAACTATTTTTGAATTTTATTATTAGCCCAAAATTTAGTTGGAATTTTCTGTTTAGCCGATTTCGACGTCTGTCATCTATACTGCTAGGTAAGTATTATATATTTTATGAAATATTTGTATTAGTAAATAGTAATTTATTTTACTATTGGTAATACGACAGTTTGAATTAATTTATGTCGAAAACATTGAATTTGAAAATGTCATTGAACAATTACGCCAATTACTAGAATATTCAAAGTCTCAATATTTTAGCAGTTTACTTGTGTTTTTCCACATGCAATTAGGTCAATCAAGTTTTCCTAGTGATTAACAAGTTTTATGAGTAAAACCACGTTTGATTAAAATAGAACAGACAATAGCTAGGTAGCTTTCCCCTCAGCGCTGTGAATATAGTACTCCTACTACTTCAACTTAATATACTAAATTACTAACTTAGTACCACAATACAACAATAGATATACCTATTACACACTATATTATACAATACGCATCGTATTATCACCCATAATATAATGATTATCGATGTTTTCGAGAAATTAATATTTTCATTTAATTATGTCAAACAAAAATAATTATTTTATTATTACGATTCGTGGTTGTATATCACGTTTTAAAATCCAAAGTTATTGCTGTGATCACCGCAGATCATGGTTCGTAAGTATGCGTATACCTCCGACACGAACTTAACTGACGTGGAGACGACGATGGGCGCGTCTTATACGTCGGACTGAACGGACTGAATCGGTGAATCGTACGATATACCTAGGCTATTCAGCCAATGCCTGGTATACGTAGACTACAACAAGTAGTGGGTAGGTGGGCAAGGTAGGCACCATTGCACCATAATATAATACGACATTGTATGTGCGAGTACTGCCGCAGCAATGGAACGCATCTCGGTTTCTTCGCGACGGCCCACGACAACCAGTTCGGCGTTGAACGCCTCGCGAGCGCTTGCGCCGTACACGTGACGTCATCGTCGTGACCGCGGACCGCGGCCAACAACTATTGAACTGTACGTAGTGCGTGGCCTACATCCGGGAATCCCGTTACCCGTGCCACTTGTTCGGCACCATCGCCAGACGCCAAGCGCCGTGCACGTACGTTTTCGGAGGGGCCCGGCGATTGTATTATTACTATTTTATATACCTAAGCTATACATCAGTAACGATTACGGATCGGTAACGCGTCAACGTGTCGTGCCGGCACAGAAATTTCACTTGCGCAGTTATTATTGTAGGTGCGTGTACAACCATCGCTCGCTCAACAGTTCATATTATAATATTAAAAAATAGTAACTAGGTACCTGTTGTGCACGCATTGACACGTGATATGTTCGGTTTGCCGGCTGTCATGGGCAAAGGTGTGTACGGAGAGGAGAATAGTGGCGGCGGCGGCAACAATCGGAACCGCCACAGCGACTACAGCAGCGGCGGCAACAAGAGCAACAAGAGCAAAACGCTCACGTATCTGCTGTGGCTGATCGGCGGCGTGTGCGGCCTGCACCATTTCTACCTGGGCAGAGACCTGCAGGGCGTACTCTGGTGGTGCACGTTCGGCGGGTATTTCGGATTCGGTTGGCTCAGGGACCTGTTCTACATCGGCGAGTACGTGGCCGACGCCAACAAGGACGAGAAGTACATGAAAAAAGTCGACTACATGGTCCGCGTGTACGAAAAGGTGAGCGCTGGTCCAACTGTAATATGATCTCGGCGTGACGCGTAGGATCATGTCATTAGGCTTTTAACATTTGCGCACACACCGTGTAAATATTTTATGCATATAGATACTCTTTGGTTTTTGCGCGCACGAAAACGACGGTATTGGTTTTGAACGCATTTACGAGAATATTGAAAATTGTTTTACAATAAGTAGGTATAATATGGGATATATATATATTAACTCTTTTCTTTTTCTTTTTTAAGGAGGGGTGAGGGTTGGATCAGTTTTTTAGAAATCTTCCACTTTAGGTGCGGTATAACGTATAATATCAGCGTACCGTATTTAGTATAATAATAATGGAGATGTGACGCTTAATAATAATACAAGTACAAGTACCTATAGGTATAATATAGGTATTAATATGCTTACCATTACTATTATTATACTATATTATACGTATCTTATTTTTGATTTTATTATGTTTACGTTTTTTCGCTAATCTGTAAGTAATCGCAACAGATACACGTCATAATGTTGGCATTTTTTTTCCACGCGTGGATACACAGTATGGATTTTTTTCCTCACATAAAAGCGTAACTTCACACAAACACACGACATGAATGTTTTAAAAAATTGTAGATTTCCGGTATGCACATCTAAAATAATAAACGATTTGTATTAATATTATTTTGAATATCGACACGAGCATTCGATAACGATACCTGTATTACGGTTTAATCCGTCGTCGATGAAAATAATATTATATCCGGTGGATATGTATTTATTTAATACGTTCTATGTAGCTTTCCGTTGACATACTTATAAATGAGTAAAAACTACTTATACATTGCGTTTACGTTGTGTCGCGGAGGCAGCCGGAAACGTCTCGGTCGGTTTGAAAAAAGTGTCAGACGAAAGAAATGGAACGCGATCCTACCTGTATAATGTATTAATGTACCTATTATATTATACGCACCGAAGCGATTCATCAACTGCCGATGACATATTATTAATAATATTATTTCTCTTGTTCATCGCCTATATTGGAATTCGGATACATTAACTAATTCCATCGTCATTATTTTCCGAGATTATCCATTTTAAGATTTCGGACAGAATAATAACTACAATGACATAAAGCGGCTCACAAGATAGAATTCAATGTTTTTCAATATATATATATATATATATATATATATAGGTCAACCATATACATCGTATGGTCATAACCATTCTTAAGAGTGGAAATTTTCACAGACTGTTATATCTGTTAAACCAACCTTATAGTCATACTACTTAACCTTTTTCAACTTATTTATTTTCACTACCTATTATCAATTACCTACTTATATTTACTTAACTCAATCAAATGCTCTTCGGGGCGTCTGATTGTCAAATAAATAAAATAAAAATTGTATATACATTAATATACTCATACAAATATTTATCGGGCCACAATGTTCAGCAATTAATAAAGTGAAATAACATGATGTTTATTGTTATAACTATAACACATATGGTCTTAATCGTATATATATACCTGTTGGCATGTTATGCCTAATGCATTTGCCATATATATATTATTTACTTATATACGTGTTGTTTTGTGTGACGTAGGAAGTATATTGTCCTTAATGTTTTTATTGGTCCGCGCAATTCAAGTATAATTATTCTACATAAATCCTGCAATAATTATCATCATTTAATATTCTTATTCTTATAATAGATTTTATGATCATTATTCAATACATTTATCTGAACATAAATAACAACTACTTATATAGGCTAGGATTTGAAAAAATTCTAAATTGAGTTGACTTTTATTTTTTGCCTATTCTTTATTGGTGGGCTGTTAACATATTTTATAATGTATTGTATATGGTTCAATCTTTGTTTTACTCATACAACAATATTTTATTACAGTTTATTATCATTTACAATAAATTATATTAAGTGTATAATATTTATTATATTATCTATGACTTACCTAGTACCTAACCTACGATTGTACGACGCGCGTTCCTAATACTTATTAACATATGTTTACCTGTAATGAAATAACAAGCAAAATCCTAAAAAATAATATGAAACGCTGTAATGTAAATAATAATAGGTATCTAATTAAAATTAACCATTGTCTTTCAATAAATAATCTTTTACACTTTGTAAAAATAAAAATTTAAGTGTTTAAAACGATTTATAATTTGAACTTCTAAGTTATAGAAAAAGGTAACTAATAACCTAACTTTACTAACCAATAATAACATACTTCGCAAATATATTTTAACTTACTAAAAGTTATAAAACTTATTGCAAATAAATAGGTACATGTTTTTTTATTACATTTGGGTATATTGTAAAAATAAAATATATTACCTATATGTATAGTATATTACATTTGCCATAAGTATCATAATTTTACGATCATTCTGAAATATAATAAACCTACCCTGCTGTCTCCGACTTTTTTTACTGCTTTGAAAACAACAACAACAAAGGGTAGATAACACATAACAGTACCTATATAATTCGACTTTTTGGATAAAATACTTGAGTGTTGAGTACAAACCTATAGATTATAATATTATTATGGTTCGCCGACTCCTATAATATAAATATAAATATAATAGGTATTCTTTTTGCCAAACAAAATTCATGTTCAGGAAAATCAAATTTCTTAACCGAACCCTTCTGCGAGAAGAGTTCGACGCTTGGACATGTGAGGAATTTAACCTTGAGAATATTACACAAACACGATGTGAAGGTTAATCACCTTTATTTCTTAGAAATAGTGTATTACATTACTTATTATACTTAAGGAGGGTTCACAACTCGTCATTTCGTGTAAAACATTTTTTTTTTCTGATCGGCTTACCGAAATGAGGTTGTAACCGTTTAATCGTATCCACCAACACAATGCCATAAATATTGATCATCGCGAAGTATTGTGTATAATATTATTGTCATTGTTAACATCTCCAACAGTCGATAGTTACTTTTAAACTGTGTTGACGTGTTAGTTGCATTCTGGTTAGATCGTTAATAATATAGAGCACAATATTAGTATATTTATTGAAAATGTCGGAATATACAGATTGTGAGCACCCTTCCCTTCGGCTTGAAATAAAACTTAAAATTCATTATATTTAATAAAATGTATGTGGTTACACGTAAAATTAAAACCACTGAATTTTAAATTGTGCTATTTTAAATGTATAGCTCAGTGATTAAAACCATAATATCATAACGGTCTTTTCGTTAAACCAGTTTCGATAATATTACTGGTCACATTTTGCATAATATTATACAAGATCAACGGTATCGCAACGATTAGGAGGGACATTTAATAATTAAATAGTGTAACCATAACGTTAGCGACGATTTGCGGTCGTTCAATAAACTAGTGACGTTCGATTTCATCGCTAGATGGCGGTTATTGATCCCAAAACACTCTCACTCGTGATTGTCCGACGTGACTGCTCAGTATATATAGTAGCATCAGACGCTTACCCTTCACCTCATCACCGTTACCTTACCATCGGGTCCACACTCATGGCGCGGTAACCAAGCGGTTACCGAATGTCCACATTTCGACCTGAGGAAAGTCCCCGGACCTGCGGCAGAAAGTGCAACCGGCTTAACGGCCGTTCGACTCCGCCCCGCTCGCTCGTCCACTTGACGGATGTGACCGGTGCATGTCTCTCGACGTGTCCGTGATCCGTAGAGCTGTGTGTGGGCGATTTCGATTGGTCCTAGATATACAGTATGTCGAGGGAGGGCCGCGCAAGCAGCCCTTGACTTAATGGGGCTTACCAACGGTGGAGAGGTACATTATTTTTTCATTTAAAACAACAAAAAATTCCAATTACTATTCCTTTTATGTATTTTTTTTTGTTCAACATTCATATTATTTTATCTCATTCACTGAAACGGCAATATTATTCCTCGTCGTTCTCAGAAAAATCGTTGGAGAATGTTGCTTGAAATATTCCTTAACAATATAATATTATTGCACTAATGAAGTGTGTAGTTTTAGGATGGCTGATTTGATAGATTTTGAACTGTAAAATAATAATCGATTATCACAATATACAGAAATACAGAACAATGTAATTAATCTATACATATAACAAAAATAGAAATATTGATCTATAGCATAAATCTATGGACAGTCATTTTATTATAATATACAAATTAATAAAATATTTTGAACTTAATAGTATAATATTATTTTATAATTTAAGAAAAATATTTATTCATTAAAAAATAAAAATAATGTGTAAGATACCTCCTAATCAAGAATGAACTACAAATAAACTTAAAAGCATATCCCAACTATAATATTACCATCTATAACCTAGTACAACAATATTTATTATTTACATATTATTATTATATATTATTGTAGGTATAATGTTTTGTTGACATTGTTGTAAATTGTAAGATTAGTTACAGTTCTAAGAAGGAAACTAATTAGGTAATATATTACCAAATCACAGGCCATAGCTCAACCTAATGGAAAATAATTTATATTAATGGCTAATTATAAGTTATAATTTAATTATTAGTTGTTGCATAGTTATTATAAAATTATTGTTATGAGTTTAAACTAAAATCTCTGACATTGTATATTATATTTCAGCCACCATTTTCTACGGTCCGATTCACTGGTATGGTAGTTGTGGCTTATCTTTTCAGTACCGTTGTATCCCTAGCAATACCTGAAGATAATGTCGCAGGTCTTAGCTGGCAATGGTTACAAATATTTACTCCTCTAGCTGCTGCTTTAGGTAAGTGATTCATAATTTATATTCTAAATAGTAACATCATGGAGTTAATGATTTTTTCTACAACTATATATTTTTGTTATTTCTAAGTACATCATACAGTATTATTGTAATATTTAATTGATATACAAGTACATTTAAAACCATAGAAATAAGATTCCATAGGTATATGAATTCTTAAATTTTTAAAATAATCAATTGCATTTTTACCAAGTATGTATAGTATTAAATATTGTTGATTAATTTTTTAGGTGTATGGGCTGTGGGAAATATTGGTCATGAAACGGGATCCATTAAATGGCCTTTAATATGTGCATATTTTATACCCATGGTTGGTAATCCATTGAAATCATTTATATTTGATAAATGGGGCTACGACATTGATGAATCTACATCATTCGCCATAATGATATTATCTGCAGCATGGTCATTTGATCACTTGGAAAAACGGTGGAGACCAAAAAACCAAAAGACCCCAGGCACCTTAAAGTAAGCATTTTTATGAAAAATAATATTGTAAGAATTTATAATTAAATAGGAATTCAATAAAAGTATAAATCATATTCAAATTTATCTGTTCAATATTTATTTATTTATCTAATACAATTTTCAGGCGAATCATTGTAATTAGTATGTGCTGCTTGTTATACATGGCTTTATGGAGTAGTTATTTATATTTCAACGCCAAAGTGACTGATGAAGATGGAGACGAAGTACCATTCCATGAGGCCCTAGGTCATTTTTTCAGTTCACCCTGGTGGTTAGACGTAAAACAATCATTTATTGATGTATGGCAATTTGCACAACAACATGGGTGGATGGAGACTTGGCGACAAATAGTTTCATTATCTGATCCTTCGGGTGAACAAAATGCTTTTAAGGTGAGATTACACTATTTGATAAAATTTTATTTAAAATGTATGAAACTAACATTGAATGAATTCTTAAAATGTAGAATTTTTATACACTTTGACAACATTATTATTTATGAATGTGGCACAGATTTTTATGCAATTGTATATTTGTTTCCTTTTTACATTGATGGATTTTTGTCAGTTTTCTTTATAAGTCATAATAGTTTCAAATTAATGAGAATTATTTTTTTTAAATATTTAGGTGTTTGATGAACATTTGAGTGAATGAATGATGAGTGAAGTTAAATTTTTACTATTTTCAAAATCTAATTAATGTTTAATTTAATATATTGTCAAGAAGACAATTTTAGTATTACCATTTATTGACAAAATTTTTGTTTTTGGTCAACCTATATCAATTTTATCATGTTTAACAGAAGTTAACTTCCTTTTTCATAATCTTGTTGAGCAATTTAACCAGGAAAGTTTTGTATTGCATTAAGTCCCCCTAATTAAGTTACCAAACTTCCTTTTGTATATTTTCATTTATATTTACTGCTTATTTATGATACTTTTTAGTGCATAAAAATCTGTATTCTATTCATGAGCATTAGTTTGGAGCTAAAAATTTAAAATGGTGTTCTTATAGTTCATACAATTTATAATAATCCATATTTATTATTTTAAATTTTAAATTTAAGGTGCTGGAATTAAGATCAGGAGCTACACAAACTGAAATAAAAAATCAATGTCGAACATTAGCAGTTAAATACCATCCAGATAAAGCTAAAGATGATGTAACTAAGAAAGATGTGCAAAATCGATTCTTCGAAGTACAGCAAGCATGTGAACTTCTATCAAATAGTAGAGCTAAAAGGCGAAGAAGAAATAAACAATTTAATGAAGAGCTTTAAGTTGCAGTATTATTTTTTTGTTATGTACCTATCCATCAAATCATATTTGTTTATACATTAACTGTGATAAAACCAAATTTATGTTTAATTTAACATAATTTAAGGTTATTATTTTTCATAAATGCTTTGGTCAAGGCATAAAATCCTTATGTGATGGTTAATTTAGAAACAAAAATTATAATATTGAAATTCTTTATATTATGTTAAATTAACATTATATTTTTATTAAGGAATGCCTTCATCAGATAGTGTTTTAATTTTAGAAATATTTATTATCATTTATTATACATTAATGTTGTCCGATAAATAAATACAACTCTAGAATCACATTGTATAAATGCTCATTAAGTATAAATCTATATAATTTATAAGTAAGCCAAATTAAACACTAAGTTTATATTGATATATTTTGTTTGAATTATAAATAATGTAATGTTTTCGAGTTTTCAGTATCTCGAAGTTCCTATATTATAATAATAACAATGTTTAGTTTATTTTTAATATGTATTTTACTAATAACACCAACCTTTATGATTTTATTATTTATTTAAAATTAAATTATTTTAATTTGTCATCATAATTTATTTAGTGTAATTTATTAATGCCAATTGGCTTCAAGCCATGGACTGTACTTTCAGAATAACATATTTATACTTGTGTTTTTAGAAACAAATATTTTGTTCTGTAAAAATTATATATTTATATTTATATCATATTGATATAGGTAATTTAATTATAGGAGTTGGGAAATAGTTTGTAATGTTTGTATGTATTGTTAAAATATAGATCATAGTAATTATCAGTTAACTTTACAATACGGTGCCATTATCAATACTGTAATGCTAAAGTTTTTTTTTTTTTTAATCAGACGATTAGTTAGATAGGTAGTCCATAAAATTCATAACATATTATTATAATATGTTGTTTAGAACAATCGTAAAAAAAATATAATAACATTTCTATGATATGGTTTATTGACTTGCTTTTGTAATTAGTATTTAGTTTAAATAAACAGTAATGAAAAAATATTTAGCATTAGGTAATATTAATGATATACATATTAAATTTAAAATTATTAATAAACAATATCTGAAGAGCACCTTAATAATTGAGAATATTAACAGTCATTCTTTCACATAGGTCGTTTTGTACAATTCAATTTTATCAAACATTCAATACATTTTTTTTTCAATAACAATTAAAATAACTAACAAAATCCTATTTACATAGTTTTCTCTCATACATTTTTGAACAATTTTACATAACCATTTTTATGATATTAGAAAATATCCTATACCTATTTTTGGATAAAATTAATTTCACTAAGCTAATTTTAATGCAATATTGTGTAGGTAGTTAAAAAAAAAAATAGAGAAATAATAATTAGGATACACAACATCATAACATACCTATATTATTTAAAATTCAGAAAAGTAATTAATAAAGGATGTAGGATATTACCTACCAGTGGCCAATCACTATGATTTTTATGTTACAATATTTATACATTTGTATTCTATTGGCTGAAGAGAAATAACAGGAATTTAATATAATATTTCAAAAATGCATAAACAATAAATACAAAAGTATAAAATATGTTATCCATAGTAAATATTTTTTCAATAATATCATTTAGTATCATTTTAATTTTAATAATTAGCAAAATTTTATCTTAATAAAGAAATTTGTAAAAAAATACAGAACACAAAATTATACTTAAATTCTGGTTAATTTTGAATATAAATGAATAATAGGTAATACAGTATGTTACAGCAAAAATCATAAATAAGGACAATGCCTATAATATTATGGAGGTATCTAGTCACTATAAATACATAATCCGGCTTATCATAATTCATAATAATTAATAATACTGATAAATGACATAATATCCTTAAAAAATTGGATAATGAACAAGTGACAGGTATAAAGATAAGTGTACTTTAATTTTTAAACATTATTTTAAGATAATTTAATTATTAAATCATTTATATAATATATTGACTATTTGACTCTGTGACATAATTGATACATATTTTAAGCAAAGTACCTACAATCTAAATCAATTAGAAGACTAGTTAGCTAAATCTTAAATAATTAGCAACATACAAAACCAATTGGCAGTAAACCATAGTTTTCAGAAAATAAACAGATGCCATTTATACAGTTACTATTAAAAAAATAATACAATAAAAACATTTTAAACATCAACATTTCTATAATTACCGCTATTTAGTGAAAAATAAAAAAAATACATATTCTACATAGTAGATACCTATCTATTTATCATAAACCAATTTGCCTTTTCATAATTAAGACACGATTCAAAATTTATACTAAAACATTTGAAGGCATCTAATTTTACATTCATCTAAACTCAATGGCTTTAAATATTCATTTTGAAGATATTAATCATACTTCATAAAAAAAAATTGTAGTTGTAGTGACTAAAGCTCAAATCTGGTTATTTTTACTTTATAGGTACCTAAGTATTAGCTGGCTAAGTAAGTTGTAACGCATTGACTGACTGAAGTACTGAGATGTATTTTGTACTTCTCATACATTTAACGTAGTATAATCTGAATAAAAAGATCAATGTTCTTTTTATTAACTCGCAAATACGTGAATGCATCATTTTTTGGATTTACAAATTAACAAAAGTATGTATCAGGGTTCAGGATTCTGAAAAGAATTATCTGTAAATTAAAATCTAGTTAAAAAAATTTACTTAGATACGTTAGCAACTATTTAATATTATATTTTGATATACTACTTGTGCGTTGACGCGTTGTTGAGTTATTAATTGTTTGCCATGTTTTAATTATTTTATATTAGCAATTTGCTAATTTTAAATATTTCAAATGTTCATGTAGATA
Organism: Diuraphis noxia; assembly: GCF_037042655.1. Classification (NCBI taxonomy): domain Eukaryota; kingdom Metazoa; phylum Arthropoda; class Insecta; order Hemiptera; family Aphididae; genus Diuraphis; species Diuraphis noxia. Next base: position 2,005,541 of record NW_028301719.1, read on the forward strand.
CCTTTAGAACTTCGCAACAGAACTTTTCAATGAATTATAATAACATTTTTAACTGGAAATCACATTTGAAATCTGTTTTTTTTTTTTTATCAACAAAAACTATATGTCATAATTTTAAGCATTATTTTTAATGGAAGCTAGGAATATAAAACAAAAAATGCTTTTAGTCTTTATGTTTTTTATGAATTATGGAAAATATTGCAGGCACTGATTCAGTGTGTCGGTAGGCTACCTCTTCCCCTACTATCCTATTTCATAATAAATTATATTATTTATCACTTAATATTTACCTACACAGGATAATGTATTAATAGTAATTAATATTAATTTAATAAAATTGAATAATTTTTGAAAATTGCCTTAGTAGAATATGAATTATTAAAACACCTATTTTATAATTCATGTCGTTAGACAAACCGCAATTATCATCCTTAGTAATAAGTACATTAAGTTTAATAACACAGTTACTCCACGCTCGAATTTCGATTAAAATGCATTAATTTTGAAAAAAAAAAATTATAATATGTGAAACAATTTAATTGCTCCTGTTAATGCGTGATGGACTCACATCTGAAATATGAAATAGGTAAGGTACTAAAGTATAGTATGTAATATTGAATTTACGATTTCTGCGCGACACAAAATGCCTATCCTATTATTATTTAATACAATATACAAAGTATACACTGTATTATTGGAAAATATATTTCAATGGGTTAGCTCGACTGTATAGGCGCAACTAGAGGCCAAACATTGGGGGTGCTAAAATTAATGTAGATGAAACAGGTCCGTGGGGGCTACGCCCCCACACCCCTAAGTACCATTCTTCAATTTTATATATTACTATAATCAATCTTAAATGCACTGTAAAAACATAAGCACACTAATATTTATGTACCTATCTAAACAGTAATCTACCTCATAAATACATTATAGGCATATTACTTATATATTCATATAATGACCTAGTACCTATAAACAGATAAAAATGTCAATGTTACATGACTAATTTTTGATACAAACATATTGGGGTTTTATCGATTCCGCCGTTTTAATATCAATTCCGCCGGCTATCGACTCCGCCGAGCTTTTTTATTTATTGATTCCGCCGGCTATCGATTCCGCCGAACTTTTTTATTTATTGATTCCGCCGGCTATCGATTCCACCGACTATGTATTTTTAAATCAATTTTTTTAAAGTTTAAATATAAATATTTCAAAAAATAATTCAAACATTTTTGTAAGTAAAATGTATTAAAATAGTAAAATAATGATATAAAATTTATTTAGTTAACGCCAAAAAAGCAAAAATAATATAATTTAGTACAAATAAAATAAATAGGTAATAGTAAATAATAATCAAATGTTCTACAATTTATTTTAAAAACGCCAAAAATGCAAAAATAATATAATTTAGTACAAATAAAATAAATAGGTAATAGTACGCTTTGTTATAAAATTTAAAACTTTTATATGATATTAATTGATTTTTTCTTTCACTAATAACGATTTCAAAATTCATTTTTAACACGAGGTGTCGAGATATCTGGTATATGTATAATGCAACACGCGAACAAGACTACAACTGTCACTAAATGTTGATCATTTGGACACAAAACATATTGTACAATATTTACTTTTATTTCTAATAATACCGATGTACCTACGTGTAATAAAATATGTCTCTTTTCGATACAATTTTATAGATTATATTGATTAAGATAAAACCGACACGATAATATGCGATAGCTATACGTATATTATTATAGAATATGTTAGGGGAGATTAAGACGTTTAGTATAGTTGGAGAATTCAAAATTCAAGTTATATATTTAGGTAATGCTCTAAGACTACGAGTGTTTTTACTAGTGAATTGAAAATTAATTGTATATTAATTTAAGCCTTTTATATTTTGTTTTCATTAAAATAAATAATTTACAAATATTAACCGGCGGAATCAATAAAAAGAAAACTTCGGCGGAGTCGATAGCCGGCGGAATCAATAGATTTTTCACAGGTAAAAAGGTCATTTCGGCGCAATCGATATACGCCCAACATATTATATAACTATAATCATCATAAATAATTTGAGTTTCCACCAAAAACGCCAAATAAAAAACAATCGTACGTATAACAAAGAAAACTTTTTTCATATGATTTTTCCATTTTTGGTATTTTTGATTTGGGGGTGCTGAAGCACCCCCGAGCACCCCCTAGTTGCGCCTATATAGCTCGAGTACCACCACTACCACCCATCATGGCATCTATCTACACGGTGTCTACGACTATATTATTTAAGGTGTAACAAGACTATTTAACAGAGTTCTATTACAAATATTACTATATTTGTCAAATAGTACTGTTACATCCTGTATATAGTATAGATACTGCAGCAAATTCAGTCGTCATTATATATAAAAATTTGGGTTATTCACGATCAGTGACGTAGCCAGGATTATTCTTCCAGGGGAAGGGTTGATATCAATTCTTACACACCAATAGTTTACCTAGGTTCTTCAGCATAAGCATAACATGTAGAAAAAAATACTAAAAATAGCCATGAATTTTCTTTTTATAATTTAAAAATACAATTTAAGACTTTCTTAGCGACTTTCATAGACCATCAAATTAATAATTTTTAAATTTTCTCAACAACTCGGGGGGGGGGGGGGGAGGTTGCAGCACCCTCGGCCGTTTCCCTGGCTACGCCACTATTCACGATATTTATTGTATACTCATATACCATTTAAAAATAATTGTAATAATCATAATAATATTAAACCGTAACCCGCGGCGTTTGTCGGTTACTCGGTTATTACCATCATCGTTTTTTGTTCTTCTGTTTTTTGCTCCGAGAATCGGTGGCGTTCGGTGACGACGGGACGGGCGTTTGCTGCTGCTGTTGGAGCGGTTCTTGCATTCCGGTGACGGTCACCTTTGGCACGGTCAACGGTCTGAGCAACGACTTGACCATGGGCTTGGCGCGCGTGTGCACCGGCAACGCGGGACTGCTTGCGCACAGGGCCGCGCCGGTGAGCTGCGACACCAGCGAATACTGGTTGGCGGTGCCGGCGGTCGAGTCGGGATTGGACGACGTGCGGAACGCACGCTTCAGTTTCGACTTGATCGAGCGGTGGTGTTGCGTGGCCGCGCGCTGGAGTGTGGCCACCGCCGACGTGGCCGGCGGCTGCATCAGCCGACCGTTGATCAGCATGTGCGGGCCCAACTCCGGGTCGCTGCCCCACCGGCCATACGACGTCGTCCGTTCCAGGAGTCGGTTGCGCGCTAGTTTCTCGATCGCGTCCGCGCAATTGTACCGGCCGCAGAATCTGGCCCACTGTTCGGCTCGCAGGCCCCGACCGGTGTCCCGCATGGTGGGCGATGCGCCTGAAAGGTAAATAAACGTCAAACCTTCTTATAATAATATAGCTCCTGCCATAGTAGTGTATTTTTATCATAAATTAACGGGATAAACCCTTTTTATATAAAAACACACTAAATTATATTTTTTGATAATATTATAATGATATATACAAAATAATGTTGAAATAACACAAATATAAACAGTTAAAAAAAAAATAAGATGGATATTTGATACTAACTATATATTATATACAGAGTATACATCCGTGAATATTATTTTACATCAACATTTCAAAAATCAGCAAGGAGTGGCTCGTCAGGAGACTAGGGGAGACTTTGAGACTGCGTCTCCCTTTAAAAATAAACTAGTTGCTTGCAAATAATATAATTAATTAAAAATAATAATGTATAGAAATATTTTCATTTGAATTAAAAATATATTATATCGTTTTCGTTGTTTATTATTATAAATTGAAAGTCACAAAATCGAAAACTTGATAGAATTACTATTTTAGTCATTACGGCTCATTACGACGGTCGCCGGTTCAGTGAAACTAAAGCTCGTCAGTAAGTTGCAATCGTAACATGTAATTGCATGGCTGGTAGGTCGAAGAGAGTCGGGAAGAATAAGCTGCGTATCATAGACGCTATTGAACCTGGGTTCACGACAGTAATATTGCCATACCACTGCGCCGTGTAGTTTTTCGTATAATTATATAGTTATACACGTTTTATTCATATTATTTTTTCAATAAAAAGGTTTTTCTAGGTTCTTTGTTATATGGAATTTATGTTTTATAATTTAAGTCTCCTCTGAGTATTTACTCATGAGCCGCTATTAAAAATCAGACGACTTGATCAAATATTTAATTAAAATTGATGTCGGAAAATTTTATAGTCAGGCCACTGCACGTTTACAATGAACTTTCAAATTATTATGTGTTGAATACGATGACAATAATATTTTTCTTTCAGTAAAGTCTTTCTAACGATAAGTTTATTGATATATTATAAAACTTTGTCTTTAGCTTTATAATAATGCTTGTATAGTACTTGTTAGTAATTGGTATTTATTTGGAATTATCATTAAAACAACTAATAATACAGAACTAAACCTTAACAGTCCGCTAATTACAAGGATCATAGCATTTAAGTCATATTAGATATGTCGGGTGATTTTTTTTTTTTGAAATATTCGAATTAATTCCTAATTCGTTCCCTTGTTCTTCAAAATATATATCCGAATTGGTTTCTAGATTTTAAAGAAATTTCAATTTTCCTTTTCATTGTACTTGTATATATACAATTTAATACAGCTTTCTTCATAAAATGTTCAAGGTAGCGCACTAGCGCAATTAAAAATTACTCGGCATCAATTCTTTCAGCGTTATCTTTATTTTAAAGATTATTTACTTTTTTCCCCCTAATATACATTTGTTCATTTACAATTTTAATACTTGACTTTTACAGTGTTATATTATTTATTAGTAAGTACCTAACCTACATTCCAAGACTATTATACTGTAATTGTGAATTCATTTTGCATATTTTGAAATTCTTACTGAATATTTTGTTATTTTTGAGTGCATATATTAGATGGGGTATAGACGTTTTAGTGCAATAAACTCACAACCCTGGCAATTTATTTATATTTTTTTTTAGCTTTATCGAAATATTATAAAAAGGTAAAAGTTTTGACGTCGTATTTATACTGTTTATGACTGATGCAAATAAATAAAAGTATAATCTACACAAATGATACCACTAAAATATTTACATTGCCGGTTGATAACATTTTTAATAAAAAATTACATAAACTGCTGTTATACCTTAATACCAACACAGAAAAAAGATAACAACATTTAGATGCCGGGTATAATTTTAGTCTTTAGTTTTAAAGAGCTAATTATATTCTTAAAATAAAAAGATTAATATTTTTTTAATATTATAAAAAATAGTACATCAAGCCAGTTAAACGAAAATACGAAATATACCAATAATTAATAGTTGTTTTAATTATTAATACTTTAATATTTAATAATATTACCCAGATATCTACTATGATAGTATCATATATGATTTACCTATCCTGCAAAGATATAATTTAGAATTAGTTCATTATAAATTTATAAATAATATAATATATTAATAAATATTAATACATATCAAATTAAGTATATATTTACTATTTAGAACGTAACAATACTTAACAATTTTTGAACGGCCTTTCTCCAAAAATGCTTTTGCCATACTACAACTGCAGTTTGCCGCAGACATAATTGTATATATTAATTTTTAATTACGACAAACCGTCATTTTGTGAATTTACTGAAGTGTAAAATACGCGTAATTTTATCAATAACCAAAAACATTTAAAAGTAATAACACTAATAAAAAATATAATACCATAAAAATGAATTAAAAAAAATAATATAACAGTCAAATAGAAATTCTGAATAGAATCTCTGAAATAAAAATAAATAGGATGAGCAATGCGGTTGTGAGATAAACTAATTTATAGCGTTTATACTGTTTTGAGCTTAACGCGACCACACGATGTGCGAAATCGTTGTTAAAAAATTAGATCTGGATATGGGAAATGTTTTGAAATTGAATAATTATATAGTCTACTGTTAGAGCCCAATTAGTTCAATGCGTTAGGAGTATAATAGATATCGAACTTTTCTGAATTGGCTATATGAAAAAAAAACCTTTGAAAGTCTTTACTAATCTCTTTTTAACGGATTTGCCGATATTCAAGTCTAATATTTTCATTACTGACTCACAAACAAGAGGCGAGTGATTTATTTTTAAAGTATACTCAACAAAATCTAAAACTCTGTTCTGGAAACTTTCCAATGATCTATTTTCACATAATACAATATTGTAGACTAAACTACTGTGGAGTCATATTTTTGAAAAGATCGAATTAAAGTTAAATAAGATAAACAAGCAGACAATAAGTGGAATAAAAATTATTAATCATTAATCACAACCTACCTAGTTGATAATCAACACTTTGCCGACCGCATAATATCGTAATGAATAAGGTTACCTAAAAAAAATTGAGACATTGCGTTCGTGGTGTTGTAAATTAATTTACGGAATTGATGAAACTTTACATAATAATATAGTTAGTTACCACAAAGAAAACCTATATTTTATCAAAATATTCAATTTCAGTTTGAGTATTAGAATACTGTCAAAAACTCTTTCAAAATCAATTCTAATAGAGGTTATTGAACTATCCAATATATTTATTTTGAAAATCAATGCATAATATTAACATAAACATTTGCGATTTACATATTGCCTATTAAATTAAATAAAAGTTATAACGTACGTAGTATTGATATTCATAGTTATTTAACTATTAGTCATTAGACTATAATGCAATAAAAAAGTAAGTAAACTATAACTATAAACAGTTTGTAATATTCTATAAGACCAACTATACGTATATTGGAACTCTTTTAACTTATTTTATTATTGTATTTATTAGTAAGTAAATTTGATGTTAGTAGTTTGTAACTTTCGATCACATTGCTTCTTTGCTTACACGTAAAAGCACAACATGTGATAAATATATAGAAAATATTTTATGATATTTATATTCAGAAAGCTAAGACTTAGAGACGCCCTTATTTTCTAACGCATTCACTAAATTTAATATAGTCGAAGTTCGTGTTAAACAGATACCATTGAAATTAAGAAAAAGTGTTTCAAATCTGATTACGAGTATAGAGCAAAAATAAACAAAATAATAGTATAGTAATTTAAACATTTGCATTTTTATGTTTTAAATTAAAAATGTTATTATATAGAATCCAATAAGGCATACTAAATAAATTTATTAGTTCAAAATTGGTACTTACATAGCTACTTAGAACCATTTTTACATTTTACTATAGTAATTTTTAAAACCTTAATTCTTTAATTTTAACCTTTAGTAATATAAAATAAAACTAATTAGGTACCTACCAATTATAGCACCACGAAAACATAACTATTCAAAGATGCATTCATAAAGATTTAATCCTTTCAACTTAGAAAACGGTTCAATATTTTATTCTCGGTCCAAAAAGACAGTTCTAAAAACACAAGGCCCAATTTATTCACAATGCAAGTTTTAGAATGACGGTTGGAGCTTACAGTAGATGCCCAATTGACAGCATTATTAACTTACTTATGTTGCTAGAAAAAAAGACAAAGATTCTTAGAATAAATCAACATACAGCCTAGTATAATGGAAATTGTACATCTATAGCTTTATAAAGAAGACAAATATCAATGCCAAAAACTTAAATTAAGTTATTTCTTATCAAATCCATGATACATACCAAATCAATTAATTCACTTTATTTTAGTATACATTTAAAAAAAATTACATCTGACAATGCACACATACATCTTTAATTTATTTCCTTCAAAGATAAAAACTATCGAACTCTGACATTTACCGAGATGGTTCTAAAACATCGTCAGATCCAGAATTGTCATAATATCATAATATCAGATAACAACGAAATATCAAATACATTTTTCTAGTATAATAATAGTTGTTCCGCGGAGTACTTTTTTTGAAACATTTTTAATTTATTAGCTTTTTACCAAAAGTTAATTGTAAAAATTATACCTCAACAATTAATTGGTCATACATAAAAAATAAGGATAATATAACAAATATTAATTTTAGATATTACTGTACATTATAGTATATATAATAATAATAATAATGTTTTTAAGTATTTAACCATTTAAAATTTAAATAATAAGATTCCAGTCAAGTGCCATTAGTGGGTGGCTTCTTACTCATGTACTCGTGTATTATTTTAACCTTTATCAAATATGCTAATTGTGCATAATTGTACAGTTTGTATATATTATTGTGTAAATAAAAAAAAAAATAATAAGATATACCTACCTTACATTAAAATGATAAATTGTCATAGATTAAACATTATACTGTTATATAATATGTGCATTTATAGTAGGCATACGTATATCTAATACTAAATTAATAATTAAAGGTATATAAAGAGAAAAGACGTAGAATTATTGACACTGCTAAAGCAACCTAACTTAAATCGCTCCCAACATGAGAAAACAATTAATAATTATATATCTGGACTCTTTAATTGCATTAGACATTTTAGCAAATAAAATGAGAGAAATTTCATACATATTTTTATTTTTATCATTCGTCTAGATTATTAGATACAACAATATCGTCATAAAAAAAGTAAAAATAAATAAAATAAACAGAAAACCGACAAAAAACAAAATAAATAGATATACAGAAACACAGAGCCTACAAAACACTTTAATAGAAAAACCTTATATATATATTATATATATAACCTAAAAAGAAAATCAATGACAAAAAATGGAGATACCTACAGTATAAACAACACAAACGGTAAGTTAAGATAAATTAAGCCGTTCTACTCCACTCAGAATCACGATTTTACTTTTCCCAAGCGTAGGTTCTCAAACTATTATTAATAGACTCCGAATCAGCCATCCTAACCTCATAACTGGATAAGAAAAACTATAATGCGATTCCTGTGACCTTGTATCAATTCAATATCTACAATCGTAGAGTTACAACTTTTTATTTAACCTTTGATGCACATTACAATATACATAATCCAATCGCTTATTCTCATTAAAATATTTTTTAAAACTACTATAAAGAAATGAGTTAATACACAGCCATGAAGCTCATATTCATACTCAAAATAATTGTTATTTAAATCTGTGTAGGTACATAAAGAGTCAAAAACAAGATTTTAATATCCAATAGCATCTAATATAACACCAAACTCTCCGAGTGTAATATTAAATGATACCTAATTTAAAATTTACAAATAAATCAATATTAAATTCTTATTTTCCAATCTGTAAAAAAGTAATTACGAGTTGGTAATAAACTATGAATACCACACTGTAAAAAATATTTTTTTAACCTATTATCAATATTTTGGATATTATTTTTATTCTATGAAACACAATGAATTAACATGCATTATCTTTAAGGTAAAGTAACATAAGATTGGAATATATTGAATATAACCTAAACATATTAACTACTATGTATTGAATAAGTGTTAAGTGTAATACCTGCATAGAGTAGAAATTTCGCGCATTTCGTGCGCCCCTGAAGAGCAGCCTTCATTAGTGGTGTGAAACCCAAACAGTTTCTGGCATCAATCTCTAGTTTTAGACAGTTGTTTAATAACAGACACACAATTTCGGATTGACCTAAAAGTAAATGTTGTTCATTTCTGTTATAAAGTATAGTAAAATTATTGGACATTGGATGAAAAAAACAGCAAATGTGGTAAATACTTATCTACATTTTACATTCATGATATTAATAGGCATATGAAAAATAATGTTCAATGGAAATATTTTTTAAAACTTGTTTATGATATAAAATAATAAAACCATTTTATTATTTTCATTATATTATTAAATTAGTAATTACTATCAACTTAATTGACCATAACGTTAATTAATGTAGTCCCTAGCCAAACTGCCAAAGTAATAATAATAACTATTTACAATGTTAATTTTAAATTTTAAATTATATGTAGTCTCTCTGAGCCAGTCTATTTCCTCTTTTCATTTTCAATTAAACAATTTAAAAAAACGGTTTACAAACAAACTCTTGAAAAAATATATTGCTCAAACTATAACTACCTATTATACTAACCTGCTTGCGATGCAAAATGTAATGGAGTGTTGTCTTCATTGTCCGGTTTGTTATAATCCAAATCCGGCACTCTAAATATCTCTTCGACTATTTCGATGCTGCCACTCGATGACACGTAGCTCAATAGCGTCTGTAACAACAGAAATACATATTATTATTATTAGACATAAGTATGTAAACATTATAAATATCAAATTAATTAAAACTTAATTAATCATAAGTTGTTCTTCCAGTATTTTGATGACCGATCACAAATATTTTTAAGCAACCATATTAGTATTACATATAAAGAGGTATATAATGAATAAAAATAAATACAATATACTTATTTGTAACTCTATAAGCATTATTATTATTAATATTTAGTACTAATCGTATGTTATAAATTACTACACTGTCTACACTACTTTTTTAAACTTAAATTTCTATACCTAAATATAAAAAAATATATTCACTCATTATTCCATAAATTTTATAGGTTTTAATAATTTTATAAATACGATATACACATTTTTACCGGAGATTAAAAACTACGAAAGTATCGGAAAAATAAAATACACAAAAAAAATGAAGTTTTATAATTTATAAAATAAATTTTACAAAATGTTGAACATTAACAGATATAAATCAATGTAATAAGTTAGATGGACCACTCAACTTAGGTAGGTATATATTTTCAATATTATTATAATTTATGGTAGTAGAAGGGTGCCTTAAAAGTTTTATGCGACAACTTTTTTTAAGATCGGAAAATTCTTCCAGTTACTTTTTTTTTTGTAGTTATAAGTCACCTACATAGATTAAATTTAAAGCATTATGTTCTCCTAAAGACAGTATAGGTAATATACTATTTTTCTTATTTACTCATACATATATATTATGTATATAGATATAAGGTCATTTGTTCTAATTACGTTTCACTGTATTCTATCAGTTATTAGATACACATTTTAAAATAATTATTTTAGTAGTTGTAGATACATACTCGACCAGTAGAATCTGTGTCATTGATATGATTTCTAAAAAATTCTTCATCATGGCTTGTTAAAATTTTAACAACCGATTCCAACTCCATATCTCTAGCAGCTTTTAACATCTGCTTTACACATTCGGCTGGGTCATCGGTATTTACACGTGATAATTCTGGTGGAGTTCGCACTCGTGGATCTGGTATTTCTGGTGTCATCTCTGAAACAGCATTGCAGAATATTTTGTTACCAATTTAATGATAATGAGAAATCTATATCGTTATACATGATTTCGAGGATACTAATAACAAATTTTTTCGTATCGTTTTTTTTTATTATTTTCATTGTTGTATGCATAAAATATAGAAAAGATATATATATTTTTTAAGAATTACTATTTAAATTAAAGAAATAACTTAGATTACATTATAATATGTACACTCTATACAAGGTACATCTAATAATTAAGTGTAACTGTGTAAGTATTAACTAGATTTTTATATTAAAATAAAAATTTTTATAAAGGGTTTTTCTTAATAAAATGACTATAAAAATATTTACCTTTCACAGAGCTGTTTTCGCATACAGTGAATTCATGAAATTTCTTTTGCACGTCGTGTATGCTCTCCGAGAACTTCTTATCGTATAAGTCGAACGTAAAAAATTTTCTGCCTGTATCTAAGCTACATTCGTCTGCTGAGTATCGCCTTCCATCAAAAAAAAAAAAATAAATAAATAAATAAATACATACATAAATATTAAATTATTTATTTATTAATTATTAATGCGTATAGTGTCTAAAATGAAAGTACAATAATATGAATGGGTTATAGTCTGTATTTTAACACGAAATAACGCGAGGTTTGATAGACTATTTTGTAATAATATTCGTATGTGTGTGTGGGTCTAATTATAATGTTCGTGGACTCCTACTGTCTACAATATAACAGTATATAGCGGTGGCGCACACATCGGACTAACAATATCACTACTTAACAGAAGCATCAGAGTCACAACAGACTTCCGAAAGCTACTCACGTCACACATATGCGTCAACCTCTGTCCAAGGTTGATATAAGTCGGTATAGTAATATATCAAGGGCGTTTTAAAAAAATGATGAGACAACTACTACCTGATTTAGGTTTTGATGAATATTAAAAGTTTTAACTGTGCAGCGGGCATATTAATTTGGTAGGTTTATTCTTATCTGCAGTCCACGCTCCACTCTTATGGAACAATATTTTATAAAATAATATACCTACTACAGGTAAATAATTTTTTTTATAAATTTCGGTACCCATGCAATTTAAAAAAAAAATAGCAGGTGGGAATGTGGGAATATAGGAAATATATTTATTATTATCCGAATAGTGTTGTAGTTGTGTATTATATAATGCGTAGATAGTAGATGGATTGTATAAAAGCTTTATTTAAGGAACAAAAAAATGCGTCATTTGTGTTATTGTATAGTGATATTTATTTATATTTATGAAAATATGTTTATACTTAATACAAAACAATAATTATAAATAACAGTGGTATAATTGGAGGTGGATACTGGATAACCTTATTAATTATCATAATATAATATAGATACACATATTGTGTTAAGTCTATAGAATATTCAACAAATATTTAATATGTTATAGTTTATTTTTATCTCTGTAATAACTAACCTGTGACTTAAATAATCATCAAGGCCGTCATCATTGTAATCGTTTGGAAATGACCCGCGACCAAAATATGATGTATTATTTTGATCTGCTAAAGCATATCTTGGCGCACCACGTCTATGACACGTGACTGTAGAAGAAGACACAGTTGAAGATTTTAAACTCTGAAAATTTTAAAAGTATATAAATAAATAATTGTATAGTTCAATATATTATGTACAATGAGTAATGACTAAGGAGTATTAGGGCACATATTATGACAGATGTAAAGATACAGATAACCTACCTACTTGTATTTAATGTTATATTTCCTACAAATGTAAGAAGTATAATATATTATATTCATACTTTCGGTTTAAATGTTAAACCATATTAACACCATTTATGGAATCGATTTATGTTTTGCATTACACTTTTTGAACTTTTTAATATTAATATTATTTTAAATTGAGAATAGACCGCAATACTAATTTTGACAGTTATGTTACACTAAATTTGTAGACTAGATGATGTATTATTCAAAATAATTTAAGATGTCAACCTACTATTCGTTAAATATTTTATGTCTTAACCCTTCAGTAGAAGTTTTTTATATCCTTTGTATTTTTTGGTTAAAAGTATTCGATCTATTATTGAATACTTATTTTATTTATAATTTTTAAAAATTGAAACTTTATCAATAACAAAATATTTTGGTTTTAAAATACATTTACTACAGTAGAATATTATGTAAATATTTACAAATCGTAGTCTTTTTAAACAACATATTTATAAAACTATTTCACATTTCTTGATTTACTTTAGGTAGGTTACATTCCTTGCTGCCTATATTAAGTATTAGGTACTTATAAAATATTTAAGCTTGTGATAACAATAAAGATTAGATTATATTCAAAATTCATAATGTCATAAACTCGTGTCATATTGATTTATGGTATGCATTCAGTTTTAATATTATAAAAGGACAACGTCCTGAATTGATTCATTTAAAAACTCCTACTACTCGATAAAATTATTGAATACAAAATTGTTTAAATAAAAATGTGAATAAATAGGTAAATAGGTAATAATATAGAAAATGTAATATTATAAATATTTATTAAATATTTGTGAGTATTATCTTATAAATAAATAAATAGGTATATTCTTATAATTCATAATTTTAGTTGATATTGAAAGCCTAAAACTTCCTTTTGTATCTACAAAATATTTCGCTATTTCCATTAAAATCGTTACACTAAACTTTCATCGCAGTGGTGTTATTTTATTCAAGGCTTATAGGTCAATTATGATTGACACGAATCGATTTATATATAAAACTAGGAGAAGGGAGAGGAAGCATAGAGAAGGAAGGTAGACATTTCAGTCATAATAGGATAATGAACATTTCGACACTGCCATATGCTATGACAGCGACAGTTAATGGAGTCTAACTTTACAGAAGGTTGAAAACTAAACTTTTATTTATAAAGTAGAAAAGACCATACTTTAAATTACTTACTTCTTTAATTTATTTATTATTTATTCATACATTTTTAATGTAAAACATATTTATTATAAAATATACATCCAAACTTATAACATAATTTCTTTTTAGATATTTATAGTATTACAATTAAATGCAATTACAAGCATTGCCGTTTTTATCTTAATTTGTGAACTCTGGCTTTAATAAGAAATGTAAATTTCAAACATTTAATGAGCATAATATATTTACAAAAAATACTTTTTACTCGTTCTTAATGCTTTTATGTAATAAACAATATCTTGATAAATATAATGTTGTGATTATATATTTTAATATTTATTTATTGGATATAATAAAATTATATTTATAACTGTTTGTTTGTATCACTTAATTATATTATATACAATCACATTATGGGATTATCATGTAATTTCATGTGAAATGTTAAATCTAAATTTAAAAACTAAATAGATGTTATAACTTTATAAGCAAATTTTATTATATTATGAATGATTATGTAATATTTGTTATTTATACGAATTAAATTAGTGATCCATTTTAACGTAGGTATAACATTCATTTCAGAAAACAATTATGTTTTTTAATATAGGACATAGGTATTTCTTTTACGTAATGTTTAGTCGTCACAAAAAACATGTTAAGGAAGTAAATATTACCTATTGTTTAAAATGGTTACTTTTTAACATTATAATCATTTTTAAGGTTTTTACTTTTACGAACTTAAATATTTAATTTTGTATCTTGGCACAATACATTAATCGGAGTATTTTCAATCTATAAAAATCAAATTTTGGAAAAGTAGATATGAGTCATAAGTATTTAAAATTTAAATTAGCAGAGTAGTGGAAACAAATTTTGTGGAATACACCTGTACGACTGTACCACTCAAATTCGCTCATCAACATTTAAATTACATATGTTTATATACGTATTATGACTCATTCTACTCATCCAAAATTGGATTTTTATACATCGAAGTACTTCATAAAATTTAAAAAACGATGATTATAAATAGGGAAAATATTGTTTTTAACGATTTAAAATGATGTATTTAAAATATTTTCAGAAATTTTAATAGATTTTGCATTAAATAGATCAAACGGTATATAACTGTAAAGGTACTTACACAGTAAGCTTAATAATGAATTCTTAGTAACTACTAAATCTGTATAAATGATTTATTTATGGATTTCATTACTAAACTATTAAAAAGTATAAATTACTATTTATTATATATTCAAGCTTAAAGCAACTTAATATCTTTTTTAGTAAATAGCTAAAAATTGTTGTAAAATATATACAGAGTATACAGATCAATGGAAACCTATACTATAGTAAAGAATTTAAGTATAGTATTTAAAAAGGCGGGTAAGTCGTGGATGTTGCTCTGCTGTACAGTAGCTAGGTTACAAGTGGGCTACTGTAATGGATGGAATTAAATTTGAATCCAATGATATCATATCATTGTATACGAAAAACGATTCTGAGCGAAGACGGTTTATCTGTCTAGGATATATTATAGATTATTAAAAATTTTCAAATCTTAGATTAAAAAAGAAATTTTTTTATGAATTTCCAGTTAAAAATAATTTGCGAATTTTCGAGATTTTTACATATGTTGTCAAAATTCAAATTTTGAATGCTTGTAAAAAAATTGTAACTATATTTTTCTTTTATTTTTCACCTGCTATTGTAAAAATATGTTAGGAGCTTTATATTAAATTTTAAAATCTTAGGTATAAAAGGAAATTTTTTTATGAATATCTAGCATAAAATAATTTATGAATTTTCGTGATTTTTACGTATGTTGTAAAAATTCAAACTTTGAGTGATTGTAAAAAAAATTGTGACTATGAATTTATTTTATTTTTCAACTGCTATTGTTAAAATGTGTTAGAAGTCTTGTATTAAATTTTCAAGCTTTTCTTCAGTAAACAGCTCAAAAAAAATCTAAATATTTCGAAGCTATAAAGATCAATAAAAAAAAAGTCTAAATATTTTGAAAATTTTATCAAATATAGAAAATGCCTATATAAACATTCAGAGAAAATTTCAAGTATCTGCGGTCATTAGTTTTAGACTTAGAGTTACACCAAAATAAGAAAATTTCTAAATGTGAAATCCAGTGAAAATCCAATGTTGTAAAAATGTAATTTGAATTTCCGGTGGACTTTTTATTTGAGATAAAGATTGAAAAACATTTAAGGAATCTTGTAATACATTTTAAAATCTTAGATTTGAAAAGAAAATTTTTTATGAATTTCTAGCTTAAAATAATTTGAGAATTTTCGTGACTTTTACGTACATATTTTGTCAAAATTCAAACTTTGAATGCTTATAAAAAAAAATTGTGACTATGAATTAATTTTATTTTTCAACTGCTATTTTAACAATATGTTAGGAACCTTGCAATAAATTTTCAAGCTTTTCTACCCAACAAATAAATTTTTATCGATATTAATTTAAACAAAACTATAATAATGATTGAAAATTGCATATGCCTATGAATAGTTCAACTTAAGTCGACATTTTTTGAAAATTGCATGGTGGATAAAATATACTTATATAAACATTCGGTGAAAATTCATGTATATTCATGTATATTCATGTATATTCATGTATAATTCTATGGTCATTTGTTTTAAAATTACATCAAAAACCAAAATCGATTTTGTCGAAAAATGAGTGTGCGTAAAATTTCCCGTTTTTCCCTTAATTTTTAGTTTGTTTTTCTCGATTATATAAAAAATATTGAGAATTTTTTACTTTTGACCCCCAAAATACCAACTAGATTCACTTTCTAATTGAACGAGGTACTGAAGTCGAAAATCGAAGCAGTTTTAATGCCCTAAAAACGTGATGACAGACACAAAAAAAAATAAATAAAAAAACACACATCATGATAAAATCAATACATTCATCGCTCCGCTCAGAATCTAAAATAAATGAAATAAAAACAAAAATTATACATTATACATTCATTCACTTACAAAAATCATGATAGATTATATTATTTTAAATTATTATCGAAATCTGATGTCCTGCAAGCTTTAAAAATTTATAGCTTGATGTTGTTTTTTTCTATAACCACAATTTAGTGTACAACAAAAGTATCGAGTAACTTATAATTATTTATCGATCGGAAATCGAGTCTATTTGGTACTTCAAATAGGTCATTTTACGATTTTCTCAGCAACTTAACTTGTAAAGGGGGAATCAACTAAAAACTATAGTAATTGTAGTTTTAATATTGCAATAATTTTAACAGCGCAGTTTTAATAAAACTATGCAAAATTATGGTTTTCCAAATTTGAAATGTGATAATATTACCAAAATTACTTTCGATTTTATAATAATTAATTATTATAACATTAATACTTCACTGTATTCTGCTTCCTTTCACTCGCCTTGTAATTTGTTTGACAAAAACAATATTTTAACTCAAACAATTTATAATTATTAAAACTATTATTTGAATTAATAAACATTAATATCAAATGAATGTGATTAACAATAAATCATGTTAAATTTCTGATTTTTAGAAATTTCAAATACCTATACTATTTAGTACCATATTTTAAAATACTTAGATTCTTTATAGTTCAAACAATTCAAAGAGTGAATAATACCTACTTATGTCCATGAAACATGAAATGTTTATAATGAATGTTTCATGTAAATGAAAATCACTTTTTTATACTAACCATTAAAAGATAAATTTTATGAAAATGTTCATGTACCTAGATACCTAATCGAGTTTTATAATTTGTTAAGGTTAGGTCCATAATAATGAGTTTGGAAGATATAATAATGATATAAAAGGTTATGATTATTTGAATGTTTTAGTAATATTTATACTAATCTGGGCATCAATATTTTATAACATTGTATACTTAATATTTTTAAGAACTATATTATATTTAGAATATATATTTTGAAAACTCAAAAACTACTTTTCATGAAAATTAAAACTTGAAATTTATTTGCATAAAAATATTTATAAAAAAAATCACCCGGTTAACAATTTTTAGTAAAAAAGTTGGCTGTTATTTGAAAAAACAACAAGTTTGTATAGCCACGGTCTACTGGACAATAAAAAATCTAAATATCTAAAAATATGATCCTCAAATAATAAATATAATCAACTTTTCTAAAAATAAGAACTTTTTATTTTTATTTTTTATTATTAAAGGAAATCATCCCTGGAGTTGAGAGTAATGCGTAATGGATCACCCTGTATAGGATTCAAAGGATGATCATAAAAACTATTATATATATATATATATATTGTTTAAGCATGCTTTATAATAAAATATAACATTAATTATATAAAAATTTACTGAATGGTTTTATTTACTATTATAATTTATATTTATATACAAATTGGTGTACAATGGTTAATATATTATTAATTATTATTATTAGGGTAATATTTTATAATTTATAAACAATTAAGTAAATCAAGTCTAATTTGTATATTGATTGCTGGAATACCCCAGGTTTATCAGTACATTTTAATGACGTGTGTTTATATTCATTAATCATTAATAATATTTTCCAATATATATATATTGTGTTGAATTATATTTCAGTGTAGGTATAGTAAAATTAATGATGATATCTATCCAAACTACCTACACAGTACCTATTTTATCTTGTTTACGTATTAAAAATCTTTAGAGTTCCTTAACATTAATCCATTTTTGACAGTTAATTATATAGTGAGTAAAATTATGATTTATGAGTAGGAAAGTACAACTTTGTTGATTTTAGTAACTTATTTTGATTTAAAAATATTTATGTCAAATTAATAAAGTTATGCTAAAAATGTAAAGTATCTACCTGTTGATATTATACTTAGTAAATTTTTCCTCGCAATTTGAAAAAATTGCAACCCAATATTATAAAACATTTTATAATCAAGTAAACAATATTATAATACTTATGAATATAAAAGCTTCCAGAGTCATCGTGTATTAATTATAATATTAAGGTGGTGAAACAAAAAAGAATTAATTTAAAGAACAGATTTTATATTTTTTTTATTTGTGTGCACTATGTTCTTATATTTTTATTAAACCATTAATATACATGATTAGTGATTACTCGAATATTTAACTAGGTTTCAAAAACAATTTAAATATGAAAAAGTTTTAAAAAATATCGAAATATTATATATATTATATAAATATAAGATAGATATTTACGCCATGTTTCTTCTTCTATTTAGGTCAATCAACAAATCACAGAAAAATCAACTGGAGTTAAATTTGTTGTTTTTACAGAGGTCATGGCAGGATAATTTTTTATCCAACCCCGGGGAATCGTTTTCGATGGAGGACACCCGAAGCGCTTGATGATAAATCCAGGGATAGAAGACGAAAAAACCAGATACCCAAAGGGCACGATAAGTCGTAAATAGACCTTTGGGGAGAGAGAAGGGTACGAAAAAGGTCACATGTTATTTGACATTTCCATCCATACAAGTCGAAATATATTTTTATTTTTTTTAAGACAAAAAAAATTATTAGTAGGTACGTTGCACATACTCAATTTTGACATTGTGTGTATTTTTATTATATACCATATATATATAGTCATATAGACACCACAAACAAAATTAATAGCCATGTCAATTATAATACGTTAATTTAAAATGTAATCTATACAATATATGAGTATCAATACATTATATTGAATATTTATATAAAAATAAAAAAATTTCAATTTCAACAACTAATAGGTTGTACTTGTAATAAGCGGAGTAGTGCCACCAGAGCCAAAGATTTGCAGTTTACAAATTGCATATAGCCTATAGGCGAATATGTAAAATAATATTACTTCAATATTCAATGTTTATAAATTAAAACTTATTAGAAAATCGTTCAGCATTAAAATACTAAATTAAAACTACGTGTTGCCACTTGCCACAAAAGAAATGATGGAAATCTTAAACAATACTACATAATGATTGTATAATTATTATTAGCCAATCAAAGCCGATGGGAAACTATAATAATTACTAATTACTATGTACAGTATCAAATATATTGTAATATACATCATCATACTATGCAAATTAAATAATCGTCTGTAGTACATAAAAACGTACAGTGTGTAGTATCGCACATTATAATATTTTTTATAGAAAATTATTTAACAATGTTTCTCTCATAAAAATCATTAAAAAAAAAATAGAAATATTCACACCTTAATATTCATACTTTATTTTGTATTAATTTGATTCATCATCATTCATCACCTACACATGATTTATAATTTAAATGCTATTAAGTATTGTTGTCAATAATTTAGGTACTGTTAAACGAAATGCAATCGGTAACTGTGTTAAGTATTTATTAATAAGTTTTATAATACTATTATGCTACATAAATAATATAATAATAATATTTATTATTTGAAATGTCATAAAGCTATTAAATTGCATTTAAAATAAAATCTCAGAGCAACGTTTTAAACATCAGGGTCATTAATTCATAATTGTATGCTGTAACTCGATTAACTATCTAGTACTATCTTTACGACTAATTATTAATAATAATATTATATTATGTCAAAATATATTTCAATGATGGCGTATTTTAAGTACCTGCCTTTAAGTAAATATGTGGCTAATAAAACTCTTAACATATCAATTTTAAAGAGTATTTAATAATCATATTATTTTTAAATAAATAATATTTATGAATAAAATTTGTTAAGCACATATAGTTCATATACCTCCCTACAGATATTTTTATTTATTTATTTATTATTTTTATTTTACAATTTGAAATACGCAATCTGTACAACATAGCACAATAAGTATATATGATATTATAATAGTATATAATGAATATTTTGAATTAAGAAGTCACCCATTGGTGACACTTGGCTGAGAATTACGCTGTCTAGAACTTGTTTTTTTTTTTTATTATTCATTTTTTTTTTTACCATTTTTTTTATTTATAACAAGTCACGGCACCAGTTCCTTTTTAGACGACGCCCGGGTTTCCCGGTATGGTTTGGGTGTAGTGGCTCTTTATCAAGGGATTTTGGCGGGTTTGTTGGCGATTATGAAAGCGTTAGTAGAAATCTACAGCTTCTTCTGTCACTGTTTTCATTGTGAGGTCTTTATGTAAGGTATAATTATTAATTAGACACAAAAGGTGGAGCATTTGTAATTTTTCTAAGAGCAATATTCTGGAACTGTTGGATTTTGTTGGTATTAGATACTTTAGCAGTACCCCACAATTGAAGACCATAGGTCCACATTGGTTTTAGAAGTGTTGTATACATAAGAACATTTTTTTTATTTATTAAAGAAAAATCTGTAGGTACCAAAAAACATTATGAACAAGACAGCATATTTATAACAAGATACAATTGAATTTCATTTCAAAAATGTACTGATGAAACTTGTGTAGGTATTTCCTACAAGTATTGAGTGTACTTCTTAATGATATCTAAATAATAATATATTTATGAATAAAAAATTAAGATATGATTGTTTATACTCACATCTTTTGTTCTGTAAGGATGATCCGTAGCGCTGTTGAACGGGATTTTCGGATTGAAATGAACGGTTGCAGATGTCTTTCGTCCGGTATCGGAAGACCGACCTGAAATAAATTAATAAGCTAATTAGGTATATTATACTATAAGCCTGTCGGTTAGATTAGAGGAACAAAAAACATAGGTATACATCAAATTTTAAAATCAGAACCTATTATATTTTCAACCACAAGTCCACTATTTTCTACTCATAATAAATGCAGGTATACTTCAACTTATTCGTATATAATATAAAAAGTTAAAAAGTATAAACATATAATGTGTATAAACATTTATTAAAAACCACCATATACGTACTAGTGCGAAACAATGTAATTAAAAAGTAGATTTGCTATAAATATTAGGTCCTATTTTGTAACTTATCTATATTTCAAAAAGCTGTAATTTTTTAAAACTTAAAATGTTTATTATTTATTCAACTACGATAGCGATAGGTACGCATAGCTTAAATGTTATATTTAATTATAATTATGTTTAGAAAGTCTGGATTTAAAAAATTATCCTTTAGAATGTGTTTTAACCTGAAATACAGATAAAATAAGATTTATTTTTTATAACTTGTAACATTAAAAAAAAACCCAAATCACTATACTGCAATGAAAATATTATGTTTTCGCAGTGGCGTAGCCAGGGGGAGGGCTGAGGGGGCTGCAGCCCCCACCCCCCGAAATGTTAATAAAATTTAAAAAAATTATTGTAATGGTCTACAAATATTCAATTAAAAAGTCTTAAATTGTATTTTACTAATTTTAAAAATTGATCAGCCCCCCCCCCCCCCCGAAAAAAAATCCTGGCTACGCCGCTGTGTTTTCGTATTATTAAATGTCTACCTCATAATATGTAAATTGTGTATTATATAATATAGTTATTTGAATCAGTATAACATTACTTAACTATGCACTAGTTTAAGTATATAATATTGTATGATAATATGAATACATAAGAAATTCATAATATTATTATTTTTATTTTACCAGCTTTAAAATTATTTTATTAATAATTAACTATAATGCATTATCTTCTGCAATTGCAAAAACAAATATGATTATAAATAATTAGTTTATAATTATTACACAGAAACAATTTCGATTTTATATAAAAATTATCGGAAATAGTAATATTATTACGAACATTGACTTCAAAATTTTTGAATTAACATTTATAAGTTTTATAATAATTGTATAGCAAATAAAAACACTAAACATTTAATTGTTAAGAAAAGTTATTATTATAAGTACCTATATGTATACATATATTGCTTTTTATTATATTTTTATCTTTATAAATTCTGGTAGTATATAATGTTAAATTAATATAATTCATGAAAATATATTAATCATGTTGTTAACTTGTTGTTTAAATATGTCTAAAATATTTTACATTATAAATAAATACTTTTTTTTGAAAATATTTTTTTATCTAACAGAATATAATTGTTATCACAATTCTAATTTTTAATATCGTTAGAAGTAAAAAAAAAAAAAAAAAAAAAAAATGTAATCATATAGTTTAAATGAAAAATCGCATACGCATGTCCCATATGGTATGAATTAAATTACTAAAGGATTTATTTATTTATTTTAGATGTAAAGAAGTTGTATTTTCAAATGAAAAATGCATTAACGCGTGAATGTAGAATACAATCTTTAATCATTAGTTTCAATGTGCAATCCTATTAAATAAATGCATGATATATTATAATATAATGCATAATATATTATAATATAATGTAACGTTGTATTAAAGCATACTATCACAAGTCATGATAATTTACTTAAGAGAAAAATTATATTCATGGTTGTTTCTGAATCATTGAAAACTCTAGGGATGGGGTATTAGAATTTACAGCTATATATAGTAACAACAACGGCCTTTTATAATGAACTTCATTATGAATGAACTTAAAATAATTAAATATATTTATGTGTACTACCTAACCAGCGAAAGCGATTAGATTAATAATATTAAATTCTTTGAACTCGACAAAATATATTCTGATTTAGAATTAACTAATTAAATTTGAAAAGACTGATAAAATAAATTATATAAATTCAACCGAGTGACTGAATATCATTTAAAGAATGTCCCGTATATAGGTAGATTTATTTAGAGATTTTGTTTTTGTTCAAGTTTGCTTAAAAGAGTTTTGATGTTGATATTTCCAACCTATCCCTTATATCCTTATTAATTTCTTAGTATAGTAGCACAGAATATACATTATTTATTTATGTATTTGAATACAGTATATACATAGTATATTGCATGAAAAATTATACAACGAAGTAATGAAGTGAGAATCTACAATTACACAATTATCATTATAGGTATTTTACGAAAATAATGCAGATTATTTTAATTTACCATAAATAACTACCTATGAATTCATAAAAGATACAAATTATAATATACTAACAACTTATTTATGGGTTTACTCTATTTGTTCAAAATTTTGTATAATTACTTAAAAAATTAAAACGAAATTGATTTTATGAAATTAGAGAAGTAGTATAGAAATATCTATTTAAATAGGTACTTTTTTTTTTTGTATACCTACCTTCTTAATAGTCAGTTTAAAAATATTTATAAATTTAATTTTTTCGTTTTTATAATGCACACTTGTATTCTTTATTATTTTATTAAAAACACAAAAGTAAAAATATAAATATAAATTTATTCATTCAAAATAAATAGGTACCTACTTAAAATAATGGTAAATAATTGATGTTATTTGTCATTCTCGCATTATAAAGTTAGGTGCCCTATTCATTTTTTACACTACGTGACACGCTGGTTTAAAGGGGCTTGGTAAGTTCCCACACGAAACATAGCAGGTAAGTGAGTACATATGTAAGTTCCCACTCGAAAAAAATTACGGCCGTACGTAAGTTCCCACACGGAAAAAGTTAAGTTATTAAGACTTAGGAATGACAACTTAAAATTTGTTTTGTTTTTGTATTAGATAAAAAAAATCCAATTAAATTTTTTTAGGTATAAAATAATAATAATATATAATTATTATTTTTAAGTTATAAAAGTTATATAAGTTATTTGTCAGTCCTAAATCTGAATAAAGTGGGAAGGAAGTTTGTGTTTGGCAAGGCTGAGCATTAACGAATTAAAAGTTTAAAAAATTATAAGCAATTTATATTATAAACATTGTTATGTGTCTAAAATTTTAATTTTGAAAATACGAAAATTTTAACTTTAAATTAAGTTAAGTTACTTTTCTTTGCCCAGCCTTGGTGTTTGGTATAATTTTTTTTCGTGTAGGAACTTACGTGTAAGTGTATTTTTTTTCGTGTGGGAACTTACGTACGAATATCCAGGGGTAATTTTTACCTGCTATATCTCGTGTGGGAACTTACATTCGCCCGGTTTAAAACCAATGATCCATCCCATGGTAAACATAAAAAGTTGTTGTCCGTATTTAATATTTATACAAATTATATACTAATTTCTTTAATAATCCAAATGTCTTTTAACTTCAGAAATTCAAGAGAGAATACTGAATAATATAATATGAAATTCCTAGTGCTTATACATAAAGGTAGGTACTATAATCAGTATAATCTATACCTATATGGCTATATTAAATACTTAATTTAGTCTCATAGTGTTGAAAAATGACGATTCGCCGATCCGGCATCACGAAATCAAGTGGTTAATTATTGAAAAACGTCTTACTCACGCAAGATAATTACGGCAGCTCAACGACTTGATTTGATACTTACCACTGAGATAAGGAAATACCTAGGTTATGGCGAGTAAGTTAGATTTTTAACTGATTATTAATGTTTATTGGAGATTAGGTCATATTTAACTCGATAATATAACCCTATTTTAGCAAAAAAAATCAGTCTTAATTAAAAAAACAAATTTATTTTTAAAGATTTGCTGTATTTACTGTTTTGGATTCAGTGATGATGAACAATCGAATAGATGAGGGTTCAGACTCTTCAGAATATTGGTGTTATAATTATTTATTACCTATGTGTTCTTTTTAGACGCTATTGTTTTTAATATACATTTCTCGAATTTAAATGTATATATTATGCCTATACTGTATTATCTACCTTAGTACCTTGTTATTAAATAACAACATTTTGTAACAGGAATAGTGTTAATATACAATAATTAAAATGTGTTGATCAAGATATAATATAGGTAGTTAGTATTATTCTGTCATAATACTATCATAATACTATGACATATATATTGTGCATATAGAAAAATATCATACATTCAAAAATAATATGATGTTATAAAATATACATTTATAAATTTACATAATGTAATTCAGTAATTTTATCAATATAACTAGAAATTTCTAATTTTAATACTATATTAATATTTGAAAAGATAAAACATTTTTTTGAACAAAATAGATAAATTATACTTAGTGCAATTAATTTTTATGCTATAATTTATAAAAGTTAAAGCAATTAAAACTGTTTGTACCTAGAAAACTATTCCAAGCAAAGCGCGGACAATTTTTTTTCGGGTTTCTGTCGTATATAACATTTCAAAAATGCAAGACTTTCTAAAGTACCATATGTGTTAGAATTCCAATTTATAGATAGGGCTATGCGGGAGCTACGTGAAACTTTGAAGTACTTGTACTTGAAAAGGAACACAAACACTGTATTTCCAAAACAAAACACATCATTATAATGTTACACCATGCAATATTGTTCAGAATTATAAAGTTAGAAGTTTAATTAAATATAAATATAAATAAAAATTTTAATTTATAAAATCTAAACTATAGACACTTGATTATTTATCAGTTTGTTTATTTATGTATATAATGGAATTAATTAATTAGGTACCATTAATAAAATTAATCATTCATTAATTTAGATACTAAAATCTTCTTAAAATCATGACTTTATATTAATTCAGTACAACATTTTAAAACAGCCAAAATAGTATTAGTTAGGTAGGTACACGCCATGTATCTATAAATATTCCAGAGAAAAATGAAAATAATTAATTTTGATTGATTAGTGATAAATAATTTATTATTATATTATTATTATTAGAAAAATAAAATAGTTAACAGCTACCTATCAAAAAATGAATTGGTATGTACTTACATGGGTTTGGAGTAACCGTGTGAAGTTTATAGGCAGTAAACCCATACATGTTGAAGGATTTAATGTCTATTAACACAGTTCATATTTTATGAAATCGCGATATTTTATCACAACGGTATTATTGATGTATTTTTTTTTTCAAGTTTGAAACTCTTAAATATTAAACTAAATATGGTATGAAAATATTTTATCTCGTTTGTAAACTACGCGTATAGCTTTTGTAATTCACATGATAATATATAGAGGTACCAAGTACCGACCATATACCGGCGTCGGCGGTGGTAGCGCGGTGTCTGGTGAGCCGGACAAAAGCTGAGTGTGTATGGGAAGAAAAATATATTTTCACTATAGGCGTTTGTTCCGAACTTGGCCGGCGTCCCGCGTTTGCGTGATTAACACTATCCAGTCGATCGGTCTGGGGGTGGGTTTCTCGGCGGGGGCGACCGATGTGCGGGTGGGTTTTGGTGTCGGTGGAAGGACATATTATACATATATATATATATAAACGTTACTGACGGGTAGGAAACAATTTCAAACAATGTTCACGGGTGTTTATTAAAAACGCAACGTTGTATATGATTAAAAATATAAAATGCCGCATTAAAACTGAGAGCTGTTTTGTTTATGCGCTTAAAACAAGACGGGGTGTGAAGCCCTCTAATGAAAATCGTTACACACAGGCTACACAACCCACTTAAGTCGTCAATATCCTGAGTATTTTTTACGACGGGACAACAATATACACGCGTGGAAATATTGGATTTAACTTCCAAAACAAAACAATAGTGACACTTAGAATATAACCAGCCTTTTTTCAACGGGATGAGTAATTATTATAAAATTATATTATGTATAATCGACAAAGATAATTACAAAGCCTTAGTGTGATTAGGTCCGTCATTTCATCTACAGCAATAATAGTAATAATAATGTTATACATATATCTATACTAAATTCCTAATAATAATTTGATATGTTTTATAAAATGTATGTTCGTTACTATACTAACCAATAGTCATTAAGTTCAGATCGAATAATAAATTGCAATTTACCAACATGAATGTTCACGAACGTGCCTTTTTAAAATTAATATTTCTTTCCGTGAAAATTATCTACTAAAATCATGAAAACACTGCAAATATAATAAATGAATTATTTGTGTTCTAAAATACCTAGAACTCCTTTTAACCGTGTAAGACTTGGTGTGACAATAATCATACTGCTTAACTCTTAACTCACTCTTTACAGTCTATTTTATTTTTAAATATATAAAATATTATGTTTCATAAAATGCGGTAGTTAGATCTCCATATTATATAATTACGATATTTGACCTGCAAGTGTAGTATTGGTAACAGAACGTATAATAAATTAGTAAACCTATTTTATATTATAATTAATATAAATTTATGCTCATAAAATAACATATAATGCGTTTACAATCTATACACTTTTTTAAATCTGATCAATGGTAATACTCGTACATATTCATTCGTCAATAATATAACAATACAAAATATAGTGTAATTTATTTGTTTATATGTAATAATATGAAAAAATTATACGTTATAGTGTTGATTATACTTGGGTTAAGATAAAATATTTATATAATAATATATGCATAAGTATATTATATATAGTACACATATTATTATAAGTTATTTTTCATGCTTTGTACAACAAAAGTTAAGATAGTGATGATTAAACTAATAAGTTACGCGTTAAGCTACTAAACCTACTCATCACTATCATGTTAGATGTACAAATTAAAAATACTATTTAATACTGAAATTTTGGCAAAAAGTACTTACTGACATTCTAAAATGTGTTTGGCATACATATTTTGTAGGCTAAGGTTGATCTGTTGATCTGTTTAATAAGTGTATGTCTAAAGGTACATACGAATACGTCACACAAATTGTTAAAGTGAAACATTTTCATTTTAGGTTCGGATCGAGAGCGATGAATGTATATTGTATAGGATTAACATTGATTGGTAGGTAAGTGGTTTCTTTTTGTTGGCTTGACAACATTTTTAAGAGCAGTGGTGAAGATGCTTTAAATAACTTTTAGGGTGGTGTCTATAGTAAAAATTAGATCTATAGTAAATAATTTTGTTGGTCAAAAATAACAAATTCCTCATACACTTTTCTTACACCGATAAAAAAAACTTGATAAGGTAAATCGCCCTTACTATTTTTTAGATTTGTTCAATTTGTTATATTTTTCATTATATAGATGTGATACCTTATATTATGATATAGATATAGTTGTTAATTTTATATATAATTAATAATTATATTAGATCAGTGTTCGGAACGTTCACTAAAAAAATGAATTCTTTCACGTTCACGTTCAGTCATTAAAAAAGGAACTCGTTCACGTTCACGTTCTTTGAAAAAATGAACGCGTTTATAAGGTTGTTCCTATAATTTTTTTTTTATAAATAGTTTACCAGCAGTTTGTATAAAAACACATTAACATATAGGTCTCAACCCATAAATAAAAACAATTTAGACTTTAGAGCATATACATTTTCTAAAGTATCTAAATTATATACATATTAACATATTATATTTATTAAATAGTAAATAAATTGAGCGTCTTCAAAATCGTTCAAATTCATTCAAATATAAACGTCGTTCACGTTCACGTTCTATTTTTAAAAAATGAGCCACGTTCGCGTATCGTTCACTAACTATGAACGTGAACGTGTGAACATGCGCTCATGAACGACGTTCTTTCCAAACACTGTATTAGATGCCATGTATACTCAATGGGGTGGTATTGCAACGTACCTAATTATATATCACATCATGTTTAAAGATAAACTAAATAATTACATTTTTAAAATAATAAAATATTTTCAGCCAACCTTTTTTTATTTATACGCAGATGAAAAGCATCACGATTATAAATGGGCAATGGCGATCAGCGACAAGTAAACTGTGGGCGGTTTGTATGCGGGAAAGGCTGTAATTCAATGTAATCTTATTATTTAGACGCGATGCTTGTATTTACAGTCTTCTTAGGTAAATAAAATAAACATCACCACTATACGCTTGACTGACTACTGTGAAAAACAATTTAAATATAGTAAAATATATCAAATGAAAAAATTAATTTTTTTCGATAATCATCCGGCGATCAACGATATTGTACTATTTGTACATAATAATATTATTTAATAAAATAGATTAACAGTATAGGTACCTATATTATTTTATATTGTGATAGACAATAGCATAGTTGCGGAGTTGCCAACCTTTTTACAAATGAAATCTTATTTACTTAATATAATTCATTAATAACTTTTTCTTGGACTTTTCTCCCGTTTATTCGGTTTGATTTTCCTAGACTTTTTTTCATATCGTTGATATTATATACTTACTTATAATCAACGAGTGGTTCACTACGCTTCTATTTAACACATATATTTAAGGGCAGACGAAGCTAAATCCCCTAATGTCTTCAAGGAATTGTTTGAAATAGGTATTACAATTTTTGACCTTCGGTATCTCCCTGGGGAAACATTTCTTAATCTCCTCGATACAAAAAAATCCACAAGATTCTGCCATCTTGCGTATAATGTCGAATCCATTCTGGAAAATATAAAAAACAAATTCCAAACAATATATGAACGTGATCAGAAATTCCAAATGTGGTGAGTGGTGAGAGGGTTCAGTGTGAAATAACGAGTTTTAGAAAAAGCTTGAAAACATAAAATTGTTGTTCATATTAATAAAAAAATGCAGTCGTTACTTATTTAATTATATAGGTAATGTGTTGTTTCAAATAATATTATAAATTATGATAGATACATAGGCTACATGGCGAGGATTAGTGGCAATATTAGCTACGAATTCGATTCAAGGACGACTAAACTCTATAGGAAAGTATATTTTACATTCACATTATATACAAAATAATATAATTCTTCATAAGTTATAATATTTTACTGTAGCCACAAGAACAACTTTAAGTATATTATATAAAATAACAAAAGTATAATGATAGTTGGAAACAGTGCATTTTGAGGACTCGGTCTTACCTAAAATTATTTTTCCATGCATTAATGAGTAATAGATTTTTTTAAGGCCCTATAATATATCCCTTAAAATGCTGGTCTTATTTTTATAGGATAAGTTTTTTTTCAATTATCTACCCATAAGAAACTTATGAAGATACGCCAATATGGGTTACAGTGTTCAGTAGTTTGATACCATAAATATGGTACATCACATATCACATATACAAGGAGAAGCTTTACGACCCGACCTCTAAGCAAATATAATATATATTGTCAACTTCTTAAAGGAAGAAATCGAATTATATAAACGTTTATAAGCAAAAACTGTACTGTAAACAATATGCAGATACAATGTAAGCAAATAACTCAGTATAGGCTTAGCGTGTAGGTGATGTAATAATAAGACAATATATATATATATATTTAAATGTATACAATGCATAGAAAATGCCATCATCAACATTTATTTAAAAAATTCAACTAACCATACAAAAGGTTCAAAAAGAAAATTAAATTCTTACAGTTTTTCCTAACCCCACGATTATTTTACAAGTACCAATTGAGATTTTAAACTTTGACATTAAAATAACTAAATTTAATTTGTTATCAGTATAACTAGCATTAACTACCCTCAAAGAATAAGATTGAAGTATTTCTTCGGCTATAATAGCTACGAGTATAAATCGTGTACAACACTACAAGAAAAAAAAAATCACCATTGAAAAATCAATACATTAATCGCTTCACTCAGATTCTAAAATTGATACATACCAAATAGTATGTTTCATATTCAAGGTTACGTTAGGTTAGGTTAGGTCAGGTTAGGATAAGGCTAGAAATTTTTTTTTTTTATTTATGTCGAAAATTATAAAGCAGCAATAGATATACATAAACTAATAAATAGTTTGATATTACAGTACGAAAAGAATCTTATTTTTAATAATTAAAAAAAAATATAGTATTATCATACTTGAACTTGCTATATAGCAGAGCTAGAAGTTAATAAGTGATACAATATTTTTGTGATAAAATGTCATAAGATGTTAGATGACCTAGAGACGATCAATATTTTGAAAATCATGGGATGTAGTAGGAATCATTTTAAAAGGTCCACTGTCATTTATACACTTATTAACTACATAAGGAATGTTTTGAGAGGAGTATGCTGAAACTAACGGTTTAAGTGCTGGTGAGCTTGTATATGGTACTTTAAACATAAATGTCTAGTGGTTCAATTAAAAGTTGATATTTTAAGATATTTAAGTGTATTGTTGCACATAATTAGTTTACCTACATACAGCAAAGCTTTTAGTACCTATTATTATTATTTATTTTAGTATTCTTTGAATTTTTGACCATGTCATTTTAATTTAATTTAAATAGTACCTATTCTAAACTATTCTCAATAATTCCAAAATTTAGAATTTGAATAAATGTATAATTCAAGCATAACAAATCATAGTTTAGCGTCAATACAAAATCACCCTGACTAAAATTATAATTATTTATTAGGTATTCATTAATTATTAAATACATATTTATGGTGCGGTGAAGAGGGGAGGGAGGTTAAGTGTTTGTTAAGTCTTAACATTCGGTGCCATATTTTGATATACATATCTTGAGGTTTTAGATTTTACTATGAAATATTTTTTTTCTTATCAGTCATCGCCTTTTGGATCAGTTATGGCTTCAAACTTCAACTTCAATATTTTTCCGTTAGGAAAGTGAATCTAGTTGATCTTTTTTTGGTGGAGGGGGGGGCACCCGTGGATCAATAGTAAAAAATTTATAGTAGTTTTTAAAAACGTCGGAGGAAAAAAATAGGCTAAATAGTTTTTAACAAAATCGATTTAGTTTATAAATTTGATATTGTTGTAATTTTAAAAATATTATTCAAGGGTACTTGAAACTTTTATTTTTATTGTGTCTGTCTGTCTGTTTGTATGTTATTTACGCATTCCTAAACGACTGGACCGATTTTGACAAAATTAGGTAGGTACAGAAATATATTAGACCTATGAGCAGATAATAGACTAGTTTGAATTGTCAGACTTATCTCGATAAAATGAATAAAATTACATAATGATAAACATAATTGAATATCGTTGTGAGATTATTACTTAGTATATTTTAACCGTTATCTATCTATATAGTATATATATAAAAATATACTGCTAGCATATCACAGGAAATTAATTTAACACACACAGTTTGAGACATATAAGATGTAGGATTTTTAACGGGCTACGAAGTGCATGGGTTCAGCTAGTAGTATATGATTTGTATATTATACATAAAATAACATTTTGCCGGTGAAAATGAATTCAACTTATTGTATTACTGATGTATAATAGTATTAAAATTAATTATTTTTATAGAAATAATTTAATCATAATAATATTATTGAAACAGATATATTGAACAGATCTTCTTCAATCAGCGAATACTTTTTCTTTTATAAATGATTTTAAGTTTAATATTGAATTCAAATTCAACACATCCATTACAGTGACCTATATTGCACCTAATGTACAATAGAGTGATGCCCAATTGTCCACTTTTTATTATTAGACAATTTTTCAAAAAAAAGTCAAAATATTTAAAATAATATATTATGAAATGTTTATGTCTAATAATATTATGTCAGAGTCCTAAGGGTTAAGTAAAAATGTCAATAGTATCTACGATATATTCGTTTTTGAACTACAATAAAGTAGGAAAACGGATTTTGTCAAAAATTGGTTTTGAGTATAAAGTTCCCGATAACCTACCTATTGTCATTTTATTTCTCAATTATTAATTAAAAAAAAAAAATTGTTAATTTTGTCTTTCGACCACCCAAAGTATACCAACTATAAAAGATTCGCTTTTCTACTTTCTATTAGATGAGATTATATTGATGTTGAAAATCTAAGCGTTTTTTATATTTAAAAAGTTTCTGCAGACAAAAAAAATAAAACACATATTATTGTAAAATCAATACATTCGTCGCTTCTTTCAGAATTTAAAATATGTGTAAGCACAGTTTTTTATTATTTCAAGTTCAAATTTTGTAAAAATTGAATATATATATATTTTAAACAGGAAATAAGGATTTTAGTTGTTTTTGCTGTTTTTTAAAAATATTTCTGGGAACTTGACATTTTAAAGTATATTATTAGTATATTATTACTATATTTTACAACACGCAATGGGATTTTCAAATATTTTTAATGATTTTAAACTATTGCTTTTTGTAGATTATAATATACGAGTATACTATGTAGATTTGATGTATATCATGCGTATACAGAATCTATGTTATACACCGTTCAACGATAAGTCAGTTTTACCTAAAATGTTAATCACAATTAGAATCACAATATGGGAATTTAAATTCCCATAGATAATATTCTTACCTTAGTTTAATAATATATTAATACTTAATATACACTAATTCATTCTAGTAATTTGGTTAACATAATGTTGATAATCAAATTAACAGACACATAGGTCGCAGAGTATTATGCCACTTTTGCTCAAAAATAATGAATCGAATACGTATCAGTATTCCACTATACCGATATTTTTACGAATTCTGTTTTATAAAATTTAATTTAATTTATCGCAATTAATAATTAATATAGTAAAAACCATGATGTATTGACTATTGAAATATTTTATGTAATACATTGACGGTCTTGGGGATGGGGGAGCCCGGAGAGGAGGAAAATTTGTATTGGTAAATAGGTAATCATAAATTTCACATATATGTATAAAGTAATATTATTATTATACTATAAGTAGTTTTAGTACTTTAAAGGATGATTCCACAAAATCGATTAATTTATTCAAGCTCTGGTGTGCATTCCATTGATACCACAAGGATTTTAAAAAGAGCATTCTTTAACTGTCCCTATTACCTTTACTTAGTTTATTAACATTCTATAAAATATATTATATCGTGTGTCCGGCGTGTGAGTGGTATAATAGTTTAAAAATTTTAAAATGTCAATGTCAATATTAATTCGAAACAAATATTAATAGTCAATACAA
Source organism: Diuraphis noxia (assembly GCF_037042655.1). Taxonomy (NCBI): domain Eukaryota; kingdom Metazoa; phylum Arthropoda; class Insecta; order Hemiptera; family Aphididae; genus Diuraphis; species Diuraphis noxia. Next base: position 2,040,489 of record NW_028301719.1, read on the forward strand.
TGTAGAATTGAATAATTCAGTCGATTATTATTTATTTATTCAATTATTGCAACTTGCAAGTGTACATCAAGGTGTAAAATACTTTTTTCGGCCACGTGGGGATTAAAATATTGGCTAACAGTAAAATGCAACAACATTGGCTTAAATATCTCTATACTAAATTATCCCAGAAATTTATAATAACCAACTCTACAACAACTTATATATCGATAAAGGTATTTTTCTTTTACAGTTTTATATATCAGCCACGAATGGGCTATGTAAAAAAGTAGAAAACCATATAAAAGTATGCTTTGTCAGCACTATAATTAAAAACAAGATAATTAAATTGCAAAAATGAGTTACCTACATAACCATTTTAAATTAAAACGCTATATCAAAACTATTTTGTTAACATTTCCAGATATAGTTAGAAGTGTTAGAATTATATTACACTAGATTATAGAACTAAATAGTAAATATTCCATTATTAATTTAAAAAATGTATAGCAATTTATTATTAATTACAATGTGATCTGTGACTTACGAATATGATTATTACTTTTTATTAATAATTTAATGTTAATTAACATTTTTATTTTTTACATAGATAATATAATATATTTAATTTATCAAATGTTATTTATGTATATTGATTTGGTTTGTAATTAGGCCAATTAGGTGATATTGTTTAAAAGTTATATTTTACACAAGACTCGACTATATTAATGTATCACATACACATACAATTACGTCCATGGGAGAATTGTGAATCTACATTTTCCCTCTTCACACGCTCTCTAGTCCCTACCACTCTGCCAACACGTTATCTTCTGGATATGTGGTTGTATCTGTTTACTATACCTATAATATGTACTATAAATGTCAAAATAATATAATAATACACGTATTTAAACACATTTTAAATAAATATTTTTGGCACAAATACAACGATAAATAACATTATAATATTTTCCTCTGTCCCTCTCTCCAATCGATGACAACTTTTGCGTTGGCGCACCTAATGACCTAATCGAAAACCGAAAATTATACGACCCGCAAACTGCAAGTTGCATTCAAACTTGACGGCTACCACAAAATTGTAATATAACACCGTTTTTACGTCAAGACGACCATAGTATATTATTATTACAATACGATCATATTGTAAATGTCGTGACTGCCATAATATTATTATTATATTATATAAACGTCGTAATGCGGGGTCAGTGAGATCTACAGTACGGAAGAATAGATGCGAGCGACCTTATTTTGGACCCGTTTCCATCGCAATAACTCCAAAACGATGACGTCTGTCGTGCCGCTGACGTCCGGAAAACCGAAAAACGAATAACGGCGGATGTTGACGTGACGACAACATACGACGCAGCGCGCACTACGCAGACGCCGCGCGCGATCGCTCGGACGATGTCCTACGTCAGAGTAACAGTCGACAGAGAGTATCAGTCATCAGACACGCCGTACAAAGGGCGCAGGACGGAAGTGATGTGGCGGCGGCGGCGCACGGTGCTTCTTTTCGTAAGCCACGCGCGTGGTCGACCGCGGTTACGATGCACGTCACCGTGCTTACTTCCTAACTTGATCGAGCACGCGCCGCTCGCACGATGAATTTCATGAACGACCCAACCCGGCGCATATTTCGTGATAGATATGGCGTCTGAGAAACGGAATGGTATTTTGGCAGAAGAGTAATGAAAAAAAAAAAAAAAACCAAAAATCACAGATTTCAACTAGCCACTTGATATTATAACAACGTTGTATTGAAATCGGTGCAAATAATCTGGAAAATGGGACCATAGATAGATAGATAAAAGATCAGTACACTATTCGAATACTAGTACTGGACCGACGCGGTGAGATTTTGGCACGCGCGTAGTTCGTCCGACCTTGACGAATCGGTCGAAACCTGAATAGACTAGAAAAGTTAAGAAGGAATCGATTACGCCAACGCGGCTACACGTCTAGCAACGGATGAATGTGGTGCTAATAAGTAATAACAAATAAGTAATAACAATTGTTAAGCAAACAATCAATAATATTATAATTAAAATCTCGGATTTTCAGCAGCGGGCGAGTAGGTCGTGGAGAAGCGATGCGCCCTCCCTGAGTTGGCGGCACTGCGATTGTTTAAGCTGAGCCAAATTCGCATAGCGCGCGCACGACAGCCTGTCTGCCAGCGTTCAATCCTCCGGGAAAAAAACAAAATGAAAGAAAAAATATATAAAAATACAATACCTATACAATATACACATTCTAATCTCTGATATTATTATATCGTACCTATAGTTGTTTTACACTATTTCTGTAGTGGTAAATATTTGCAGACTACTTTATGCAGACACGAAAAACCAACACATAGTAAAATCAGTACCATTGCAGCAATGGCATTGCTCCTCTTAGAATTTAAAATTGTAATCAAAATTCCACATCGTTACCAAATGGTTTTAATATAATAGGATTTTAAAATTAACCTTCGGGATTTTTCAAAAGTTAATCATCGTGATTTATTATATTTGGTATGATACTGTCATTCTCATTATTATTATCTATTCTTTTTATGTTTCTAAATTTACTGAATTGAATATATACAAAGCGGGTAAGTCGTAGATGTTGCTCTGCTGTACCTACCTACAGTAGGTTACCAGTGGGTTACTGTAATGACTAATGTATGGAATTAAATTTGAATCCGATGACATAATTTTATCATTATATACGAAAAACGATTCTGAGCGGAAATTTGTATCGGTATTTATAGAAAAAAAAAACTAAAAAAGTTGAAAAATTAAAATGTCAGTAAACAGCTCAAAACAAATCAAAATATTTTGAAAATTTTATCAAATATAGAAAAATATGACTATGTAAACATTCAGTGAAAATTTTAATATTTTAGTATGTGCGCCATCTGCGGTCATTTGTTTAAGAGTTACACCAAAATAAGGAAATCGCTAAATGAAAAAGTTAGTGAAAATTCAATGTTGTAAAAGTTTAAATTTCAAACGCTCATAAAAATTTAATTTGAATTTCTGGTGGACATTTTTTTTTGGGATAAAGATTGACTAACTTGTAAGGAATCTTGTACTAAATTTTCAAATCTTAGATTTAAAAAGAAAATTTTTTATGAATTTCTAGCTTAAAATAATTTGTGAATTTTCGTGATTTTTACGTATTTTGTCAAAATTCAAACTTTGAATGGTTATAAAAAAAAATTGTGACTATGAATTTATTTTATTTTTCAACTGCTATTTTAACAATATGTTAGGAACCTTGCATTAAATTTTCAAGATTTTCTACCCAACAAATAAATTTTTATCGATATTCATTTAAACAAAACTATAATAATGATTGAAAATTGCATATGCCTATGAATAGTTCAACTTAAGTCGAACATTTTTGAAAATTGTATGGTGGATAAAATATACTTATAAATACATTCATCACTTCGTTCAGAATCTAAAACATTCGGTGAAAAATGCATGTATCTATGGTCATTTTTTTTAAAGTTACATCAAAAACCAAAATTGATTGTGCGTAAAATTTCCGTTTTCCCCTTAATTTTTTACCCCGATTATTTAAAAAAATATTAAGAATTTTTTCTTTTGACCCCCCCCCCCCCCCAAGTACCAACTAGATTCACTTTCTAATCGAACGAGGAACTGAAGTCAAAAATCAAAGCAGTTTTAATGCCCTAAAAACGTGATGACAGACAAAAAAAACACATCATGGTAAAATCAATACATTCCTAGCTCCGCTCAGAATCTAAAATACTTATTTACGTTCTGCAGTGAACCACAAGAATTTTAATAAGTTTAGCAATATTGTAATAGGGCTTCAGTATACCTAAATATCAAACGCTATTTAGTATTTTCATTGTGATAAAAATCTGACTATTCTGTGTCAGTGTGGCATGATCGTTTTTAATCGTCAAAATTATTTGATTTGAATTTTTGCTTAATATTCCCGCACAATGTGACTATAAATTGTCTAAATTGTTAGTATACAAGAAGGTGCTTGACTGTAAGAAGTTCTCTACTGGTTTGGAACAGTGCAGGTCCTTCTCTATGCATAATATTATGCATTGTCGCATTGATACAATTGAGATTACATATATGCAATATAATATTATCAAAGAATAATTTGTTCTGTGATATTTAAAGATTGGTATTGGTATACTCGCTTAAGCTCATGGCTATAGTGTGAGTATGGTTCAAAAAGGAACAAAAAATAATTATTCTATGTTCAAAAGATATAATCGAATAATATTTTTCGATTAATTTATACGTCATAAATACCTAAAATGGCTAGATGGCAAATACAATATCATTAGAAAACTAAACCTTTCAATTTTATATTATCGCTGTAATATTGAAAATTAACTTAGCTCTAGGAATAGGATAAATCATAAATCACTATGATGAGCAGCGCTTATAACGAGAACGAAATACTGCTTATTACTACGACCAAATATCAAAACGTTAGGCCAGGCCCCAGCACGAGTCCATCTCAGGTATGAAATATAAATGCATGTTAAAATATAGATGTACGTCTACAACGAGTATGATTATAACTTATAACGAGTAAAATATATCGAATTATAGAATAAAATATGTTCGGTTACATTAACGAGTCAGTCATTATCTTTTTCCTATTATGTGCATACATATTAATTCATCCTTGACTTTAAGGCACATCAGTTTCAGAAAAATCTCAGCTTTATATAGCTAATCTACAGTATGACAATACTACTTATTTTATAGGTACAATCTAGAGGGTAACAATTAAATTATAATTTAATATTTTAATATAGTGATTAGTGGCTACTATAGGATACCTACTAACTTAAGCTTAACTATACTACAGGTACATAATAATTGTGGTGGCTATAGTGCATAATGCGAAAACGTCGAAAACAACGCACAGTGCAACCCGAAAGCGCAAATCGACTTTTTTCTCAATAACCTAAAAGCACACAACGAATTTGCGCTCTTGTACTTTAATGGCTTAGTAGTGGTATAAAAGCTACAAAATAAATTGTATTACCTAATACTGCAACATTGTACCATTACTGTCTCTTCAGTCTTCAATCTTGGCTATAACTGAGATCTGAGTCTTGCTCATCTGTTTTCGGTGAACTATTTAGTTTGTATTTTATATTATGTAATAAAAGCAGTCACTAATTGAATTATAGTCCATTAGTCTGTCGGATCAGCAGGCTATGGTCTACGAAAAAAAAGGTTCACAATGTGGTCTTCCCGCCATTGAGAAAACTATACTTCCCGCGTGCAAGCAGGTTAGATAATAATTTCCCCCTTTGAATGTACACGTGCCAACAACTGGTCACACTGTTTTGGATCAGCTGTTTGGGTGGTATTGATAAAAATCCGTAATAAATAATAATAATAATAGCTATTAAATTTGCGACTTTGCAAGTCGACTGTTTAACCTTCACCGGGTGGTGACGGCTGTACGATTTTTCATTCGTGATCGTTGGGCGACAACCGAAATCGCTGTTTTTCTGGTCCATCCAGTCCGTTTTACAGCATCGTTCAAGATGGCAATCGGTGACTATCCGGCCGAGTATAATCCAAAAGTCCATGGACCGTACGATCCTGCTCGTTACTACGGAACACCCGATACACCTTTCAGCCAATTAAAACTCGGAGAGGTAACTATTTTTTTTCTCGACGGTTTAACCTAACTTCGCAACCAGGAATCGAAAACACGTTTCATGTTTGCTGTTGTGAAATCGATTCATTAGATGAATTTTTTTTTTACGTACCATAATATAAGTGTAACGGTTGCGTGGTAGAAAGGATAGTAGTCAATGGCGATAGCCCGTGATTTAAGTATCTGACATTCTGACAACAATCAAATTTTTGATGATTGAAGTTTGACAGTTATGTTGTGATCTCAGAGTGGTGCATGAAAAAATGTTAACCACTTAACCACTAGCCTTTGACCTACGAGTAGTTCTAAAAATATTGGAAATCGATCACAGGTTATCTTTACTAATGTCCAACATAATATGGCTCGTATCATTAATCTTTACTCCTAAGTCCAAACTTATGGCTTGTGTTACTATATTTGATAACAAAAATATAATCGAAAAAAATTTTTGTCCTTCATTAAAATTCATACTTGTTTATAACTTTCACACTTTTGACATTTGATACATTATCAGTTATAGACTTATAGTGGAAAATGTATTATTTAACAATTAATTCCTATTTAATTTTTGTATAAAAAATTGTATTTAATATTACTTATAGTTATGTATAAACTATTTTAATTATGAATATATTTTTGATTAAATGTTTTTATGAATGAATGCAAAATATTCTTAATTTACATTTGTATAATTCAATGTATTGGTTAAATTGTTATTTATATATAAAAATTAGTTTTGATTTGTTCAATAGGTAACAATAGATACCAGCTACCTAAAATACATTTTAACTACTTAATATTTCAATTTAATAATTATTATTCATAATCATCCCTTTTATTCAATATTTTTATCATGTATTTTTTCAGGTCACTGAATGGGTGGGACGTCGTAACAAATCACCAAAAGCAATTGCTGGATTATTTTCGCGTGCCTATTGGCGTTGGTCACATAAATATGTTCAACCAAAACGTACAACAGTTGCTCCATTAATCCATATTCTTGCTGGTTCAATGTTGTTCTTCTACACTATTAACTATGGCAAATTTGTGCATCATAGAAACTACAAGTACCATTAATATTGTTAAACATTTAACAGCAGAATTTATATTATTAGATTAATAAAAATGGTTTAAAACACTTATACAATAAAATAAAAATACATGTATTTCAAAAAACATAATATCTTTTTTTTTTAGTTAGTATCAATTTGTAATATTTATAGACATTAAAAAATTATACTTGAAGGAAAAATTTTATATTTATTATTATATGTGTTGTACAGTTGATTATTATAACAATAATTTCATACAAAGCCTTTTTAGTTGCGAGAGGAATAACAATATTTATTTTAAAAATTTAGGGTTAACGCTTATTTTGGTATGTATTAAAGTTTAAAAGTTTTATTGGCTATTTATTAAAATTGATATTATTTTCAAATAAAAATATTATGATGATTGTTTCAGTTATCATAAATGCTATCCATCATTATAACATCTAAATTCAAATTTTAATTTTAACTAATTAAAAGTAAAATATGCTAGTTTTAGTTTAGCACAGTAACCAACTAATAGGTACAATTCTAGATTGGAATGAAAATTAAAGTATTATTTATAGATCACTAACAGTGCCGGATCTACAAATTATATAACCTGTGCCCCCAGACCACAACATAATATTAGCACCCTTAAAAGTTACAAATAAAATCCATGAGTCCTAAAGTGTGTAAAAATACGCATTATCATAGGTGATTTAATTATTTACAAAATTAATAAAAATACTTTATACATACATATATTTATATAGGTATTATGAAAATGTTTATTTTCAATGAAAAACAAATAATATAAAACGCAAACCTATATCATAATTTAGAATCATAGCTTTAGAATCTATAAAAGTAAACTAAACTATTATTTTTCTTGATTTTTTTGATGGGAACACAAAATATTATCACAATAATTTATAAATATAGCAGTTTAATGTATATGATTGTATTTAATCTTCTTTGTTTAGTAGTTGATCATAAATACAATTTAATTATTTAAGTTAGTTAATTAGTTAGTCAAATTATCTTAAATAATCTTATTTTTCACTCAAAACTATACTTTTTATTTTTTGTAAATTAAAAAGTACTGTACAAGTATAAAAAAAAAACTGAATCAATTAACAGTATCACATTTTAATTTTTTAAAGCTATTAAAATGTGAGAAAAATTGAAAAATATTTATGTTACTATAATAATAGTAGTTGACAGGTAATATTTTCTATGACATAAAATAGAGTTTCTTTAAGTATTTGACATTGGAAGATGAGATCATTGTAAAGATCTATTCCCATTACGTGAACGTAACTAGATATTAAATGTTTGTAAGCATCGTTAAATTGGAGACAAGCAGGCGCAAACTGGCTGGGGTGCAACATCTCTTGCCCTAAAATATATTTGATCTATTATTGTATAATTTTGTTTGAACACCCATTTGAATATTTGTTTTAATTTGGTACCTATTTACAATTTTTAAGTATTTTCAATATTTTATACATAATCTACATATTTTAAATTTGCCTCAAACAATTTTTTTATTTGCCCTTTAAATTATGTAGCATCCCATGCCTTTTTTACCAGTCCACACCAGGAGACAAGTATCAGTCAGGTGCTTATCCACAAGCGGCAGCTGGCTACTAAAGCTTTATTTAGCGGTTCGAGCTATCATCAGACTCCCAAGTTGTGAACCATGTACTGTTGGTATACTTGTATATGCACAACACCTTGACAATGCTAATGTAATTATAGGGATATCAACTAAAACAAACATTCTCATGTTGGAGTATGCATATAGTCAAAACATTGACTTCAAATGTCATCCTAACTGATATCTCTATGATATAAATCAAAAAATTTTAACAAAATATGCAATTTTTTGTATTTACTTTCAATAATTACATCTGATTTATTCTTATTCAAAGCCATAGATTTATCTATCAATGATGAATAACATCTATAAATTTATGTCAAAAAAAACTAAAATAAATATTAAATATATTTCTCTTAGCTACTGAGATATGATTTAGCTATTGGTCAATTATTGATGGTATTTTGTCTCAATAACCTAAGAAGTGTGAAACGTGTGTTGAAGATCTTCAAAGTCTAACATTCTCGTTTCTGTACTCAGTGCGCTATCAGTGTCATTTAGTGGTTCAAACTGTTCTAAGCTTTTAATGAACTCTTCAGTAGATGTTGGGACTAGATTCAATTCATTAGTGAAGACTTCATAGACTCCATGACCCATAAAGGAATCTGATTGAGAGACGTTCGTAGCAGATGATGTGGATGCTATTGGATAATCTGAAAATATTTATTTTTTGTACATCAGTAGGTATAAATATATTCTCAATAATAATTATAACCTACCAATTATAGGTACATTTGTGTGCAAATGATCAGACATTGAGCGTAACCTTTCAGATACCAGACCATCTACACTTTCCAAAACAGCTTGATTTTCATCACATAATATTGATTCTTCCATACTAGAGCTCAGTAAGAAATCTACCTTAGATGATTGACTATCAAAAATATTTAAATGAATAGGACTAGAGTGGCAATTTAAATTTTGAGGTGTCACTTTGGGTTCAATAGATTTTGTAGAGTCCATAGTCCAAACACTAGATTCTGGCTCCATTTCATAATCATTCTGAATGTCTCTTAAAGTATAAGAGCCTTTTGGTAAACCCATCAAATGTCCTAATGAATCATCTATAAACTAAAGAATTTAATAAAATATTAAGACAAAGAATTAAATTTTAGCAGGATCAGATATTTGATATATCTTACAATATGATTGTTATCAATGGAATTAGATTCACAATTTGATACAATTTTAAAAGATTTCGATAAACTTCTTAAATTTATAATTAGTGTATTTAGCTCTTTGGAAAATGCTTGCAGACCTCCACTCTCAAGTGTACTAGATAGTAAATCCCAAACAGATATTGTTCCAGACAATGATTTCATAAGGTTGGTTTTTTTCAGATGTTTAATTATCTAATAACATACAAATAAAAATGTATTAAACTGAATTACAGAAATGAATTTCATGATATTGTTGTACTTGTTTCAAATGTAACTGCAAATTTTTTTTAGACCTTATATAAGCACAATGTCTATTTTTTACAATTTCTGTCTGAGTATGAATTTCTTTTTTACTATTAATTATATCAACTGAAATATAATAAAATATAATGTTTTAATAAAACATCTTAACTTTCTCTAAAATATTCAAATTGTATTACTATTCATCGGTGTTTCGTGGAGGTTTTGAAAAATATTTTGTAACTCTGAATCCACTTGTTTATTGGCAGTATTCATCTTGTGAGAAGGAAATCTTTCCAAATGTTCTTGCATTCTTTTATGTCCTAAATAAGTTTTACCACATCCTCCACAGACAAAATCTGATTTAACATTGTATTTTACTTTTTTTCTGCCAATGTCTGAAAAAATAAATATTAATGTTATTAAAGTTTTTATTTAAATATTTAAAATATATACAAATAACACTAGACATATTCAGTGTTGATAATATCAAACCAGTGTATTTTCTGACGATTAAGTAAATTAAAATCATCATATAGGTTGCATGGGAAATCACTATTGAATACACTTTGCTTGCCAAAATTTAAAACCTAATCTATCATCAGTTTTCTGATAGATGAATTTAAATTAGACCTTATACTATAAATCATATGCATTAATATATTCTTTGTAATTTAAATATAGAAAACAAGTATATACCATTATAGTCGACTATTAAAAATGAGTTCTTTTTGGTTTCCATTGTGTTTTCACCATTTAAAAGATGTTTTGGAGGTTTACACAAGCGACCAGACTTTGTAGATATTCCAGGATACTCTATAATCTATAAAAATATAATAATTATTAAGAAAAAAGAAAATATTAAAGTATATTGAATTACATCTTCTGATTTTGACTGTTTTGAAGATTCATCTTGTTTTATTTCATTTGATTCACTCATGACTTTTCTTGGTCGTCCTCTTTTAGGCACTTTTATTTCAATAGAGTTTGCTTCTAAATCAGTTGGCCTTACCAAACTAAACAAAAATTAATGTATTTGTATAATATGCTTTTTAGTGTAAAATATTTATTAGTTATGCCTTATGCATAGCTTCAATAAATTGAAAGTATTTAAAATATAAATGCCAACAAAAATGTATTTACAATGTGCTGAAGTAACTAAGTAAGTACTTATAAGTTGAAATATAAAATGAATTATTTCATTTTCATTTTTTTAATTAGTAAAAATTACAGAAAATAGTTTAAAAATTAATAATAACTAGAGCTCGGAGTTGTTGCATTGAAAATCATAAAAATATGCATGCAAAACTGCATTAGAGTAGAAAAAATTATATGCATTAAAATATATAATTATAAGTTATTATTTTAATTTTAAATGGAATTTAATAGATAATACATAATAATAAATAATATTAGTATAATTATTATATAAATAATCAAAATGTGAATGAAAATTTGTATTCATATGTCTATACACAAACACAATACATAGTCGGTATCTAACCCAAACTCTGTAGTATATTTTCAACTAAAAAATTCGTTATTTGTTTAGGAATTTTTGATACAAAACGAAATTAAATTTAAAATGTATTGGAATTTTCCACAAAAAAGAAAATTAAATATTATGATAACTCAAACAAGACTATAAGGCATGAGACTCATATATGGACAGTATAGCTAACAGAATACTAATAAGCTGTATAGGAAACTATTTTTAAAATAAACCAAAATGTACTCTTAAAATATCTTATCATTATTGAACTTTGTCAATAGTAATTGATTTCAATAATGAACAGAAAACTATTACAGCTATTATAAGAAATATTCTATGATATTCTTAAAATATAGAATGTTATATTCTTAAAAAAATGTTTATTCTAAAAAAATGCAATTTTTCTTTAGTGTTTTTAACTCGCTACATGTTGAAACAAATTTCTGTCTTACTAGGCAATTTATTGGACTATTCAATAAAAATAAGCAAATTCAACAAGTCCAAGCCATAATAAAACATTTAAATGTCTTTAAAATTTAAAGAATTTTAATTTACTTACTGGACAATAACATTAGTATCAGTTGTTGAGTCATATTTCAATACTTTATTATCATCATTAAGCATATCTTCATCTTTAAGTAACAACGATACATCTTTAACAAATTTATCTGAATAAGTGATAATGTGTGGTCTAAAATAATTCAATAATAATCAATATTTAAATACATTTGGTTTTTATAAAATTTAAATTCTAAAACAAAAATAGATGCAATACTTAGGTTAATTACTAACTCTGTAGATTGATCGTTTTTGATTGCTGAGTGGTGTATAGTTTTGTCATAAGATATTTTTTGGATAGATTTTGTAGAATTTGTGTGAGAAACTATTGGTGGAATACACTCAGTGCTGACTGTCGGAACTTGATGGTCTACATTTGGAACATAGAAGTTGTAAGACATCAATTCTCCAGAATTAATTTGTTGTGGTAGTTGTACATTGCTTTCTTCAGTCAGCTCCGGAATCACATTTAATATGTACACAGGATAGTTCTCCAAATTTTGTAAATCCATTTCTAGAACATAATACCTGTTTAATGGTCTTACACAACTGACAGTATGTCCATACTTACTGTGATATACCACAAAAAAAAAAAAATGTTTATAAGCCTTTAAATTTAATCTAGATGTTAAAAATTTTAAATCATGACTAAAAAAATTATCAGCGAATAATAATTATTATAAATGTGTTTTTAAGGAGATACCGAGAGGTAAAACAAAATATAGTACAAATTTATTAACTTGGCTATTTATTCAAAAATGAGTTGATAAAAAATAGTTTAGTAGGTAAAGAAGGCAGAAGCTCAGAACTGCGAAAATTGTTTGCTACCTACCTTAGATCATATTATACATAATATACTATATTATGATATTAATATTAATATTATGATATTATGATCTAAGCTGCTGCTGTCAACCGAAATATTTGCTTTATCAGTTTATAGTTATCACTATATAAACGAGAGAACGACTTTTGTTTTTTATAAGTGATAAACCACGATTTAAGATAAAGATAGCCCAGGAATGCCAGGAATTGAATAGCCCATGTCCATCCATATCGCCGTCTTGTTGTGTTCCATTTAATTTTTCATATTATTATTTTGTTCTGTGATTTCGTCGATGTTCAATTTTTTCCAATGTTCATTCAACAATCGTGGCCATCATTATTAATTTATACTATACAGATTTTAGACTTTTTATTTTCCATTGACGTTTGTGAATTTAAATTTTGAACATCGATCGACTTCAAGGCTTCAAGTTTTATTGCGTTATTGATCTGCCCGTCTTTGCTTACTGCCTAGTGCCTACAGTCAGTAACATCAAATCAATAGTGCGTTTTATTAATTAATCTTTGTTGTTTTTGGATGTAATTTGAGTTAACATTTTATTTACACTACCGAATTTCGCAATCATGGATTTACTTGGGTCGATCATGAAATCAATGGAAAAACCACCTACTGTGGATACCAAAGAGAAACTAAGGCAAAAAAGTAAGCCTTAATTGGATGTCATTATTTTTTATTTTTTGAAATTTTTACATGTTTATCGGTAAAGTGAATAATTCTGTATTATGCGTTTAGTGCCTGAATAGTAATTATATAAAATGTCTACAAAATGTCTAGGAATGTACTTGATATGAATTTAGCATAGTCAATATTTCCTTGTCATAATATTATGGTAACGTATTAACTATAAATGTTATCTCCATTTAATTTTTCATTTTAGAAGCCCAAGAAGTGTTAATCAAACAACAGAATAGGGAAAAAGCAAGAATGATACAGTTCCGCAATGAAGTAATTCTAATTATTTATACATTTTCATGATTTGTATGTTTTTATTGTTCAATGTTAGCTATAAATTTAAAATTTAAATTATTAAATAAGACAATAGATAATCTTAAGAATGTTTTTTCATTAATTTTAAATATTTAGGTATTTAATTTTTTTTTTTTATTCATTAAATTAAAATATAAATATAATTTAATAAATATGGTATTTTATTTTTAGACTGAGAAGAAAGTGACATCATTTGTTCAAGACGATCATCAGACTCGTTTGAAATTCCCTACTTTGAATAAAGTGCTACGCAATATTGTGTGAGTACATTAATTATTTTAATCATTATTTGTAGGAAACTAAGAAAATATATTTTTAAATAGACATGAAATTGCGGAGGATGCTGGAATGTTAGCTTATTCTTTTGGAGAAGAAGAAGTTGATCGTTATATTATGATATTCAAGAAAGACTCTCCACCTTCTGAGGATGAATTAAATGCACTCCGAAATGGTCAAGAATGGAATGATGATATTGCTAAAAGATTAACAGAACAAGTTTGTAATATATTATTAAGCTACAAACTAAATTTTAAAGTTGACTTCCAACAATAACCCATTAATATAAAATATTGTAGTACTTTCCATTCCTGAAAACCTTGCTCAGACGTTTAAAACAAAAATGATGTTGTGATCATCATAACCCTCCCACATTTATACTGGCCTAGGATCAATTCTGTTTAAGGATTGGAGGATAAGTAAGTTATGCCTCTTCCGATCCTTCTAAATAACAATAAAAAAAAAAAATTGTGACTTATTAATAGATGACTACTTATATCAAAGCTAACCAAAGCAATATTATATATTTCTCATGTTAGTTTATTAACATGATTATTATGTACATGTATACTATCAATTACACTTATACTAATAGTATTGTGCCCTTAAAGTGTTGATAGTATATTTCTAATGGGTATTGAATATTAATTAACTTATGAAGCAATAATTCTGTATTTATAATTGCATATTTTATATTAAAGACGTGTATAACAAACCCAGTCTGGATAAGAATATATCTTTATAACTTTATAAGTGAAGTATAAACCATTCTGCATACAAGTTAAATTGAAGAAGTTCATTCTGTAAAAGGAGGCAGTCAGAATAGTTGATTTTATATGAAGCTTTCTTTTCTAGCCTTTCAGTTTATTTAAATACAGTATTTAATGGTTTACTACTTTTTATTATTTCTATAGTGTTTGTTTTAAATTTTAGTTTGTATTATTTCACTTGGTGTTAAAAAATCAGCATTTTGGTATTCAATAGATATGAAAAGTTAATATAATATAATATGATATTATTTATTACTATCTAAAGTTTTCCTGACAATGATCATTTAAGCTTAGGGATACAGAAGTAGGTTTTTGATATTTTGTAAATCAGATCATGATAGGTATAAGTAAGCACTAAGTTTTTTTGATGTACAGAAAAATAAAAATTATCACATTACAAAGAAATTTAACAATTATAAATATAATATAATATAATATAAATATTTGTTTTTATTAATGTTTAGAGGGAACAAGTTAAAATTGAAAAAATGTTAGATGAAGAAAAACGAATGATGCTAAAGCGAACTAACCAAGATAAGCCTAAATATAATTACAAAGAAAAATTCCAACATCTTGTTGGTTTGGAAGCAGCTGAACAAGCAGCACGAAAGACAGAAACTAATAAATCTTATGGATTTGGTAAGTTAAAACGATTTTTAGTCTGAGCTCAATAAGTATTTAATCATAAAATATTGTATAAAACAAATTTATTTTCAGTTCCAAGTGAAAATAAAAAAGATCAAAGGTCAATCGAGCAAACACTAGCAGACATACGTGAAAAAAAAAGATTGAAAATTGAAAATGACAACTCTCAAAGTCAATCTTTAAAAATGGACTAATTTTACTTACCTATAGCCCACATTTTTATGAAGTATAGTTTAAAAATTGATTAAATCAGACAAAATAGGAATACAGCTCATATTAAAATTGCTTAAAACAATGAAATGTAAAAATAAAATTCTTACATTTAAATGTATTATTCGAACAATTATTCATAATTATATACTCATTTTGTTTTAAATTATTCGTGAAAGCAATACTTAATATTATATTTTTGATATTTATTTAACTAAATCAGCTGTTAATTTGTAAGCCTAGAAATAAATGTAGAAGTAATCAAAAATAGTTTGTGTTTTATTATGTGCAATTTTATGATTTAACATTTTTTAAATTTCTTTTATTGATTCAAATTAAGAATCATATCTTAAAATAAATTGTGTTCCTAGTACCATGTATGAGTAAATACATCAAAAGTTATTTTCATAATAACAGTTAACGACCAGGATTAATCTCATGAATGCACACACTTAAAGTTATAATTATATCATAAGATTATATCAAATTCAAATGATATAGTTTTTATTGTGTGGTGCTTGATTTGCAGTTTGAATTTAATATTTCAATTTTAGTAAGTAGAGTTTAGACATTTCCTGTGTGAGATGTTTCCTTTTAGTGTAAAGGTGTTATTTATATTCCATTAAGACTGTTAAGAGACTGGAAATTAGTTTATCATTGTGTATTTGCATCAGTTAATTTTCTTAATTTGATTTTATCTACAAATTCACATTACTTGAAAGTGTATACAGTTCAATGATAAACAGCGAGATAAAAGTTAGTAATTGTGGCCAAAATGCTAGAAAGTTTGAGGTAATGTTTCAGTTATGAGTTATTTATTAATTTCTTATGGCAATACTTAAATTTAAGATACATATTTTTAATGACATAATATGAAGGTTTTATTTGAAAATTTTTTTTGGTATTCAGACTGAAATTTCTACTGCAACAATTTCAGTTATTTAAGGGAACTTCAAAAACTGTCCGCCATTGTGTTGTAATTTATATTTTATAATAATATGATGTATTAATATTTAATGTGTGATGTTTATGATGAAATATAACATAGAAATTAGAATTAGAAATAACTAATTCCAAAATACAGTATTTAAATATTTGATGAATAGTAATATTAGAGTACCTATAGTAAATATTATGATTATAAAATATCCTTAAGAATAGAGGCTGACACACTGTCATCACTCTGAATTGTTTTTAATTATAATTTTAAATAAATTAAAATTTAATACGTCAATGACCTACTCAAATAATCTAACGCTTCTATGGGGAGTATTAGCAAATACTATAAATGACATATCAACTTTAGTGTTTGGTATTAGTCGATGGTCGACGACTCAAAATTAGATAACTTGACTGTAGAGTGCAGAAAGAGTGTCGACTGTGTCGAGTTTCTCAGTTTAAAAAAAATAAATGTTTATGTATTATGTGCCTTCTTAACATTAATGATATTATTGATATTCACGATTATCGGATTATAGCCTATAGCCTATGGGCTATAGGATTGTTTATAAACTTAAAATTTATAAATTATAATCAATTATCATGGTGATATCTATTCTGTGATATTAGATCAATTATTACACTGTCTAATCCATGGTCTAATCAGCAGCTGGTATTCAGACATTCGACCATATCAGACTGGTTTTTGAGTCTCCACGTGAAAGTCAAGGAGATCGGAGCATAAATTGAAATCTATCCTCCCGTGTGACTGAATTTTGTTTATAAAAACCTAACCTATAATATCAAAATCTACTATCTTTCCGAATGTTGGTGTTCTGTTGAAATGTTCTTCTAGTTTTCGCGTCTGGTACAGTAACACTTTTCCGTCAAAATGGTAAGTTTTTAATTTTTATCCATTTTAATCGAAGCAACCATCTGCTCATCGGCCAAAACGTTTGCACTATTAATTTCCAAACAAATTAAAATGTTTAAAATATTACATATTATAGTTTATGTCCAAAGTCTTCTGATTATAACTCTACCGTAATATACGATTTTCGGGACAATTTATAGTCGTCCGTCAATCTGAATCGAACGATGCTTAACGAATTCCGTTACAGTTTTAATATTAAAACAATGATAATTTTAGAATAATTCCTATTTCGACGATCTTCTGATGTTGAAAGATGTTTACGTTTGGACATCAAACCGCTATTGATTTTCATTGTGTCGACTAGACGGCTTGTTTAGTTACTTCTATTATACAATGATAATATCCTATGTCTAATGCAAATCATTTTTAGGCCAGAGGTCCGAAGAAACATTTGAAGCGTTTAAACGCACCCAAAGCATGGATGTTGGACAAATTGGGAGGTGTCTTCGCCCCTCGTCCAAGCACCGGTCCACACAAACTCCGGGAATCACTGCCGTTATTGATTTTCTTGCGTAATCGTTTGAAGTATGCACTTACTGGTGCTGAAGTCACCAAGATTGTCATGCAAAGATTAATCAAGGTTGATGGCAAAGTCCGTACCGACCCTAACTATCCAGCTGGTTTTATGGGTAAGTGACTCGTTCCATACTTTTAAGTGCGATCTAAAATAGCTGTATTCCAATGTATTGAATTTTTCAATCAGCCATTTAATATATCTTCCTTGAATGCTGCATTAATATTTGATTGATTTGATTTTTTTTTTTTGTCATGATTACGTTTTTAGGAAGGTTTTTGTTGTAATGGTTATTTATAGACAAAAGTATATTTATGATCCGTAGATTTATCTTGTGGGTAAAAAGTATTGAGTAGTAAGGTATGGTTTACAAATTTAAAGAAGTATATTTTAATTTTAAAATGTCAATTTTGTAATACAAATTAGTATTCTTGAATTTGTTTTCAAATCTTTTATTTTATTTTCTTGTTGAAATATATTAGTTATCTATTTATTTACTCTTTCCAATTTTGAATATAATTAGTTGTTAATTCTGTTTTTAAAGAAATTTCACTGATCAAAAATAAGCATATTATTTTATATTTTTCACCTGCTACTATCAATTTTATTTATTAACTGACTTTAAATAATAAAAACAAATTTATTAATTAAACCTGTGATATTTTAAATTGTTGTCGCCCTACAACACATTTGTAGTTATTTCTATGATTTTAAACCTTAAATTCATTGAGTATTATAAACCTTTGAAGAATAACTATTTCTAAAGTTTGGTTTGAAATTATGTTTATATTTATGATTTTAAGTTAATATATACACTTATTTTGTCATAAAAGCCTAAAATTTAGTTCTTAAGATGGGTCATTGCTTTTTTGCTGTGTTTCATAATGTGTAAGAGTTTTTAACTTTAATTGTGCCTAGTTACTTTGTTTCAAATGTGAGGTTAAAATATTAAGTTCATAATATCATGGATTTTTTAATCATATTATAAGGATAATTAAGAATATTTTAAAATTAGAATATTATTTAATGTTATGAGGTATCTTATATTTTATCATTCTGAATTTGTTGTTTTGGTATGATTATAAAATGAAAACAACCAATCTGGTCGGGTTTTGCTTATTTTAAAATCAAGCATGCTAGTAAATAGTTTAAAATAAAGTATTTTACCATACACATTTTTAATCAATAGTAAATAAGTTGAATAAAGAAGGTAAATAATTTAATCAAATTAAAATTTATATTATACTTACAGATGTTATATCTATCCAAAAGACCAGTGAACACTTCAGATTGATCTATGATGTAAAAGGTCGTTTCACCATTCATAGAATTACTCCAGAAGAAGCAAAAGTAATTAAATTACAAGTTTGAAGTGAAATTAATTGTTTCGTTATTTATTTTCTTATTGCATTTTAGTACAAGCTTTGTAAAGTAAAGAGGGTACAAACTGGACCCAAAGGAGTGCCATTTTTAACTACTCACGATGGCCGTACTATCCGCTACCCTGATCCCAACATCAAGGTTAATGATACTATTAGATACGATATTGCTTCATCAAAAATTTTGGATCATATTCGTTTTGAAACTGGCAAGTTAAATTCTTTTTTTTTAAATACAATAATGTTTGTGTAATATTAATTGACATAACTATTCATATTTTTTATAGGAAACTTGTGCATGATTACTGGAGGTCGCAATTTAGGGCGTGTTGGTATTGTTACCAACAGGGAAAGACATCCAGGATCTTTTGATATTGTTCACATTAAGGATGCAAATGAACATATTTTTGCCACCCGGTAAGTTCATTATTAATTTTTTTTTTTTAATTTGATCGTCAAATTGTAATATTATAATATGTTATTACTCTCGACATCACTACAAAAACATCTTGACCTACTTTCCCCTTGGTACTTCCAATGGCACACAAAAATAAACGAATCTTAATCAATACCACATTTTCCCTCAAAATGCAACAACCCCCTCCAGTATCACACTAAACAATGAAATAATCCCTAATTCGGACACAGTCAATTATTTAGGATTATACTTTGACAAAAAACTCAACTGGGCCAAACACATTCATATGACCAAACTAAAACTAAATCGAAGACTCTCTATTCTCCGTAGTACTATGGGCAAAACCTCAAAGCTCAACCTAAAATCAAAAATTAACTTGTACAAACTACTAATAAAACCCATCTGGACGTATGGGATTCAGCTATGGAGCTGCTAAAAAAACAAACATAAACAAAATTCAAGTAGTCCAATCAAAAACTCTCCGTCTCATCACTAACGCCCCTCCATATGTCTCGAATGAAACTCTACACTCAGACCTGAACATACTGTATGTCAAAGAAGTCGCAAAAAATCACTACTTTAAATTCCACAACAGGCTACAAAACCACACCAATCCCCTCATTAAAGATCTTTCATCACACTCCCTTCCGGGTAATACGGTAAGGAGACTCCAGCATAAGTGGCCCAGAGACTGGTTAGCATAATACATAGGACTATACGTTAATTATAAAAAAAAAAAATTCTTGCCAAAGTGCTGTTGCTCGACAGTCTCTTCAATTCAAGATTTTCATGTAAAATAAGAATAGCGTTACATATAAATTGAATGCTGTCGCGTTTGTATTTGTATTAATTCTATTACTATTGTAATTCAAATATCTATTAAGCTAATTGTACCATGAGTACAGATTGTTAAATGTTCTTCAAAAAAAAAATATATATATTACGTTTTCTCACATTTAATTATGCTCTTGCTTGCTTAACTTGTTTTTTTTTTTTTACTTTTCATGGTTATCAATTTATCATGCATGTTTCCTCATTTGTAGTTTTTCTATCAACATTATACAAATAGTTACAGCAATAACCAGTGAAAATCCAATTTTCAATTTATTAATCTAGACCATTACATGATTATACACTAGATTTTTAAAAATTTCAGTAATTTGGTACATATTTTCTAATCACTATCCATTTGTAACCTTTTTGTAAATATTTTATACCATGAGACTATATATTATATCAAGGTATGCCGTGATGATGGTACATAGTAAAAAGAAAAATGCTTGAATGAATATTAAACAGATGATATTCACTTTACTCTGTATCTAAATAAAATAAGCTGCCTTAGGCAGTAAAGAGTGTAGTTAGCACTTGCTGAGTGTTGGGTTCTTGGAAGTGTTACTTTATTATTTTGACAATTCTCTAGTTTTCAGTATTCTAAAATTAACAAGTTATAATTTTTTGGATGTGACCTTAAGTATTAGTAAAAGCTGATAACAAAACTGATTTATTTAATGGTATGATCAGACTTAGACTTAACTTAATCAGTTGCAGCCTTAGAATATTCATATTTAAGACTTGGTTTAGTTAAAATTATAGAATCTTAATCTTGATTACATATCTTGAAACCTATTCATATATGATATACATAGTGTCAAGCTTATAAATGTGTTTTCTGATTTATTCTATTTAATATTCATACAAAACTAGTACATGTTTAAAATGAATTTATTTTATTTTATAGGATGAACAACGTTTTTATTATTGGAAAAGGTCAAAAGAACTACATTTCTCTACCAAGGAGTAAGGGAGTTAAGTTGACTATTGCCGAAGAACGTGACAAGCGTTTGGCTGCCAAGACCAAGTCAAGCAGGCGTTAAGAGTTTGTTTTTGCATTTTTATGTGATTTGAATAAATGACTTATAAAACACAAATGTGTTTTTGATTGATTTTTAATTTTATTCTTATTTATCCTAAATGGTATACATAAAATTATTTTTTGTGACTGGTTTATAATGGTTCATACCTATTTACCTAAATACTTTTCAATATAACTACTGTTTTTTTATAGTGACAGTTTGTAAATTTACTGGAATACTATTTCTTTTTTAGCCCTCATTAATTACTTACATTTTTTACTAAATTTTTTAACAGATAGTTTTGAGAAAGACAAGTGCCATTACCCTCTATTTAAAATAAAACACTACATTTATAAAATCAGTTTCTAAATACATATTCATCATAGTTTGTCAAAAACTTAGTTACAATTTATAAACCATGAGAAATATGTCATAGTTCAATGCGTGAATCATCTAGTATGACCTAATATATAACCTCTAACTATTAAATGTCTATGAAGAGTTCTGAAATAACAGTAATTGAATATTGATGCATCTACTATTTTAAATTGTTTTTATATTTAATATTATGTCCTATAACTTGTATTTTATAACTGACTCAAGTAATAATTCTAAGAGGTAAATGCAGATTTTCATCCAATTAAACTCAATTATACAATTTCTTAACTAAATGAAAGGATACCAAGTCTTACAATTTAAATTAATCGAATCACAATTTGGAAACTTAAAATGTGTTAAGGATATTAGATTAATCTGTATCTTGTATCTTCTGAAATTTATTAATTTGTTTTTGGTTGTGGTGGTTATGTGTATTTTCAAAATACATTTAAAGATAAAAACTCAAATTTATAAATAAAATAAAAACACGTAAGAATTATATTATAAAATTTGTTACAAAAAACTTTTCTGTACAGGCACTACTAATAATATTATTTATTAAACTATGTGTACAAAATAACAATCTTGATGTCTTATTATATAACTTAGGTGTATTGAGCATGACTAGATAAACATTGTATAGACAATTACATTGAATCTTTTCAAATTTTATATTATGTTGAATAATATTATATATTTTAATTATAAGAATAAAATATCACAAACCTTTTAACAATCAATTATAAATTAACCACTGTTTAGGAAAAAAAATAGTGCGTTGTCATACAGGTACGTGCATTTTATAAATGTTTTTCTGCATAACTTGTGCGTGTCTTGATTTCATGTGTCTGTCTAGGTCTCTCTTGCGCACCAGGATTTTCCCGCAACAATCGCACCTTAATAAACAAAACGAAAATTTCGATTATGACACTCAATTGGATGGATAAAAAATTAATATTTTAAGAACTTACTTATAAGGAGTGTCTCCTTCGGCGTGCAATCGTACGTGTTTGTTTAAATTGCTTGGGTCTCCGAATGGTCGGTAGCAATACTTGCATTTTAGCGGCTTAAAACCGGTGTGAGTTCTATATTAAAAAAAAAAAAAAAAATGGAATACTTTTAGTTTTAATTCTTATCCCCTTGTATTGATTATAACATTTATAACTTAATTTTTCAAAGTCATAATATTATAGTATCCTAGGTATGCCAGTTAAATTATATTAATACAATGGTGTAAATTAAATGTGAAAATCTACACAAGACGATTGCAGTGACGTACTTAAAAGGGGATAGGCCAGGCCGCTAGGTTTACTTTTATATTAATTATGGGCTTACCCGGGCTTATAATTATATATATTATGATTTATACATATTAAGTCATTAAGAGGACGCCACAACCGCTAATGTTGTCTCCGTAGTCTTATGAAGTACAACATTCCAACAACGATTTTGCACGGGACAACTTTAACACGCTTTGTATTTATACTAGAATTACTGAAATTATATGATGCGACGTGTTGGGGAAGCACTTTATCTGTACTGCAGCGACTTAATTTTTTCGATAGTACTAACTGATAGTTTTTAATAATTAAATGAAAAAAAAACTAATGTTCTCTAACTGAGATATAACACAGATAGAGTTCTTCACTATGCATTGCGAATTTTAGTAGATAATACTCTACTATAAATACAAAGGGAGTAAAGTTGTACGTTAGTGAGACTGAGACAATATACGCGATAATGGCGTCGTCTGAAAGCTACATTTGTCATAATTCTAAGCCGATTTTCAAATTGCGCGAACAAAAAAAATTGTTTTTCGACGATCCAACCCTGTGTAAAATATTATGCTCAGGTATCTATGGATAGAGACATAGAGTTTGAAGTATGAAATATTTTACAAAATCGTGAAATATTGAAATTTTTTCAAATACAAATATTAATGATGAATATTTATCAATAACCTGACCAAAGAAAATCGCCACTAATCAATAGCGAAGGTAAGTTATGAAAATTATAGGTAACATTGAAATGTTTCACAGTTTTAAATTTCATGGAATTTTCAAAAACTACCTACAGGATAACCTATGAACCAAATTTTAAAATCACGAGAGCGATAGAATTGCCGGGAATTGTCTCACGTCATACACACTTAAACACTTTCTCTCCATAATAATTAATGGTGGTGGTCAACATGAGCCAAAATTTTTATAAATACAATTTATAATTTTTTAAATGTTATCGTAAATAAATAAACATTGGTTTTTTTTAAAATATAAGACGCCAGTCGATAGTTGGACACGTGGCCAAGTGGCCACCTCTGCTGTATAATATAGATAAGTTTTGGAAGGTAATCAAGTACAGGTGATGTAGTCATGTAGACAGTACCTGATATGAATCTTGAGCCCGTACTTCCTGGAGTAGACTTTTCCGCAGTATATGCACAGGTGTCCTTGGTCGGAGTGGCCGAGGTTGCTGACGATGGTTTCCATCTCGGCGCAGCGCCGGTCGAAGAACGCCGTGTCGCTGCCGCCGATCGACTGTCGGAGCGGTCCGTCCTGCAGTGGCGTTCGGTCGGACGACGAGGACGTAGACGACAGCCGCGTGGGCGGCGGAGGCCGCAGTGGCGACGGGGGCGCCGGACCGCCGCCACTGCTGGCCGACGACTCGGGCGAGTAGGGCCGGAACGCCGAGTCTGCGGAGGCGGACGTCAAGGGCGCCCGCGACTCGGCCGGCGTCAAGCTGAACCGGAACGACGCTTCGATCGTCCGGCCGCTTGCGCAGTGGTCGGCCGCCAGCCTGGACCACAGTTTGGCGCGCGGTCGTCTGCCGCAGTCCAGCGCCATGTGGATCTTCAGCGGATTGGGCTTTTCGCACGTGTAACCGCACTTGTGGCAGACGTACTTTCTCTCGTCTGGAAACAAAACAAAAATGAATTTATAATATAAAATAGAAACGTGATTGTAATACGCACAAATAATCAAATATTTGTAATTATTTACAAATTATATGATTGTGGGTACTAAGTAGGTATGTCATGAAAAAATTAAGTAGTGCTTATTGTACCTATGTTAGCTTATTACAAATTTGGTCTGTTGTTAAGCTTTTTGTCATAAACTCATAACTCAGCGTATACATCATAATATAATTATAAGTAATATACCTACTACGTACTATGTAATTTTACATAGGTTAGATATTATAAATTAAAATTATAATGGTATTGTCTTCTGGCGATGGTTTGGCTATTGGCTAACCAAATTAGTTTCTGTCTGGCCAATTCTCGTATCAATTAGACTACGAGCTGAAGTACCTATTTGGATTATAAATTGTTTGATGATATTTAACTTCGACGTGTTACCAATAGGTACATCAATACATCATAGTTTGTTGTCGTATATACTCATATCATGATTTCGGATGTTATTTTGGCTGCACTTAGTATAGTACACTGTACACATGCGTTAATAAATTTAAACCGTCAGCGTTTTTATAAAATGTATTTTAATATATTTTTATTCTGCGCGTAGCGATGCGAACATAATATTGACTTTATAAATTTAAATTTATAATAGTGTGTTTTTTTTCTTACTGTCATTGGCTTTTGAAGTTATTAAAAATGCTTTGAACTTCTATTTCAGCATCTGCAGTTCTTTTAGGAGAGTGAATCGTTAGTTGGTAATTTAGGTGGTCATAAAAATAAGCTACGTACCTACTTACATGTTAAATGTATACAGTGGTGGATCCAGCCAAAAATAACGGGGGGCAGTTGTATTTCATAGACGTAAATATAGAGGCTGTTTCCAAAAATGAATAATTAATATACACAATAAATTTTACATGAATATGAAGTTTTTTAGAGAACGGAGGGATCTGGACCTGGATCTGCCACTGAATGTATATTATATATTATATTAAATTATAAAGAAAACAATTTATAAAGAAAAATAATTTGAATGGAAAATTATTATTAATTATTGGGTGTGCCTTCACATGGTAATTTCCAGAGCTAACATTTTTAGTCAATCCACCGCTCTTAATGCCCCGCAAATCAAAAGGAAAAAGCTGATTCAGAAGTCTAAAAGATCAAATTCTAAGTGTCTATCATGTTCTAGGGGCCAATAAATCGTAATATTATATCATATATTTTTCTAAACATTAAATTTTTTTACGTTTAATATTTTATGACATAATTTATTACTACCATAGATTATGAATTATGATTTATGAATAGAGTTTAGTCATAGTCAATACTACGACCTATGTAGGTATACTATGCAAATTTATATGCAGTCTACTTAATGTAGGTAGCATACGGATATGATACGTCTAAAAGTTCCATATTGTAGTCCATCAAAATGTTTCAGTGGTAAATCAAATTTTTTGATGTAGTTTTTTATTAGTACCTACTTACATTTGTTTTGAAATTCACTTTGTTAAATCTGAATTTCTTCATCATATTTAAAAAAAAAAAATATCATTTATGGACTTACCACGAACATAACTTTGGGTGATGTGGGACTTTTGAGGTCATACTGCGTCATGCAACTATATGCATTATGCATATAAAGTTAGGTACGATGTATACAATATATTAAACATCATAGGTATACATTGATATATTGTACATATTTTAATAAATTAATAACCGAGACACTTTTGTTATTTAAAGTTTATACCTAAAAATTTATGTTTTTGAAAATTATTTTAGGTAGCTTAAGAATATATTTTCACAACTATTAATCGTTTTAAAAATTACAAATTCGGAATCACCGATGCGCAAAACAAATATAGGTATATTAGCTCACTCAGCCATTGTTATCTGCATTATGTATTTACCTAATCAGAGCCGGCCCATGATACAGGTAAATCGGACGGTTGCCCGGGGTGCTACATTTTTAGGGATGCTTTTAATATACGAATATTTTATAAATTTTAGCGTAATATTTATTCAAATTGACAATAATATAGCTAAATGACTAAATTATCTGTGACAGAATATTATGTTATATATATATATTTTTTTTATAGATTTTAAATTACAAATAATTAAAAAATAATATACAATAATATAAATAGGTAATCATTAACTCGGGAAAACCAAAAAAGTATGTGTTACAGATGTCGATACGTCTATAAATTGTATCCAAATAAGTTTTGCAATCCTTTACCTATCCATAAATATAAGAATAATTTTAAACAAAATATGTAGGTAAGTATAAAAAGTATTAAATGTATTATGGAGCATTTGATTAAGGGCGCATTTCAAAAAATCACCCGGGGCGTCAAAACACCCTGGGCCGGCCCTGCTACCTATCCATATGGCGTTAATCGCAGGGGTGTTAAGGGTGCTTAGCACCTTGAATGTTAATGCTAGCACCCCGAATCCCGTGGTTATAACTTATAGTACTATTACCATCATATTTCCGTAATAATTACATTTATTAAAAATTCAGAAACAGTTTTATATTTATTTGATTATTTATAATATAATATGTCATCGAGTTTACGTCTGGATATATTAAACTGCAATGACATATAAAACATATTATATAGGACATAGGTAATATAATAATAATAATTGTTGTGAAATTATGATATTAACGTGAAATTTGATCTATTTCCTCAAACATTGTTGGTGCTTAAGCCCCCCCTAATGTTTTTGGTTGATTTGCGCCCAGTGGCGTCCTTGAACAAGTCCAAGGGGGGGGGAATATTTTTTACATTAAATAATACAATAAGTACTCAAAAATAGAAGTCATAAAAAATGTATTTTATCTAATAATTTTATATTTTATATTTAACCAGGGGGGGGGGTTAGACCGCCACTGTTTGCGCCTATGTACTTATCCTATGACATTTATTAGCAAAACACGTTATAAAATCCGAAATAATAATAATATTAGTGTCGTTCGTTGAACGGACGTGTACAGGCATATGTTATTATGTACATGATAATGACGTGTTTAGCCAATACGTCGATCGCGCCATAATATAATATGTACAGGCCCGCGGCTGCGCGCCATGTCGCTCACCTCTTATGTTGACGGGCGTGAGAAACGGCACATGCAACATTAGTTGGAGATCCGGCGGGAACCACATCTTGAGCGGCTGTCCGGGCATCACGGCGGCGGTGGTGTGCAGCCCCAAGGTGCCGGCGGCCAGGAGCGACAGCCGGCAGTTGTACGCGTGACAGTCGTCGGCCAGCGGCACGGACAGTATCCAACAGCTGCAGTCGGCCGCGGCCGCGGGACAGCGGTCGCCGGCCGTGCACACCAATCGTCCCGCGTCGTCCACGGACACCATGAGCGTCTGCTGCAAGGGAAAACAATAATAATAGATAATAATATGATTATCAATAGCATAGAATTATAATATGTATAATAGTAACTAAAATCGGGTAATCTAATATAATTTAATATATTATTGCATGTGTTCATTGTCGTCATTTTTGGTGATGAGCCAATATTTATAGTTATATCGTTTTTAATACCTAAAATACTTCAAATATTTTCGTCATTTTTTTGATAACATAAATATATCTAATTAAAGTTATTAACTTAAGAAAAAAAAATATTTTTCAATTTTATTATTTAATTATTAAAAATTATTGGTTTGTGCCATCAACAAAATGATGACGTTATGACACAGATAAAGTTCTTACCTATCGGCTATCCGTTGTGAAATTCTGATAATTCTATTATAAATACTGAGGGAGAACAGTTGTTTTGCTATGTTCTATACGTTTGTAAGACGGAGACAACGCCATGCGGATGTGGTGTCCTCTTAAAAATAATTTAAGAAAATGGGCTCTACACATGATCATCGCAATAGTTTTTTTTTATGTTTAATCTAGAATTAGAACATTTTTTTACGATTAAACTTTTTGTTTTCTGATTATTTAAATATAATATAATATTTAATTATTTTAAAATTTTAGGTGTTATATTTGATTTAAGTTTTTAGATAGGTACCTACCTATTACTGTAAGTATATTAGAAGATTTTAAATAAAGAAAAATGTTCAGGTGGTAATCTACTCAAATTATAATCAGAGGGTTGACTTTATGTTGAAAGCTAGAGGTTTAACTTTTATTAATTGAAAAGTCAGATATATGTATATTATTTAAATTTCTAAAGTAGAAATGTGAAAAAAAGTTCATTCAAGTCCATTAAAAATTCCCGCAAGAGGTATTGCAGTCTGTGTATATTATTGTCTACATATTGTCAAAATCAACATTGCTATAAACAGTAGAAATGCAGTTTCCTATAGTACCTATATCATCGTAAGTTGTTTCCAATACTTACCAGTCAAAACTTACTGCAAGTCACAATACTTTTTAAGTTTTAATGTCTTTACTTATACTATATCATCATGAAAGTTTAAAATTGTATATAGTGTATAAAATATAAATCGCTAAATAAACATTTTAAAAATGTTTTTATTCATATAGTACACTTTCAGCGCAGTAGGTAATGTGTGCGTTCTCGTCAATAAATTTACTGACTATATAAGTTAATTAATTTAATTAATTTGGTAAGTATTTAAGTTCAGGTCGAGAATTAAGGGTGTGACATTAAAAAATGTTAAGGATTTTGTGTCCTGATGGTTATAGCTTTACTTGGATCACTATTATTATCCCGCCACCCCCTGAAATGTTTACACTGTTAATGCCCATCATTGGTCGTGTACACCTACACAGTTGTATCTATTAAGTATAAACGAGTCGTTTACCGTATTACTTCCGGTCGTCGACGAAGATGTATCATCATTTTCCGGTTGCGACGAGTGTAGACTTCCGCTGCAGAGCACATCCGCCATATCGAGGGTTGCCGTACCGCAGTTGGCCGGCAAGTACGAAGCGGCTACGAAAGTCTGTCTGCCGTCCGACGGCGTGTGATCCCGGTGCAGTTGCATGTGCAGTCTTGTAGTTTTCCGGCGGTCACTATAAACGGCGAGCGTCTTTCCAATCATGCAAGATAAGTATATTCCTTTATTGAAATGTTGTGGCGTGGAGGACCTGCTCGGCGGATGGTCGCTGGTCGGCAAGTGCAGTCGGTGCCACCACAACCTGTTCTCCATCACATCATGTGGACCCTTTCGTTTCTGTAGGGGGTGGAGCGACTGTGACCGCAAAGGCCCCTCGGACCACCCCCACCCACTGCTGAGGGTGTGTAACACCTTGCGGCGATCGAAAAGCGCCTTGACGTCATCGTGTTTCATATATATACACATATTATACATGGTATACATTATAGTATTGTATGATGCTTAAACGCGATGACGTGCGACACCAAATCGGCCACGGTCGCAGCTGACCTCCTCACCACACCACCCAGACATAATAATTTTGATTTTTTTTTTCGTCAACCCTTGGCGTTTAATATATAGGTATATATTGGTATATATATATACGTTTCAAATTATACATCGTTTGTACGGTGGAGGTGGTAGTTATGGTGGTGGCGTTGGTAGTGGAGGTGGCTTACGATGGTGGCGATGGTGGACCACTAGATCCCCGCGATTCGTCAACCCTCGTTTCGGCGTGCTGGAAGGGGGAGGAATCGCACGCAGAGGGCCCGACCCAGACCAGCTCGCAACCAAATATATTATAATATATTTTCGATGTATGCATATTGCGTAAATTAATTATTATTTTTGATTTTATCATAGGAAAATAGTTTTTGCGGGAACTGCCGAAATCGTATTAATTGTCAAATAACTGCTGTACGAGGAAAATTGACTAGTGTTTGTATTATTTTCTACCGAAAAATTCAAAAATTCCACGAGAGTCAACCGCCCAACACTTTAATGAGTTCTGCCATCAACTATTACATGGTATAACTGTCCTTGCTGTTTAATTGTGTAACTATCCAATTGAAAAAAGTAGATAATAATATATTAATATGTATACGTGTAAATGGTCACCAGCTAACCTATTCGGTTATATTTATATTAATATATTAAACGTATGTATATAGTTTTCAACCAGTTGCGTGATTCCAATGGTTGTTAGTCGTTACTTTATACTCATTCATATTTTGCTCAACAAATTCAAATTCAAAAAAATTCAATGCAACGAAAAAATTATTTTTTACGAATTTTTTTGTTTGTAAACTTTTTCCTGTATAATAATGACTAATGAATTTGTGTTCAAGATTGCTGCATAACTATAACGAACCAATGCAGTGGATTAATTGTTATTATGATCATCGGCAATATTGAATTGAGTTATTTGATTTGAGTAGTTGGAATTGAGAACAACAAATATTTTTTACTTCCTCGAAATTAGCCCCTTCAGCAGCTAGCTAACCCAGGAAACACCACGTCGTAGATGTTGGCTATGTTGACTCCTAAAAAAAGATACTGGTGCTTATACATTGCCTATAGAAGGTAAAAAAACAGTATATAGGTAGTCTATAAAACCCGCAGTGACTTCAAATTGGTTCAACGTTAAGTTAATAATACAATAAATAATAATATATAATTTATTATAATATGGAATTATTATGAATAATACACAACCATGGATACCAATTCTGTAGAGATAGATTCTACTTACGATACATAGATATATTTATTTTTACATACATATATGTAATATTGAGTATAAGTATAGTATATTATTATAGATATTGTACATTTACCCAGTGCATAAATTTTTCATAAGATTGTCTATCTAATCTCACATGTGTCTTATCGTTACATATAACTATAGATTTATTTCTGTATTAAAATAATGGAAATCTATAGTTTTTTATTTTTACATAATTTAAAAAAATGTTTATAAGGTTTAAGTGTAATTATAAGCGTTTACACGTATAGGCAACAACAGAACATGCGTTAATAATAGCTATAAATAGTTTAGGTGGCTATAACCAATAACCATATTTAGGTATACCTATTAGAGTAAAGTTTATCCATGTGTATTATTGCAGGATTCTACAGGAAAAGTTATTCAAGAATCATCAATTTATTATTTAATTTTTATAATATCATAAAAATAACAAGATGATTCAGAAAAAGTTAGGTATTTTTCTCAAAACTACTACATTGTTGCTTACTGCTTTTTGGCTTTGGAGGGCAGTAATAGGTAATACGTATATCTAGGTAATTCAATAGCGTGCGCACAGCCTGGTTGGTTTATCCGGTCGTACGATGACGATGCGGATCCTGTAGATCATTACATATATATTTTAACCTTAATATAAAATATATATTAATATGTGTAAATAATATACTATATTATGTATAACATATACAAGTAAGTATAATATGGTATTAATTACGCCGCGCATTTATGGATGTCGACGAGTGCGGAGTGGTCCTCAAAAAAAAAAAAAAAATCGAATTGACAGCACATAGAGAAGACCATCTGCATCGTCAATGGGTTTGGCTAGTCCCACATATGTAGGGTATCTATATATTAATGCGTCTATTATGTCATATTAAATCGGTCATCGACGTACTCGACGCGTTCAAACACTATACACAGCGCGCCCCGCCCGTGATTTCAGCGATCGACAAGTGTTCTGTGAGTCCGGCAAAGGTGTAAATCCTTTCACGTCCGACAGAACACGCCGTATAGCTATTATGTGTTTGTACACGATGCGCGTCCTCACCGCTCTAAAATAAGAGGGGGGGGAAGGCGAAAAAAATGATAATAGACAAATATAAAATTCAAAAAAACATAATGCGCGCGCCACATTTGAGTACATGTACATCATTATTATATATATGTATATACAGAGCTACCCCATGCACAAAAGCTCCTATATACATTCGGTACAATAATATAATATGATGTGTAGTAGGGGTTGCGGGCGGCCCATTTTTTTTTTGAAAATCCCTCAGGTTCGTCCCCCGCGAGCAGACTCATCGCATAATATATAATGCCTGCAATTAGATTTCCATTGAACCGATTTTTGCGCGTATATACATAGTAAAATATGTAAGTATGCATATACATACATACACACACACACACATAAATGCACACGTGTGTGGTGACAACAACCGCGCTCGGTTTAATATAATATAATGAATCCGATCGACTCCCCTTAATAATATTATATATAGCTGATGCACGCCTGAGCGACCACACGCCGCCACCCTATTCATACACACACACACCACACACCGACCGCTTAAGATTTTAAACATTCACGATATGACGTGGTAACACGCGTTACATGTTATGAATCATGTATGCGTAGATGAAATTTGTTATTATTTCTTATATTATAATTATAATGATATACATAGATATATAGACCCTTTAGATTGTTCCGAAAAGTCTAACTTTATGTTTTACCCACTCTGTAGTCTGTTCTACGTTAGGTGACTTCGGAACTGCAGTGCATATTGCAGCTTTGTTACTTATGTTTCTATATTGTATAATTATAAAACATTCCAAAATATATATTTTTTTCATCCTTGACTAAAATAAATAAGATGTATACCTAATGATAATTTTTACACATCCTCACAAAGTGCTGAAATCATTTTATAGCTATCCGTGCAATTCTCGTGTCTTCAATAAACTTAATCATTCTTCCTAACTAATGCTTACAGACCTTTGACTAAAATACTGCAAGTATAATGTATCTATGGTTTTATTTACTATGTATAGGGGTTGTATGGGCCATTGCATGACACCAAGAGGGTATTGACATTCAACTATATTAAACTAGTTTTTAAGGTTATATTGACACAGCCGTACTTAGTGTATTTTACAGCGGGACCGCGGTTTACAAGTCAAGTTTAGTAAATTAACAAAGTAATGTTTCATAAAAAAATTTGAAGTAATTCATTTTAAAAGGAAAAAACCATTTTAAATTTTTAGATTAAAAATCCAAAGGCGCTGGTGTGCGGTACGAGTTTCGGGTCGTGAGGATTTTTTAGTGAGTCATGAGTGCATGTAGATAATTTACATATTATATGACTCGAAAAACAAAAAAATCTTCCAAACTAATTGAATAGTAAAAAAGATGGAGGAAAAAATGTTTTGAATATTAGAAATCATCG
Source organism: Diuraphis noxia (assembly GCF_037042655.1). Classification (NCBI taxonomy): domain Eukaryota; kingdom Metazoa; phylum Arthropoda; class Insecta; order Hemiptera; family Aphididae; genus Diuraphis; species Diuraphis noxia. The sequence continues at coordinate 2,074,471 of NW_028301719.1, forward strand.
GTATACTCTTATAGGTAGTCATTTTTTAAAATTATTTATTTATAAAATATACGCCGGTGAGGCATTACAATACATATTATATATGTATAGTAAAATAGTAAAATAGTGGAAAATGAAGCATTTAGTACTCAATATATACAAATATAATAAAATGTGCTTAAATAGTGGAAAGATCGGAGTATGCGGTGGATAGGGTTGTTATGGCCATATGATAACATAATATAGAGGGTGCAGGTATATTGAACTGCTCTTGGCTGTGGGTATTGTGTGAAGGAATTCTAAAGGAGATACTAGAGAGTATGTCGGATATGTCTAATAGTCCATCAAATAGGGTACATATATTAGGAACATTTTAATTGTAATAAGCTAATAAAACTTTTTAATATATGGTATTAGAATTATTATTTTTATTTTATTTTATTTTTTTGATATTCTACTATGTATACAGTATTATTGGATTTTTTTTTATTATACCAGTTAATGATGATATTCAAATAATTACAATTAAAAAAGAAAGAATTTTTCAATAACAATAATGTAGATTTAGATTTAAAATCGAGGAAAAAATTCAATATCAAATTATGCAAGTATTTATTTGTTGCTTAGAAATTTAAAATTCAATATTTTATTTAATATTTTAATCGATAGTGTAAATTTATACAAGTTGTCATTATTCTGATTAATAAAATGTCGTGCATTTTATTTATGATAGGAAAATTAATTGATATTTGAGATTATGGATTCGACGTGTTTCATAATTTCATACTTATAATAATTAATAACAATTATAAATGTACAACTATGTGTAGTTATACTTACATAATATTATATAATATATATACATTATACAACCCACCTTATATAATTCCACGATTATATTTCGTATTCATTACATAAAGTTTATAATTCGTTTAACAAATCCACCCTAAAAAATTAAAAAAATGATTGTTGAACGGAAAATCTTAGTTCGAAACAATTAACCCGAACCCCCAAAAACGGTGTTGACGAGGAAGGGGATTTATATGTATACGAAATTCGATCGCTTAACAAATGCAATCGTAAAGCGGACATGTCACCCGAATTCATCAATAAAGATCTATACGTATAATAGTAATAATAATGTATATAAGAACACATATACGGTTTCGGCGAAGAATCGTTGCTGGCAGGGTAGTTCAAAAGACCTGAAAGGGTTGCTGGCGGCGAATTGTATTGCTCAAGTGCTCGAACGAGGATTAACCATAACCAATGTTTACGGAACGGATTTAAGCACGGACAAAAGTTTTTACAGGATTGTTACAGCTGCTGAACACGCATTTAAAATCCTTGTGTGGCAAGAGGGTTTATATACGCCCGGAAACCGGATATACGCGACGAAGGGCAGGGTTTCGGTGAAAGTAAAAAATAAAAAAATAATAACAAAATGATAGAAAAATATCAATTCATCCACGTCATTAACTTAGAAAAACAGTCGCTTATATTCATAAATAAATGATTAAAGCGCTAAAATAATGGTAACCAACACGAATTCAATATATTATTTTGTAATAAGTATAGTAAAATCATAATATAATATTATTTAATGTAGGTTCTTATTGCATGTATATAATTGGTTTATACCACGGTATAAATTTGCTTACCGTTGAATCGAAATTTTTACAAACGTCTAAAGGCGCGACTTCACACTGCTCCGTCAACTTATTGTGAGCCGTGATTTCCGGAAAATAAATAATCTGTTAATTCCCTGAATTATGTTTTTTTGCAGCGAACGTGAATACACTATAAGTGGTAATCTGGTTTCTTGTTATCGCAAAATCACCTATTACCTGTTATCAGTTTTTATTGAAAATTAGAAAAGTTTGTAAAATTTAAATTTATAAGCGTGTATAACCTAACCTCGGTTGTTTTTGTTTAATCGTGGTTACGATATAAAATGTTAAGGCGGGTATCCACTATACGCGTGTGCCATGTACACGTAAAATGTTCAGCTATGTCCAACAACATGGTAAAGTGGTTAATCATGTGGTAACCTTACCCAACCACCCAATCATATCAAAGTATTTGCGCGAACGTATGTTGTGGAAACCCGCCTTTAATCGTGATAGTAGATAACAGACCAAACGCTGGATTATGGCATTCGCAATATTTGCAAACGTCTTAGGTTTCATTTAGCAAACAGACAATCCGAACTTCTCCGTTATCAAACGTTTTCCGCAATATAATTTCCTCTTATATTTTCATTACCATGTAACCACATAATTGTAAACATTTGACTTGAGTAGGATTAGATCTTACTTTTTGGTATCTGCAATATAACGTGGTATTTACATGTAAATATAGTGGTTTACCGTATACCGCTTAGTAACCACTAGATTCAGCCAATCACATAGCGGAATTTTTTTTCCGGAAATCACGGTTCACGGAGTGATTTGAAGTCGCCTTAACGCAAGCGAATAGCTGGTAGCCAGTGCCTTGCAGTCGTATAAGGAGCACCTACCTATTTATATCAGGCTTTTCGATCATTTTGATATAGTTTTATAGTTTTACTATTATGCTGAAAGGTGATTTCGATGTTGAAAAAATTTAACAAACAAGCTCTATATATAATATAGCCATATGTATGTATATGGATTGTCGTCGTTCGTGCTTCCGAAAACGAATATAAAAACCACGTCAATCACATATAATTGAAGGACTTGGAACAATACAATAAGGTAAGTCTACTTTTGAAACTGTTCAGGGCTGATAAAAACCGTTTTATTCCATGATTAATCGATACTAAAACTACTAAAACTATTACAGTTAAATTTTTCTATTATTAATATGATTAAAAAATAAATAATACTGTGGGCTTAAAATTTAGTTTTTTTTTTATACAACAGTTGTTCAAAGTTATGAAACCTATGGATTTATGCGGTTATTGCTCCAAACATATACTTATAGTAATAAATTATTATTATATTTATATTTAACTCGTGACTCCACGTTGGGGCTCGCTCTGTTGCAGTCTCTAAAACGTATATTATTATCATTTCGCGCGCATGCACACACACACACACACACAAACCACACACATATATACACATAGTTATATATAATAAATATTATCATATATAGAGAGAGAATGTATATGTCTGCACTAGTAGACTCATATTCAGAGCAAATATTAGGACACCTGGAACTGGAGTGAAATAGTTCTGACGTTACACACTTATTATTACATTTTATAGCGTACGCTGCGTCGCGTCCCGACAACGGCCCTTTTGTGCTCATAGTTGTTTTAGCACGCGATACAATATTGCGATCCAAGTGCTATTAGAGACCCATCGCACGATAAACAATGCGCCTTTGGCCGTACATGTTATATTTTGTGCTCCCCAATCGAAGTGCGTCCCTCATCACTGTATATAACACAGACGAACGGCTGAATCAATAAAATAATAGACCGTAGTCGGTCGAAAGCGATATCATAATGTCCGTATATTATTATTATTATTATTATTATTATTGTAAACTCGCTTTGGTTTCCGGAAATAGGATTCCGTGTTCGATTCGGCACGCGTAACGTTGCTGAAGAAAATACGTCCTAGAAAACGATAACGGGAATTGTTTACTGAATATTATTATACAACATTATTATTTATTTCACACTATATCGTATCGCGCAGTTCGTATATAATCTCATTCATCTCGGTTTTTGTGACTTTTTCGCCTCGAAGAAAAAACCCCGCGTATATTGTATACACATTGTAATATGGGTGTACACACTAAATAATGGTATATATTATAATACAATATTGTACATATTATTATTATATGCATAATAAATATGTTTGATTGAAACGTGGCGCGACGATATATTGCAGTCTGTCGGCGGCGGGGTGTCTAGCCGGACCGCGAGATGCAGCTGCACGGTTATATCATCGGTCGTATCAAACTTTTATTTAAATGCGATTTGTATTCATTCGAAATGTATATATGTATGTACAATATATACGAGCATAAAAAAAAAAAAAGCCCCTTTTATATTTAGCACACTATACCACAGCTCGATCCCACTTGTTATGCATTCGTGCATCTCACCCCTAGGATCTATGGGCCAGAAAAAAAACCACCTGTACCTTTGTGTACGGATTACTCAATTAAAAGGTCTGAAAACACTTCCACCCCGACACGTGGGCGATAAGACCACTTGATAAGAATCGCATGGTTTTCAATCACTTTCGATGATATTAATAATTATTTAAACCTATTCTAGTGACTACGATAAGTGCATTCGACGAGATAAAATCCATATTTTTATTTTTATTACATTTTCTGCTTAAACATAAATATAAAATATCCAACGAAAAACACGTATACGATATTCTAATAGAAAATATTATGTAATAATATATTCCTGTTGCAAGAGACAAATGTGAAAAAATCAGATCGTTATTGATTTGATTGCAGCCTACATACAGTTTTAAAATATTTGATAGCTTTAAATTTAGGAAATATTTTATTGGTACATTTTTGAAAAATTAAATAAAACATAATAAGATACATATTGTTTTTCTTATATTGCACTTATATAGCAAATGAGAAATAACTTATTATTTCTCGTGTGTCTTACTGCAGTATCGTTAAAAATATATTATGCTATATATGCTAATATATTATATGACGATAGATCATAATTGAGACTGGTGTTAAATTGTGAGGAAAAATTAGTAGTAGAAATATTATTGAAGATCAAAATAGTTTATGTTGAACATTAGGTATCTATATTATAAAGATAGAAATCCACCGCAAGCAGAATGTTTATCACATTTTTATCTTTTTGTTTTAAACACTTTTAAGTACCTATCTGTTAAAAACCTGTATATTCAAATTCTATGAAATATCATTTAAATACTTTTAATGAATATGGCAATATTAACCGCTCTTTTTATTGTAAGTTTTAAGCACATTTTTTTTTTTTGAGAAAATGTTGACGTATATTAAATTTGAAATACAAACGAGTAGGTATAGTTATGAGATGTATAATTAAATTCTATATGAGAGTACTAACGATAATAGTTCTTACTATTTGATTTAAAATAAAACAAATATCTATATGTAATATTTAGCCCTATAGTATACTTATCAAACTCAGATAATTTTTACAAAGTATTTTTTTTTTTATTATTATTTTAAATGAGCCTCAACAACAAAGGTTATTGGCCTTTAACATTAATATTTTTTTACACAAGAATGAATCATTAACAATAATATATACAAAACAAAGGTAATAGTAAGAACAAAAAAGGATTGAGATATATCTAGGTTAAATAATTTGATATAGTTTAGTTTATTTTAAATAACTGATTAATTTTTCAATGTTGCTTGGCTGGGGACTTAGGGCTTCTTCCAGATTGTCTTCTATGTTGAGCTTGGTTCTAATGTCGGTGAATTTACGGCAGAGGCATATTAAATGTTCAACCGTGGAAGTTTCACCGCAAGTTTGACATTGGTCAGGTTCTGATCTGTTCATAAGGTGTTTATGGGTCACCCATGTGTGACCTATCCGTAATCTGTTTAAAATTACTTCCTGGCGTCTTGGTAATGAGAAGAATGGCCATGGAAAAACTGTAGATTTTATTTTATTTAGCTTGGTGTGAAGTGATGACCACGAGATCTGCCATTGAGTTAAAATATGGTTGTTGATGACGGATTTTAGATCGTGAAGAGTATAGGTGTGAATTTTGTAAGAGAGATGGGAGGAGATGGCTTCTTTGGCATACGTATCAGCCAATTTTTACAAAGTATTATTTATTACTAAATACTATATAAATACATATTAATATTATACTATGACTATAAAAATTTTAAATAGACATTTCTCAATGTCTTTTTAATCTCTATCTAGATGACTAACTCAGAAAGTACACGTTAAAATTTTCATTTATGTACAATGTAGGAATATGAATACAAGTTCATAATAATCAAGCGTTTCAACATTTACAACAAAAATGGTGGTGCTTGTTCGGAAAAGTTCATATTGCCATTCGACGCTACTTAATTGGTACAAAAAAGTCTAACCATTTTGAAATAAGGTCATTAAACATCTATATACCACCAAAAAGATTAATAAAAAAATTAAAAAAAAATTAATTTGTGCCTTTATACATGGGAAAATTCATACACAAATATTTGCATAAAAGAGCATAACATATTAAAAGAAAAGTTCGGAGCGGCATCATGCATGGTGGTTGAATGGTGGATCACTCGCAGTCGGGACAGTATATGACTGGATTATAATATATAATGTATTACAATATGATACATTATACAGGTTTTACGTTAAACACTTCACAACTTACAAGTGTTTGTGGCGTTTGTGCATTCAACAAGTAAACGGACAAACAAGGTTCCTTATTATTATTACCCGTACAGTAACTTCATCGGCCACGAGGATTCGACTGCGGCACGTGGACGGACCACGGCGGTGCACGTGCCGGCTCATACACCCAAACAACAACGCGTGTACACGAAAGAGAAGACTTCATGATCTCATAACATTAAATATTAATATACTATTATAATAGTCAAAGTCCGAAGTCTAGAATCGATGGTTTTCAAAACATTTGACACTTGACATTTTTGAGCATAAGTAGTTGTGTTGTGAAGGCGTGAATTTGTTTCAAAAACGGTGTAAACGAATTGAAAAAAAAAACGATTGCTCAAAAATTGAAAACACTGGATCACTATGAATTGGTTTTATAAATTGATCTTTACATGTAGGTACCTAAATGGTAATGTAATATAATATCAAAGAAACATTTGTTCATAATTGCAAAACTTATTTTAATGTAAAAATGTGCGTTGTAATTTGTAATGAAGGTATATGTTAATATAAATAAATAAACATACTTAGCTCATGTAGGGCTTAGCCAATTAGCGTCTTTAAAGTAAAAAAGTACATAAATTTGATGAATGTTGCATGTGGGTTACAGTGAGAAACAATTATTAGTGGGTTGACCGGTTGACGATTCTAATAAGTTTGACTAGTTTAAGTAAAGTATGTTTTAAGTTTCAGTGAAACTAAAATGACAAATGGCAATTACAAAACTGTCATACACTTATTATTTAATTAATAATTATACTATGATATTGTCAGAATCAATTGTTATTGATCCATGGACATTTTTTAAATATTTAGTTACCTAAAAAAAATCTTCAAACCGGATTGAAATCCAAGGTAAAAACTTCCACTCCAGCTGACATTATACATTTTAAAAAGATCTAACAATTACAAATTATACATCAAACCAAAAAAAACTGCATAAGTTTCCGGTCATATTATATCATCAATAGAAAAATCAAAAGTATTTTATACAAATAATATAATAATAATTTGTGACAATAATTCTGCATCCCAAAGAACGCATTTTATTCTGAGCGGTGTTTTTGGTAAAATTATATGTAGGTACATACATTATTCATATTCATTATATTCAAATCATTATTGTTATTATATTATTTAATTGTTCTGCAGAGTTTGAACGGCGACAACGCGTAATATTATCATTTAATTGAAAACCTGTAAAAAGTCATATGTTCGTACACTGTAAACTGCACGCGTGGCGGGTTCGTCGATAGAATAATACCATATATTAGATAATCTTGATTTAGTGTAACATATATACCATAATATATAATAATATAATGTATGATGGTTGCAGAAGACAAACCAGCCGATGACCGGAACCCTTTCGGATTTTCCGGACCGTGCGCTAATAGGATATTGAACGGGCATGAACGAGAGAGCGAGGGGGTGTGATTGGATGGGGACGCGATTTCGTACTGCGGCTAATAATACGAAGCACATATAAGGAAATAAAAACATCCCCTGTAGTGCGCCCAAAACGGACGGGGACAGTTTACGGGGCGCACACGCACAAGGCCCACACTCTGACCACCCCTGTGTGGGGCCCGCGGGTCGCAGTTTATAAATTTTAGGGGCGCGCGCGCTGCCTTTATACGTTTCGTATAATATATAAAACGCGTGTGCGATGCACGTATAGATGCGTATCGAATCGCGCGCGGAACGAAAGCTTTTGTGGCGGATTTTCACAATGCGAATTACGTACGGTTGCAGCACCTGTTTTTGTTGGCCGCGGTCCCGTCATTACTCATTGCTCATACATCACAAAATATTATATACAAGTCATATTAATATTAATATTGAAATGCCGGTTTGGTTTTGATTGAAATTTCGTCGGCCGCGTCTTTCATCCCAAAAGGGTTGTACGCGCCAAGCACACTGTGCCCGCACTGCACTCGACCAGGGTCACGTCATGCGTGCACATATATAACAGTGTTCCTGTGTGTGATGTGTGTAATTCGCACCTCAACGCAGTACAACTAAAAATGTATAGTTTGAGAAAACCTGATTTGAAGTTTAAAATATAAGTTTTTTTTGTCTACCTATGATTTGGAATAACTAAAAAGCACTCGAAAACATATTTTTTAAACTGTAATAATACGAATTTTTCAAATATTATAATACATGAAATATTACTCTCATAAACCCAAAAAATTAGAATATTATGGTCTTTTACGATTGTTTAATACATTGCATATGACGTATACCTATACATACAACTATAGATATCAAAATATTATTTGATAAATCGTAGAAAATGATTTGTAGATAATTGCTGATTATTATAAACAGTTTTGTTTAGTAATTTATAGAAATTAAAAAGCATTTATACAATTCACAATATATAATTTAATTTTCAATTAAAAGTTGTTATTATTATTATTATTATATTCATTATTGACCTATTACACCTATGTCAGCTATGAGATAACAGTTAGACCGTAGACTAGTCATAAGCACTATAAGCATATTTACTTATAGAGACGAACCACCATCTCTGATAATCAGTAATTTGGGTGGAGTGTTAAAGATAGTGGCAATAGCTGAACAAACTGATTATATTACTGTAATTAATTGTAACAAAAAAAAAAAAAAAACAATGGTCGGTATCATTAGTTTATTATTAGCATATATTAAAAATTAAATGTATAATAGTAAATTATAGGAGGTATATATAGCATCAAAGCTGGTATATATTATATACATTATTCATTAGTTTTAAATATGGCTGGTATTTTATAAAATCAAAAATATGTACATATACAGGGTGATTCTTTTTCTTAATTAGCGGGTACACTAATTATCTCGAAAAGTATTTACTTTTTTCAAAATATTTTTATACATGGTTTCAAGTTGTTAAAAAACCAACGTTTTCATTAAAAAATTATATTTTTAAATATTAATTATCATTATCATTTTTTAAGTTTTTACTTTTTTGAATGACAACATAGAGTTTTAATTTCATATTCCAAAGCAGAATATTTTTCTAAGTATTTTGATTCATAAAAATCGATTTAGGACGAGTAGTTTATGAGTTATATGTATTTAAAGTTTAGTCAAGCGGAGTAGTGGACAAACATTTTGCGGGGTAACCCTGTACCACTCCACTCTGCCAATCTAAACTTTAAATACTTATAACTCAAAAACTACTAGCCCTAAATTCGATTTTTATGAATCAAAATACTTAGAAAAATATTCTGCTTTGGAATATGAAATTAAAACTCTATGTTGTCATTCAAAAAAGTAAAAAACTTAAAACATGATAAAGATAAAAAATATTTAAAAATATAATTTTTTAATGAAAACGTTGGTTTTTTAATAACTTGAAACCTTGTATAAAAATATTTTTAAAAAAGTAAATACTTTTCGAGATAATTAGTGTACCCACTTAAAAGAATCATCCTGTATATTCACGCATAATTAAAATTTACAAAGTATGTAGTAAAAATTGAAAAATTGTATCCTTGGAAAGTAAAACAATGGTAAACCATATTATAATAGTTTTTACATTTTAAAAATTAAAACTACGACGATTTGGTACTAACGCTGACTTACATTTAGGGTTTTAGAATTTCATTAAGGGCCATTCTTACAATGCTCGGTTAGTGCCTGATAACACTAACCGGAAGAATTTATCATGAGTTAACCGATAGAATTCTACCGGTTAGTCTTAACCGACACTTAACCGGACATTGTAAGAACGGCCCTAAATGTATTTTTTATAACTACACAACATTTTACGAGTAATAGTATCAAAGTATAATTTACTTCTAAACCAATTGGAAAAAATGGTGCACCATGTCAGGTGCATACTTCCTTAGCATTTTTTAATAATGGTAGTTACAACTTTACAAGTCTCGTGTTTGGTTATTTATTTGTATCATATAGTGTTTGTCTCAAACTATAAAATGTGAGAAAGCTGATTAAAATAAAATTTAACATGACGTAGATTGTAGTTGGCAAATTTACTGATGTTTTAGATATTTAAAAGTACCAATTTTTGATTACGATGGTTAGCAAAAATCTCAAACTCTTTATTGAACTTTTTCACAACGTTGATTTCTATCATTAGAACTATAAAAATTTAATAATTATATTTCATATTAATTAGTAGTTATGACAATCATATACCTACTTATACAACAAACTTACCTATAATTGTAATCCCAAGTTTTAAAGGTATATAATGATATATGGTATCAGCTGAATAACAGGTAAGACCCTTAAAAAAAAATCCAAAGAAGGTTACAACGGAAATCACAAAGAAATCTATATGCCAATGTAGCCATGAGTTCACTTTATTTCCATCTGTTGGCTAGAAAAATATCAATATTTTAAAATTATTCGTTTATTAATGTAATCTTATTCTTGTAAATTATAATATTGAAATATTGATTATAATTATTATGTTTAATAAGTAATGACATGCAATTTGCAGTATCTTCATTTTATAAATTGTATCAAAAGAAAATTGCAGAGGGTGTTGCGTTGCCGCGTGATAGGTTTTCAGTCATCAATAATTATACTTCCTATTCATATTTATAGGGTATTAAATATTTGCGAAATTTCCTTTAAAAATAGACCAATGAAGGATTAAATTATAAAAACTTTATGATAACATTTCATCATCCGTGGTCTCATAGTGTCATATTTTTTTTTTACTTTATCACTGTAAAATCTGTAATCTTATTCTCATAATAAGGGAATTGGGTCAAAAAAAAATACTAAAAAAACTCGGGTAACTCCCTTTGCCACTTGGTAAAATCTGAGTGGACCTCATCATTGAGTAGGTAGTAGGCCAAGCTCTTTTATGAATGTGTTAAATTTGAATATCTATATAAGCTATTACATATAAATAAACGATTTCAAGCGGAGATACATCTTGACTAATGTCAGGATATTATATTTCTAATAAATCTGCTAACAATAAATAAATACATTTATTATTTTTTATTTGTGTAATTAAAAATATGTTTGACATATATATCAAATAACCATATAGGCAGTACACACTACACAGTGACAGTATACACTATATATGCTTACAAGGAGAGAGTGATTGGATTTGGAGTACAGGGTCCCGACTATTTGAAGAGCACGTGCTGAAATTAATTGGTAATTTTTGAAATTTTTTAGAAATACCTATTAGTTATTTTATATTATGATACGATTTTTATTTTATGATATCGTGGGTTTTATAAATGTGCAATATAATATATTACGTATAGAAATCGTGTAGGTATGGGACATTCGAATCGCTTGTATTTTATTGTAAGTTTTAGATAGTGCACGCAAAAACATTTAGTACAGATACCCAAAATTTGATATGGGGATCTAACTAACTTTACTTAAGTATTAATCATATTTCAGGTATATGGTAAATTATTATAAGTAATTTATTGAGTTTTATTTTAAACATTTTAAACTTAAAATAATGGCATAGTTAGGGGTGATAGCAACTTCCCTCCACGAATACACTTTTATATTATATACCTATATATATTTTGTATTATATTATCATCTGTTAAATATTATATATGTAATAATAGTGTATTATTATTATTAATTATTAATGTCATATAATTGTCAAGGGCTGATCCCGTTTACTATTATAATAAATAAATAACTATTATTATGCATTAATTAAATAACTCTTGAGTGCAATATCCATTTAATAAACATTGATCAGCATATATTATATTGCGATATTATTTTAATCCCTTTTCCTAATAATTTTTTTTCAGTATTAATTAGTATTATAATATAAAAATATATTATTATTTAATATTATAATAATACCCTTTAAAAGTTTCAAAAAATTACGAATAATATTTTTAAGTTACAACTTAATGTATAAAAACGTTATCCTTCATTTAAATATCTAATTCCTTCCAAAATTTAAATTTAAAAGTATCAAAAAAAAAAATCGTGCTTATATATTTTTCATATATTTATTATATAGCATTAACTAATTATGAGAATCCTTTTACTTACATAACTTTTCAATCCTTATACAAATTGAACATTTTAAAAATGTTTACTACAAAATAGTATGTAAATATTTTTGTGAATTGTTTCAAAATTTAAATGTTTATAATATAAATTGTATTTTAAATATTTTGTCATTATAACAGCTTATGATGAAAAGCCTTGTGTTAAATTTTCAAGTAGCTATTTAGCGACAATAATTAAATGGTAATAATAATAATTATTATTAGGTTTAAAAAAAGTCAATATTGAAAATGTTATCCTGAAGCATTTAGATTATGATAAAATAATATCTTAGTGAAAATTTCAGGTTATATTTACGTTTTTAGAACAAAATAAATGTAGCAAAATACGAGAAATTAACAATTAAAATTCGCGTATATTAACAAAAAATAACTCCGGAGATAAAAATTATGGGCGTTGGAACTATACGTGTTTACTGTAAAATCACGATAAAATGTAATACTTATTTATTATCTTTAATTGTTGAATCGTGACTGAAACTAAATTGTTACGTGAGGTGCTGAAGCGCGTAAATGAAAATGTTAAAGTATTCGTTCAATATTCAAAAATGTAATCATGAAAAATGTTGTTATTTACTATGTCTGTAGATCTTAAGCCGTTGTTCACAAAAATCATTTTTATCATAAATGCTAAAAATACGCAAATAAAAATAATAATCATCCATGCTTCCGTGATCATCGATGGTTGATTTTCAACTGAATGATACATTTCACATCTTTTTTGCCATTTTTTATCTATAAGAATATAAAACAAACATAATATAACTATAATATGGTATAATATACACATTTATAGTATGAGTTTTCTATAGTAAATAGATATTTCATCGAAAACAAAACACCATGAACTGACAAGAATTAATTTTCACAAATTTTAATATGTGATTAAATTATTATGATTAAATTTAGGGTTAGGTAAATCGATCAACAAAAAAGAATATAGAGTTAATTTTTAAAGGATTTTTTTTTATTTATATAATTTTTATTGATCTTAGGCATCGGAAACTAAGACCATTAGCACACATAAATCTTATTGGTCGAAAATTAGTGATTTGAAGTCAATTAATATTGTTGTGGATTGGTTGTAATATTATAAAATTATTTAAAAAATAACTTTTTTTAATTTAAAAATCATGGTCATAATCTAAAAATCAATGTTAGTATGTTATAAAAAAATCACATAACATCCTCATAGATTAATTTTGTTTTTTAAATAATATAAAATTGTGTTGCTGTTAAACTAAAATCATATTAAATCTGTGAAGAAAATTATTAAAAGGATTTAAGGGAGGATCTCATAAAATATCTAAATATTTACATATGCAATCGTGTTAACATATAATTTCTCGATGATTACCATGATTACACATAGAGTTATGCAAAATTGCAAACCATGAACGGTTAGAAAACGGATTTCATTATTTTATTAAAACGGCGTATACGAGTTATTTGAGTGTAAAACTAATAACTTATACATACCATGTTTACAATAAGAACAACCATTTGGAGTTACCAACGGTAATAGGTAAATTACTAATAAAACCATTATAAAGTAAATACATATCTGAAAAAATCATTTTGAATTATTATTAGAAATTTGATAATTTACATAAGATTTAAACACAAATTCAAAATTTTGTCCGTTTATTAGAGAGAAACAGAGAATTCGTTACATTCCATACATTGCTGTATCCTGTATGCCTGTATGTTAGTCAGAGAGATAGAGAAGTGAGAATAACGATAGTAGCATGCTGAAATTACGAACAATTATAACTTTTCTACATACCTTATTTATAAGGCCAATCAACCTACATTGATTCCACAGGACCATCAGTGCTTCGTCATACACCATCATTCCTTGCGTCGGTCTCATGTCTATAGGTGATGTTTATACGCATACATTAAATAAGCAATTTTTTTTTTACGTTTGGAATGGGAATTTTGTCACAATATGCAAGGACTTAATTACCTTAAATATATATGTATATAATGTACCTTCAGACTGGAGACTTTGGTCTTTAGTTATAGTATATAAAAGTTTATAATCGGAATAAATATATTACAACTTTTAATCGCATCACATTAAGTTGCAGTTGATCCGTAGTTATATGTGTCAGCAATGAGGCTGCAGTACAAACTGCGAATGCCCGTACACTATAATATAACCATAATATTATAATTTATTATAATGTGACGCTGAACGAGCATTTCTGATGACGTGTTAAATATGGTGGCAGGAATTGGCACACTGATAAAGTGATAACACTACTATACTGTAATAGGTAATACTTATACTGCTCGGCGTTCGATCACCGTGATTTAAATAATAGCAACATTTTAGAGCCAAAACGAAAACAAATGACTTAGGTATCAACAATGATTAACGGTAGTGTACGCCAATATTGTATACATCTTGTATATTATATTTTTTTCCTTCTACAAAATACTTTTATTTTTTATTCGGAATACATATTATACAGTATACTTATTAGTTATTACTTATTAGAATACATTTTAAAAATATATTTTAAATATACCTTTGAATAGGTACTATAAAACAATATATATTTTCCACCGTTAATAATATTTGTCAGTTTTAGAATGGTTCAAAATTAAAGTGGGTCAATCATCTTCATGCGAAGGGAAAAATAAATAATTATTTTTACCTTATTCCTATTATTCCTGATTTGTCCAATTTTTAAATAATTATAAAAAATTGTTAAGTCACAAATTTAAACAATTTTTCGAGTTAAAAAAGCATTTTTTTAAAAAATACAGAAGTAATTTTTTTAAATATGTATTCATATAATTTTTTTCAAAAAGTATTTGAATAACAAAAAAATATTCGTATACATTTATTTGAATACTTTAAAAGACTGTGAACATAAACATAAGAATTTTATCTGTTGTATAGTGTTTGTTAATTTTATTTAAATACTTACACTTGTAGTAGGTACATTATACGATTAAAATATGGAATGATTTTGCAAAATGGGAATTAACTAATATGCTTGGCGAATCCAAAGTATACTTATGTTTTACGTATATTATTGTATTTTAATAATAGAACTACATTATACCTATATAATAAAATCCTCAATTATTTAATGGTTTTGATTTTCTTTACTTTTCTATAAGCACTATAAGTGTATTGTAATTTGGTTATTCATGATTTGCATTTTATAATTACATTGATATTTAAATTTATTGTATTTTATGTCATGTTAGTGTACAATAATATGGGGAATATCCCGTTTTTAATGCTTATCTTTTTCATAATAACGCCGACGCCCGATCAGTGCAGTGCAGCGGAATTATCGACAAATGTTATTGAATTATTCACGTTCAATTTAAATCCGTTTTCATAGGTGTCTTGCATTAGGCCCATTAAGGGAATCGAGAAAAAATATATACATTTGTCAATAATAAATCAAGAATAGAGTTGATAGTGAAATTTTGTTTATTCAGTATGATTTAAATTTAACAATATTACATGATAATATGTGTACCCAACAATGTGGTGTAATTTGAACTCGCGTGGTTGTACAATTATCCGCAATATCACAGACCGATTCCAAGGTCGTCGACGTGTTCATAAAATTCAAGTGCTCAACGAAGTCGAAATGGATACGTGGACACGGCAACAAACATATAATATTATGCAGGATAATGTGCACATTCGCACCGTCGAATAAAATATAAATTAAATTAAATTAACGCAAGTTTTTTGTTCACCGATGAGTGACTTCGCCGACGTGTTCAGACAAGTCATCATGCGCCAAGGGCTGTAAAAAGACGAACTGGAAACAGGAGCGCTGCGCACGGTGAATTAAAATTATATTAATCTAATCAAATTTGAAACTGGCAGTTAATTAGTATTATAAGTACCAACAGTAATGATTTGTAAGCAATTATTGCTAGGTCCAAGCTAGGTGTACACTCGGTAATTTTCGGTGTGTACCTAACCAAAAGCTCTTTCATTTGATTTTCACAATTTAAAGGCTGAAATTGATCAAATATTTAATGATTATGTTTGATTTACCTATGACTTCAGAAAGCTTTTACGCAAAACCAGATTATGTTTCTTTATGTAATAAATTAAAATCAAGATAAAATTCTTAAAATATTTTGAATTTTATTTTTAACCATTTTCTAAAATTTTGATTGAAAGACGATTCATGTGTAATATTTGAAATTTAGATTTTGACATTTTTATAATATTATTCAAACGTAATATAACAGTCAATGTCTTTGGAATTAATTGCAACAAAATTACAAAGCTTGATTGACGTAAAATAGTTATTTTATTTTAAATAGTTTAAATAGTTATTTCAATTTACTACACACAAAAATATAATATGGTTTTGTATAAAAGCTTCCCGTTTTTCTGTAACTATTTTAGTAAGGTAAAGTTAGGTAAAAATAATAAACATAATCATTAAATATTTAATCAATTTCAGCCTTTAGATTGTGAAATTTAACTCCCGTTTCCAGTTCGTCTTTTAAATTTACAATTTGACCCTATCGAAGAATTCAGTGTGTTCAGCCTGAAATAAAAAGTAACATCACATTAATACAATAATCAAAGCGTATTAAAACTTGAGAAATAATAACCTAAATTTAAAAATTCAAAATTAATTAAAACCTGCACATTTATAATGTGTTTTTCTAATTTGTATAATCGAGTTTATAACAAATGATGTGTTGTATCACTTGTATCATCTAATATTGTATGGATAGCCGGTATAATATTATATTTAATCCAATGAATGTATAGAATATAGCATAAGAAAGAAATTATAAAACGACATTCCGTTTTTGCTATTTATTAAAGTTTTTGATAAAAAAAAAGAACAATATTGTATCCCGAACTATTAAATTATATTTATTTAAGATTGAAAGTTAAAAAGTTGATAATATTCTAAAATGGCGAATGACTCTTGTTGTAAGCATAAGAATCAATTTTTTTTTTGTTAATATTACAAAAACTTAAGGTTAAACTCACTATAAGCTTATTAGATTTAAATTCTTCGTAAATCAGCCTTTGTAATTTATTCTCTTCTATGGCGCGATGCATGCGCAGCTCTCTCTGTTTCCGGTCTCTCATTTCTATTTCGACTTCGTATACCACTTCGTCTATGACCTTTTCGAACACGTCGCCGATCTGTACCTCTACTATCTTCGTTAACTCAGCTTCGTAATCGAATAGCTAAGAAAAAACATGCCGTACGGAAATAATTTAAAAGGTACGTAGTCATTCGTTGGATCACATCATAGTTTACTATTTTGCTTTGTTTTGTGTACCCTGACCGGGCGACGGACTTACATCAATGTCGTTTACTTGGGTAGACGCGTCGACGCAAACGGACGTCCAAGTTTTCGGATTCGAGAACAGCTGTTCGTTGAATTCAGTCTGCACTCCGAATGTCTGGGATACTGGATTGTCGTACAACTGTCGAGTTCAATAAATCATAATATTAGTTTCGACATTCACGACAGACGTCGATTAATGTACGCAGTGATATGTAGGTAGGTACCTACATTTTATAGAATTATTGTCCATGTACCAGAACGAGTTTTGAAAACGATCTTTTATAATATTGAACCTAACCAATATTTGGTATATATACATATAATATAATATAATATATATATATTATAATACTATATGATTTTTAAGGGAATATTATATACAATGAATGTTGATTTCATCAGAGTATTATATAAAAGTTGGACAATCAATGTTTTTCGAGCTTTTTAATAACTGCATAATGATTTTTTAACTCCCCAATCAGTATTATTGTCCATTTATCCGTTGTAATAACTTATGACTTATAGATTTTTAATATTTAATTTGCGAAATAAAAGGTGTGTAACTTGTAACTGTATGTAAATTTAAATGTCGATAAGATATTAATTTGTTTAATCATGCTGTAGGATACGGTTCAAGTACCTACTCGTAATTACATAGTAGGTATAATAAAGTAAGGAAATAAATATTTGTTGATTTCAGAATTCAGTAGACACTATCACTACACAGTACAATAAAAAAGAATACTGCAGAAATACTTAACAAAATTGTAGATTATATTATTATGTAACTATTGACTGACTTGTTTTGTTTTCCTTAAAGTTCTTACCTTTGGTAAAAATACAAACATTTAAATGTATTATTTTACAATATTCTTACTTCTTCTAAATGTACATCAGTTGAAATGACATTCTGTGTAATTTCTTTGGGTTTTGACACTTTCAGACGTAAGCGCATCGCTCTGGTTTCGTTGTCAATGGATTTTCTCCTGGCCATGGCCCGTCGACGAGTTTCCGCATTCCGTGCAGCTAATGACTCCTTACCCGACTGCGGTAAAATAATAATTATGGACTTTAAATTGATGTTTAATAAACCACACAAAAACAGTGAAAATGCGCAAAATAAAAAATGTGAGGTAATATCAATTAGTTTTCAAAAATCGAAATTTAACGTTACACGAAATAATAATAATAATAATAATAAAAAAAATGATAAATATAAAACGAAAAATTTGTAGCGCATACGTGTAAGCAAAACGCTCACTTCCGATTACAACACTGTTTAGTAGACCCAAAAACGAGTTCTATTTAAGACAAAATATTTTTTAATATTTTATTTTGACGATTTTTGTTTTAAAATGTTACCTGTTTGTTGGGCGTCACCATATTTTCTAACCCAATAGGTATAAACTTTCTGTAAATAATAATAAAAAAAAATTAGAAAGAAAAAAATACATAATTTACACGTCGTTTCGACCCAAATGCATGTTCTTAAATAATTGATTGATATTTTTTTTTATGTATTTATTAAGTTTTCGATTTCAAAAAGACATATTATTTTAATATAGTTATAATTGATGTCTACTTAAATAGTATATTTGCTTACATTCACATAAATTATTATTTGATTTTTTATACTAAATTAACAATGGCCAAATATATTTTTGTTGTAACTGCAACTGTGTGCAGAAAATATGATACCAACTTAAGTCTAAGAGTATACTTTTTATTGCTTATAATATGTATATTATTGATCAAAATAATGAACTTCACAGTTTAAATATTAAAAATGGGCAAACTTCAAACACGAAATGTGTGTCGTAGGCTTATGTCATATATCATAATGAAACAACAGTACATGATGTATTATGAGCTACGAAGTCTGATGGGCAATAAAAAAAAATTAAAATAGTATTATAGCAAATATAATATAATTAAATACATCGTTTGCAGATTCTAATCGGGTCAACGTTATTTCGTCAAACAGAAAATATCGAATTTAAACTTTTTAATTTCAACCATTCGTTGTATGGAAGTTTCATCACTCGCGCACAAATATATAATAATATTATTATTATGATCCGTTGATATAATATTATACAGTGCGTGCGACTTTCGTCGTCGTTTTATTGCTAATAATGAATTTATTATCATGGAAACTGTGAAATTTCTAAACATCAATAATAGTAATAATATGTGTCACTTTTTAATAGTTCGTCTTGAGACACTCACTCGTAACGATCTAAAAGAGCTGTCAGCTTTAGGGCTTGCGGTTGACTCGGTAACGTGTGCCGTTTAAAACTGTCAGCCTTGCGGGACCGTGCAGACGTTACGGGTTTCGCTTGTCCGGGACGCCCAAAGCAGATCATTTTTTTTTATTTATATATTGATAATAATATTTTATACTCAAAAGCGAATAAGAGCAATCAAGAAATGAACGACTAACGAAGTGATTGTGTGATGAAATATTGAACAGTATAAACATAATATTATCTTCGGTTGCCGATGGATACCTACGCATCAACATAATACCTATATCTTGCAGGAAGATTTAATATATTAATTTGTCGACTACAATATTTATTAATATGTTAAAATTCTCAAAATTCAAAGTCTCTAAGTCTGAAAATTCGATTTTTAAGAGTGAAATTTCGAAAAAGTGGCAAAGAAAACTTTATCCACGAATTCAAATATGTTTTTACTGATTTCAGAAGTTCCATCCGATGTAGCTAGGATAAACATTAGACGGTGGAGTTGGAACAATATACGCCTAGGCTTATATAATTGGTAGAAAACAGAATTTCCAAACAAAATGTCCTCATAATAATAATAATAGTTGTACGTACTTTTACACGCGATTTACTTATCACGAGCGTATATATTATTATTTATAGCGTTTTCCATCAGAGTGCACTGACTGCACCATCGGCAAGATTAACGTGCACCGAGTCACCTCAATGCACCCAGTGCAATAATAATCGCACGAGCTTCATGGTAAGTACCATAATACCAATTAAATATTTTAGTATCTTAATGTATCAGTGATAACTGATAAGTATATAGATTTCATGTTTCATCTACACTTGCACCATTCTGCACTAGGACGATTATCAGTGAACTGTACCAGTGCCTGCGCGTTGGTGCAATAGTGCGGTTATAGGTTAGGAAAACGCTAGTATATTGAAGAATGTTCCAATGGCGTTTCGATAGCGTTTTCGAAAACACCGGTTGGAAATAAATTATAATATTATATTTATAAACACTATTTTGATAAATTTTGGAATTTTCGGAAAAACACTAAATAAATGTTCATTTATTACTCGCAAAATGTAGACATCCCGAATACGCCATGTCATATAAACTGCCCAAACATTACTCCTTAAAAAAATAATATACCCATATACATTTTCACCTATATATTTAAATGAGTGGACGCAGTTCTGTCGAGTTGACAAAATTCAAAATTCTTTTGGCCGTCTCGGAAGAGGTTGCTAACTCTTGTACAGTGTATACTCAGGAAGTTTCAGTTCGATGCGCCGTTTAATGAATTGTCGACATTCTGTTAGTATATGTTTGACTCTAATTAATGATTGTTCCCCACGTTGGACACGAAGGTGTGTCTTCATTGGCCATTAGTTATGATATTATGATTTCTACCTGTACGTATTGTACAACGATTGTGTTGTAATATTTGACTTGTGCTGTATACTTCGTTGTTTTCCCGAGTGTTCGAATCGCTATCGGTCGTCGCAAAACAAACACCATTATTGTGTTATCATTATCAATATTTGATTTTTTTTTGTATTGATCTTGAAATTAATTATTAATAATTTCTTCTCCGACATCTGAGGCCATTAGCATATATAAATGTATATATTATTGTAAATTTGTAAAGTGTAGCCGCTGGGTTACTCTTTTAATCAAGTCATTCATAAATCATACTTATTATAATAGCTCATATCATAGATTAAATTTAATAGTATATTTAATCTATGCTCATATTCTTATTGTAAAAAACTAATTTACAGATTGTATATTAGGTATATTATAATAAAAATATAAAAATGATTAATTATTACAGTTGTTGGTTTTAAAATCTCATAGAAATTTAAGAATTTGTGTTGCATTTGAAGAAATGTACGGTGCTTACTTCGTCGTCTGGATTTAGACCAAGACTTGTTCCGTAATTATGGTCACGAATAAATCTCGCGCGCAATATCATTAGGTATATGGGTAGGTAGGTAAAATAGGACAACACTCATCGAAAAACCGCGCACCAAACAATGTATTAATATTTTTGTAAAACCAGACACGTTCCGTTGTTATTAATTTGTCAACGTCAACTATAATAACTCTATATTGGGGAGTGATAGTATTATAGTGATAATGTATTATATTAATATTTTTCGGATGCAGTTATGGCGGCAGCGGTGTTAATTTAGATGTATTAGATATGGATTTTCTATAATATATATATATATATATGTATATATTGCAAGCCAACAGCTGCTTTTCGCGGAACCCCCCACGAACAACAATTTGCGGGGAGGGGGAAAAAAGGAAACAGGAATATTATGTAACCCTCTTTCCAAATTTATGGATTTACGTAGACCACACAATACTTGTTCTTAATCGTGATTTAACGAGCACTACAGGGTGTCCCGCGACGATTTACCCATTGCGATATCTCCCGAAATAATGCACATATCAAAATTCTGGTTTTGCAATAACACTCGCGGGGGGATAAGAACTACAATTATTTCGCTTATTTTAGTGTTTTGGTAAAAAGTTGAAAGATATATTTTTTTATATTCAATTATTTCCAAAAAAAAATTCACTACAGCCATTTTGTAGAGTTTATTTTTCAGAAAATGATGACGTTTCAAAATTTTATTTCATTCATTTGCTGATTATTAGTTTTTTTTTTTTAATTTTGAGAAAAATCGTGAATAATTTAACACCGGACGCTCGTACGCCGACCGAACGCTTTCATTGTACCTATATAGCTAAATGTAATCATATTTTATTACTTCAAAACTAGAAAAAATATTAAAATCAGGAAACTAATAAAATAAAATTTTGAAACATCCAAATTTTCAGAAAAATAAACTCTACAAAATGGCCAGGATTTTTAATTCCTTCGGAAATAATTTTATAAAAAAATAAATTTTTGACCGAAACATTAAAAATAATTTTAAAACGAAACAATTGTAGTTCTTATCCCTAGGAGTCTTATCACAGAACCTTTTTTTGACCGCAGAAATTTCGTGAGATATTGTAATGGGTAAATCCTCGCTAAACACCCTGTATATATATTATGTAATATGTACCCCCACAATGCTCTGCGCATATGAAAAGTCGCTGTTTTTATTTTTTATTTTATCATCATAATATATTTATTATTCAAAAATATATTGACTTTTGATACGACTCAACTGCAAATTTATAACAATAATAATAATAATATTTAATAATAATTAGTCTCATGATGCATCATCCGCTCCTATATAAATAAAATAATGTCCTTAGCAAATGATGAACACATTGATATTTTTGATTTTAGTTCCGTCGATTCTTTCAACATTTGTGAAAAAAAACCCAATTTTTAGGTTTACAATGCGTAAAATTTTGATTTATTTCAATCAATTAATTTGGCCGATGTAGGTAAATTAGTTGTATTTTTTTTTTACCAAACGATATTTCAACTATATGTGTTTTTGTTATGTACTTATATACAAATTTAATCGAGTTCTTAGTTTCTTACACATCAATAAATAAACGAAAATTAAAAATTATGCCCTCTAGAATGCGGACATAAAAAACCACTGTTTTTAGTATTTTTATTTTTATTATCATAATATATATTCGAAAATACATAGACTTTTGATAAGACTCAACAATTATAATATGGTAATAATAATATTGCATGGTATGATATTTAATAATAATTAATCACATAATACAATATAATATATTTAGGCGTAGGTACGTTATCTTTTTTCAATCTATTATATAATATTATTATAACGACACATTGTTTTTTGATTGAAGCTCGTCGTATCGGTGTTCATCTATTAATAGAATGTTTTTTTTTCTAAAACTACACAACAACGAATATATTTTAACATTCAAAAATATTTTCTGCGAAATTTCATACACTTCTCGTTCGATTCAAAATATTTTTGCTATCTATATCTAGTTTAATTACTTAGGTACATATATAGGTGTTATAAATGTGTTCACACTGAAGGTTCTCCAGGGGTTTTTTTAATTGGGTATTTTTAAAATTTTTTTTTTTAAATCGGGAAGCGGGATAAAAACCAATTAGATAGGTATTGTATTTTATTTTTTGCATTGTAATTGAAACTATTATGAACTGTTGTGAAGACAAATATATGCATAATATTGTCTTTATATTATCTATAGGTAATTTTGGGATAAAATACAATTATTTTGGATTTTAGACTGTTAAAAAAAAAAATGTTATTTTTTCTAAGAACTCAAGTAGGTACACATACGATTTTCGGATTTTCGGATTTTCGGATTTTATGATGTTGAAACTAGTTTCCCCTGACTTGGTGACTTAAGATTTATTATGATTTAATTTAACAACGAGAAATATAATTTTACTCGTGACTTCGAGCAAGTTTTCAAGTACATATTTTATACGGGTTCACAGAGTGTATCTTAATTTTCTGTGTTTCTCCGTCTCATAATAATATTTAAGGCAAATCTTTGTCGTAACTTTTAATTTTGTTTCCATGTACGATTATATTAAATTTTTTATTTTTTATACGTAGACACCTGTTGTAAAACACCTATCGATGTATGTCAAAATACATTCTGTGCCGGTTGAAATGGGGAAAACTTTAAGAAAATTTCTTTTTCTTCTCAACTAATCTTTAGCTATCCTTAGTAACCGATTCAATCTTTTTGTCGGTTTCTAACGCTATCGATTCAATTTCTTTAAATAGC
This sequence comes from Diuraphis noxia, assembly GCF_037042655.1. Taxonomy (NCBI): domain Eukaryota; kingdom Metazoa; phylum Arthropoda; class Insecta; order Hemiptera; family Aphididae; genus Diuraphis; species Diuraphis noxia. The sequence continues at coordinate 2,099,176 of NW_028301719.1, forward strand.
TCTTCGGGTCGTTCAATGTCCTTCACGTCAGTAATCTCGTTGTACGAGTCCAAACGACGCCTTACTAAATCATGGATCATACCTAAGAACACATTATAACGATAATAAATAAATAATTTTCATCAAACTTGTCAGAAATAATGTTTTAAAAAATGTATTATACGAGTACAATAAAAACCTAGAAAACTTTCATCACAAACGTGCAATAATCAAGGGTTACAAATATACAACACTATTAATATGTTTTATTGTCCCTTTATAGCTAGAAGATTCAAGATTTTAACGATTTTACGTTGATATAGATATTTGTATCACGTTTTTAAATAACGAATTAACTAATTTTAATTTATGTGTTTATCTATAGCTATATACTCTAAAATGTCGTTTTTATCAATAAATAATTCTGTGCATGTTTTGAACAGAAAACATGTAGTTAATTGCCATACTTTTAGTAAGGCGATTTATTCTTTTTCCGAACACAAAAATCGACCTATGGTTTGCAACGTCAGTAGTTTCGGGTTGGATTTAAATCGTAAACAGATGATGTGTGTTTGTGCTGAGTTATTTAGTATAATAATAGTAATGATTATAATAGTTGTTTAAACTTACATGACTTCATTATAAGTCATTATAATACTTTGAACCCCAGAAAAATTGCACGAAATTTACGTTTTTGTCGAGAATATTATTTTAAATGACCAAACAACAAATAAAGAATGGTGTGATGATGTGTATACCTACATACGTGTTATTATTAATTCGTCTAATTATTTTTTTTTACCCATGTAAAACAATGTTTTTACGCGTTCGGCAATAATATCATATCATATTTTATTATATGCTTCGATTTTACTAAATATCCATAAAAGTAGTCGTTCGTACTTTTCAAAATGTCGTCGCTCTCGATGTGTTTCGTTTTATCAGCTTGCAGTTCTTTCGTCAGCCATTGCACGAATTCCGGACCTGTTGACGATATAATAATGTAGTTCAAACAAAACTGGAGTATGGTCGAGAAAATGTGTTCTTACTTTCTAATTTATTAGTGGTCGCATATGTGGCGAGTCCTTTTTTACTCAGATCGTCAAGTACTTTGGGCAACAAATCAGTCACACGGCCCGAAGTCATCATTGAAGAGATTCGTTCTTTTTCATTTTTCTCCCCTTTATCAAACATTTGAGTGTGTTCAGCCTGCAACGAATTAAATATTAATCTCATGTTGATATGATAAAATTGAAGCGTACCTATCGAGGTTCAAGAAATAATAATCTAATATACTATATGTAGGTATAAGTATAGTAAAACTTTGGGTAGGTAATATTCTTTTTAACTATATAAGTGTAGTAAATCTTATTTTTGTCGAAACCTATATTTCTGTTTATGTAATATTTAATCCGTAGAAACGAGTGCAATATTATATTATATTTTTAGATAGCCAACATATTTTTTCTACGCGATTCGACGAATGATTTATTTACCGTCGGCTAAATAAAAAATAAATTAAAAACGCATTTCTATTTTTTTTATTTCAAAAACAATGTTGTATTCTTAACTATTAAATTTTATTAATATTTGAGATCGGAGTTTGAAAATCTGATAAAATATTTATTAATATTTTGATACCGTGAATGACTGGTACGTGTACATGGTGGGTCACGGGCCAAAATTAGTGTTAGCCGTTAGGTTAGGTACCTACTAAGTGATCATTTTTGTATGTGACTGTGTACAAAATAAATAGTGAAGTGCACAAGTACAAGCCACAGGCACGTATACGGATTGGGAGAGGGGGTTGAAATCCAATATATTGGTCTAATAACACGATCATATTTCAGAAAACTTATCTGAAATCGTTATGTCTACTATTGAGATCGACCAGAATCCACATTTATGATTTATGATTTATCGAATAATCAACATTTGGAAATTCCGAAATTTCAAAATATTCAAATTAAATTCATAGTGATTGGTAGAGGTGGGGTTAAAATGCGGAAAAATGGGATGACCGAGCTCAAGTAGACATAATAACGAATTCTACCATTTACAAAAATATTGTATTCTCAAATACTTAAAATCAACCAATTTATATAACCTTATACTTTACCAAAATGTAAAACATTTACCTAAACCATTTTTTTCTCAAATTTTTCAATGATTAAAGCCAATAATTTTTGTTGTTGAGGCTCGTTTAAATAATAAAAAAATATACATACAGAGTGTCACGCGAGGATTTAACCATTGTGATACCTCACAAAATAATGTAAATATCAAAGTTTTGGCTATGAAATAAGACTCACAGAGATAAAAATATTTTTTCTAGTTTTGAAGAATTAAAATATGATGAGAAGTATTTATAAGCATTTATAACTAGACGCACTGAAAGCGTTCGGCTGGTCGTACGAGAATACGCCCGGGTCACATGATTGATAATACTACGGTGTTAAATAATTCGTAATTTTTCTCGAAACTAAAAAACAATTAAAAATCAGGAAATGAATGTAAATAAAATGTTGAAACGTCGATATTTTCAGATAAAAATAAACTCTAGAAAATGGTTATAGCCAATTTTTTTGATAATAATTAATTTAAAAATTACCAAAACATTAAAATAAAATTAAATAACTGTACTTCTTATCCCTGTTAGTCCTATAACAAAACCAGAATAATATTCTTGGTGGCATTCGTTGAACCCGTTTTCGTAAAATAATGATTCAATATTTTATTATTTTTTTTTTTTTCATTTCAGACAGAAGCGATGAAACTCACGATAACTTTATTCAGCCTTTCGTCTTCGTACTGCAGTCTTTGCTTTTCGATCTCCTCGATGGTGCGCCGCATGCACAACGCTTTTTGTTGCCTGGCCCTCGTTTCCAGCTCGTCTTCGAACAACACTTCGCGCATGGCTTGTCGGAACACGTCGGCGATCAGAGCCTCCGCTATCGGCGTCACTTCGGTGTCGAAGTCGAATAACTTTAAAAAAAAATATATATTGTTAGGAAAGCGCGCCGATGGTCATTTCTAGCCGATCACGTTGTTGGGCTGTTTTTACCCGAATCACAGTCCGGCGACAACGAACTTACGTCTTTTTCGTCTACTTGGGTAGACGCGTCAGTGCCGGCAGGCGTCCCAGTTACCGTGTTCGTTGACAGTTCTTGGTCGAATTCAGTCTGCGCCCCGAACGTTTGCGACACCGGATAATCGTACAGCTGTCGATAAAAAAGTAAAAGTAAAAAATATATATTTATGTATTATATATTAATTTAATAAAAATTAACGAACAAAATTATAATAATAATTTATAAAAATATTGTTTTATGCGTGGCAAAGTATATATTGGAATGTCATCAACATTGCGATACGTATATTTCATTATGAACTTTACCCATATTATAATATTATATCAGAAGATGCAGATTGAAGAAACTAACACATAGAAAAAATTAGGGATGCGCAAACAAGACTAAAAAACGTACCGTTTGCTGTTATCATACCTCTATATTTTGCTATGGTAATAAATATTTTCTATCTAGCTTTAGAGAATTTCAGTTTCAACGTTTCACGACAGACATCAACAGACATTGTCTGTGTATACCAAAACGCATTTGCAGAGATCAATTAATATTTAATATTAAAATACGTACACCAATGATACACTCATATATAACACAATGCACTTTAGTTTTTAAGCGGATAAATGTTTATTGATTTTAACAGTATGCTATATATCGTACTGGAAATATTGAAACTAATGAAAAGTAAAGTAATACATTTTTAAAAGTTTTTTTAATCCTACAATTAGTGCAACTGATTATTGGCAATTTATTCATTTTAATAACTTTACGACTTTTCAGTTGGTTTGCAAAATAATAGAACCCATTAAGTTTAAATTATGTTTATAGATATCATATATTATAAGTTTAAAAATTCATAAAAATATTAAATATTAATTTTATTAAAAATAAATATTTCTCGATTTAATAATTTAGTAAATAATATTTCTTTTTATAATTGACTAAACATCTATGCAGGCCGCAATAAAAACGAATTATAATGATGATTTTTAACAAAATTATTAGCACACATTATTATGTATAACTTGACTAACTCGATTTAATTGTTTTTGCTAACCTTCTCACGTTCAGTAAAAACACAAACATTTAAACGTAATTTTACAATCCTTACTTCTTCTAGATGTACATCGGTTTGGATGTCCACGTTCTGTCGACCTCTAGGAATTTTCGGCGCTCCCAGGTGAAATCTCAACGCTCTGGTTTGATAGTCTATGGCTTTTTTCCTGGCCATGGCCCGTCGACGAGCTTCCTCTTCCCGTGCCGTTGATGAATCTTTACCCCACTGCGGAATAATAATATTATGGACTTTAAGTGCCATTTGCAGATACTTAATAATTCGTTTAGATAAAAATGTATTGTAGCAATAACAAAGAGTGAGCTAATGTCAATTCCGCAGCGTTTTCAAAAGCCAAAAATACAACGTTACACGTAATAATAAAAACGAAATAAATTCAAAAAAAAAAAATGATCAACGAAAAATCTGTAGCGCATGCGTGTAAGCAAGACGCTCACCTCCGACGACAATTGTTTAGCATAGCCAAAATATGGGTTCCACTTTGGGCGCTAAATATTTTTAATAATATAATATTGAAATTAATTTCATCATGTAGATCAAAACATGTTATTTAAATAGGACTGATGCCCAAAAACAAAAAAATAAATAAATAATATGTTACACTTACGAACGATTTTTTCGCAAAATTACTGCCTCTGACCACTCGTTTGTCGTGCATGATGTTCGTGTAACCCATTTGTTTGCACATACTGTGAATAATAACAAAACAAAAATTAAAACGAAAAAATACATAACTTAGACGTTGTTTTGACCCAAATTCTAGTTCTCGAAGAATTGATTGAGCAAATGGGGTGAGCAAGATTGTCGAGAGGACGAACGAATGTTTTATGGTTTGTAAAAAAAAAAGGTATGCATATTTAACGACCGGTTCGCGTGTTCGGTCCGTAAGAAATAAGTCAACTTGGGTGTTTTTAACTATTTTTTTTCTACGAAAATCAAGAATTTACAGCCTTAAATAAACGCAATAAAACTTATACGTAACGAAGTTATAACAATTTACTATAAAAAAAAAAAATATATACAAAAAATTAAGTTCTCGTTTATATCCAAACGATTCAAAATAATAGTTTTTAAAATTGCACAGGTGTCATAATATCATTACCAATAACAATAAATGTCTGCTTGAAATTGACAATGAGCTCTCTATATATATATAGGAATCTGGAGGAATTTGAGCCTAACCGACATAAATCATCAAAACCCGGGAAATATTTTTGGGTTTTTTTTTTAAAGTGGAACACACATTTCAAGATTGAGGATTTTTCGATTCTGACAACTACTACATTCCATCGGTAAAAACTAAATGCATATTTTTATATTCGTCGATATTCCTTAGGAAATATTATTAACATTTGATTAAAAATCACTCAACCTGTCTATCTAGATTAATTAAAAATATATTTGATAATAAATTACAGGTATTTATAATATTTTACTTTGGCGACCGAAATAAAGTTTAATAAATGCGTAAAAAATTTATTAATTGTTATCGTTTGATGTATTATATTTTGATTTCCAATGGACATCATAACCATATTAATAGACTTATAATAAGTACCTACAACTCAAATTGTATATTTGTATATGCACCTTCTTCACGTAAATTATTTTATTAACAATGGCCGTTCAAAATAATTACTGTAGCATTCATTATTTATTTTTTACGACGTAAATACAATTAAATACACTTATAAACCGTAGTTATCATAATGAAATCTTTTTTATATTATATTTTTTAGATAATATACCTGCTTTTATACAACTCACAAGGTAGGTATTTTACTTACTCCATTCGAGAAAATTTATGGTTAGATATCAATCTTAAATTGCACAAGTCGTTATAGTCGTTACAGATAAGTAGGTATGCACTATGCGCATGTATTGTATAAAGCGTATAATTTTGATTCTAAAAATAATCCTACAAAGGATAATATCCTTAACGGCCAAAGGTCACGGTCATTGGTCACTGTAAAGTTGATTGTCATGCGGTAATATTATGGTATTTTGTAAACATAATAGAAGTACGTAAAAATATGAATATGAATATTATCTGATTCATTACGAATTGTACCTTATAGCAATACTACGACTCATTGCTGTGGACACATAAAATCGTGTTTTCAGGTATAGTTGTTAATGGATTAAGAATTTGGTTTAAACCATAACTACCAGCGATTAATAATGTCAATGATTCATTTTTTACCACATTTCAATATCCATATGGTTTAGGTATGTGTTTTTAAACTATAACTACTAGAAAACTGTAATATTCTTTGAGTGTGTTGAAAACAGTTTTAGGACAGAAGTGAAATGTCTCAGACACTTGAAAATATAGTGAGTTGGGTCACGGTAGTCAATATGATCGACTCTATAATAATATGCAATATTTTATTATACATATTGTTTAGTATAAAACCTATGGTGCCCACGCGCGCGTACACACACACACATACAGTGGCTTTCGACTATCTATTTTATAGGGCATGACTGGACATATATTTTTATTTTACTCACTAACATATTATACAAGTTCATAACCTTTTTTCATATGTCCATTCTGTTACACCAAATCACGTAATTTTTGTAATTTCTAATATAAATTCAGTAGTACTGAATCGTTTTATATAATATACAAAACCTAATCCAATTCAACTCGATGTCATAAATAACTTAATAAGTTGATTCCATCAATCCGTGAACAAAACCAGTGTTTTTCTGTTAGTAACAATAGCACAGTACATTATTTATTACACGATAAATCTTGTTTAAAAGATATTTGCATATCAGGTTAGGTAGGGATTCTTCTTTTATGTCTTGGATAAGTCAATCTTGCAGGTCTGCAATTTAAATTTTTTAGTTATTACCACTCACACTCAACAGTTTTACATTTATAGTTTTATGCATACTTAGGTATTCGAAAAAAAAATAGAACATCCGGAACACGTGAAATCCATATTAATAAACTACGTTTTTCCAAATAGGTACCAAAAAGTTATATAATTTTATAATTTAAATTGGCACATACTAATATTAGATGTTGACAGCCATCAGCGCAGTGTTTATTTTTTAAATCCCCTCAAAATGAAAATTTCTTAAATCCTAGTATATAAACATGACGGGAACCTACTACTGCGATCGCAGTAACTCGATGAGTTATCTAATCGTTACACCCAAAACGTTTTCCCTAAAGTAATCGTCCTCACTGCGGATTGAACACCATTCGAAGAAACTACATTGACCAAACCTAACCCAAAACACGATTGGACAAGACGATCCGTGTTTCAGGTTAAAAGTTATTGAAAATTTCGGTTAACCCGTTGGCTACAACAGTAATAAGAGCTTATGAGGTTGCACATTCCTTTTAACGGGAGACACGGAATAATAAACGCGTATAATATTATACACAGGTTAGGGTAAGTGACTTAAATTTTTGGTGGTCTTCAACGACACTCGGGTAGGTTCGCGTTAAGTCGCGTAGGTATTGGCGTGAGACGAGTGGCGAAATCTGAATATTATTTCTTATATTTGCAGCTCCTCGGAATCTTGACATATCGTTTAAGGTAGGCGTATGTCCCAAAACTCTCGTCTCGTCCAGAGTACACTACCGTTGACAATCGATATAGTATATTAAACGTGTTGTTTTCAACGATAATTCATTACATTTATAAATTAATTCTAATACATAAAAAAAGGTATTTATGAACTCTACGAGGCAATTTTTTTGTGTAATTTAATTTTTAGAATATCTAATTTTTGGTACACTACTAACTGCAGGTTAATTTAAGAAAAATTTTCGAAATCGAGTAAAAATTTGACATGTACCTATTAGAGAGTTGCAGGTTAAGTATACCCGTTTGTAATTTTGTAATTTTAGTTTGGCGCATAAGCTCGAATTCGTCTAAAACATTAACCTCGAGGATTTTCTTGTATACATAAAATTCACAGAAATGAAAACTCACCGCTCCACGGCATACATGTTTTCATATGAAAAATCGTCAGATAGTAACTCTCGGGAAACACCGCTGACATACTCACTCGGGTTTTCCGTCAGTCTTCCGGGACGAGTAGGAGGAGACGGTGCACCGTTGGTTTTGTCTGTCGTGGAGGACGCGCGGCTTGCTCGAGTACGAGTAGTATCGGTCCGAGTCGACGCCGGACTGAGACGAACGGTCGTCGAGCCCGAGCAGTGCGGCCAGATCAGGCGGCGGATCCAGGAAAATTCCCGTTTTCACAGTGGTCACGAAAACGGGTTTCCTGGATGCGTGCTTGGCGCCGTCGCCGGAGTGTCGCTGCTGCAGCTTTTTGAGCTTCGAGTCTAGGGTCCGGGCAAACTGTCGCGGATCCTGATCCCGGCGGTCCTGCAGGCCGTGGTCTCGGCTATCGCGGTCACCGTGGTCAACTCGGTGACCGTGGTAATCGCGGTGGTCGCGGTGGTCGCGGTGGCGGCGACGGCCCCGGCGGTCGTGATGGTCGTCGTCGATGACCGTAAACGACGATGACGTTGTACGATCGTCTCCGCCGCTGCCGTCGGTGCCGCTGTTGTTCTCCCGCATGCCGCCTTGTTGTCTTTCCGGTCGATCAACAACCGGGAACAACGTCGGGACGGACTTCCGCCTGTGAACCGCCGCGACGACGACGGCGACGACGAAGACGACGACGACGACGACGACACCTGACAAACGCGACGGCCATCGGGTCGAACGGCACTGAATTTACTGGTCGGCGACGACGACGACGACTCGTTTGCGTGCGAGCGTGTGCGTGTAAACGAGTAAAGTGTGTGTGCGTGTGTACGAGTCGACGTGGGTGGGTGACGTGGGCAAAGGGGTTTCGTGCTCGACGGCTACGCACGCGCTAGCTGCTGACCACACTAGCGCGCGGGTCAGTGGCTCGACGCGTCGGTGTCCGCGATTAAATAATAACAATAGAAAGAAATATATTTATTAAAAACGAACGCCGTTCAGCTGTTCAATGACCGACTGCGGCGCGTTTGATTGTACAGGGTGACCGCGAAATTGCTCGACCGGTGATCACAATTATAGACGTACTTGCAGGTGGCAAAAGTTATGAAAAGGAAACGAACACTTTCAAAAAACTAAAAACTGGTAGAATAAACAATACAATAATTTAGCACAAATAGGTTAATTACGCGATATGTATACTGCAGATATGCAGCGATTTCCGTGTATTGCGTGTACCCAGAGACGTATTTAGGAATTTTGCGCTCCAGGTAAGAAAAAAAAACTCTAAATTTCTTTAGCAATAGGTGTACTTGTAAAACAAAAAGCACGATATTATCTGAGTATCATTACTTTTTTTATCGCCCAAATGACCAAAAGGGATTTAGCATCCCCAAAAATTACCCTCCTCCTGTCACTCTAAATACGTTACTGCGTGTATCCTGTATATTATGTTTATATACGCTTTTGCTCAGCTCGATCTAAGTTTAGGTATACCGGGTGATTCTTTTATCATTGAACACTAATTATCTCGAAAAGTATTTACTTTTTTAAAAATATTTTTATACAAGGTTTCAAGTTATTAAAAAACCAACGTTTTCATTAAAAAATTATATTTTTAAATATTTTTTATCTTTATCATGTTTTAAGTTTTTTACTTTTTTGAATGACAACATAGAGTTTTAATTTCATATTCCAAAGCAGAATATTTTTCTAAGTATTTTGATTCATATAAATCGAATTTAGGACGAGTAGTTTATGAGTTATAAGTATTTTAAGTTTTGACAAGCCGAGTAGTGGACAAACATTTTGCGGGGTAACCCTGTACCACTCCACTCTGCCAATCTAAACTTTAAATACTTATAACTCAAAAACTACTAGCCCTAAATTCGATTTTTATGAATCAAAATACTTAGAAAAATATTCTGCTTTGGAATATGAAATTAAAACTCCATGTTGTCATTCAAAAAAGTAAAAAACCTAAAAAATTATAAGGACAAAAATATATTTAAAAATATAATTTTTTAATAAAAACGTTGGTTTTTTAACAACTTGAAACTATGTAAAATAATATTTTCAAAAACATTAATAATTTTTGAAATAATGATTGTTCAATGATAAAAGAAACACCCGTTTGTATATAGAGGTGTAGCTATGTCTATTTAATGTACGATGACCTCGGCGGGGTGCCGGGGCATACGTTGGCGATCGAAAATTCGGGATTTTAATGAATCGGCGACGAACACGGCAGCGTTTGCAAGGCCGCGGCACCGGTGGTGTAGGTGAAGTTGTCGATGGCGAGGTGGTCCGCGAGGGGTGGAGGTGATGGTCAGACAAAATTCATGAAATAGGTGCGTGCGCCTCTTGGCCCTCGTAAACATCGTCTCGACCATATAATATGACACGCACTTAGACATCACGCATTTAAATAATTGATCAACGACCGAATCAAAACTTTCGATCGCGATCGTCGTCCACTTCGGTCACGATCGTCATCCTTGTCACGCGCACCCTCAGAGTTGGCGAAGAACTGAAGAGGGTGCAGCCAGTGGTGTGAGTAAATTGCCGACGGAAAAGGATTAGACCGCAGGCAAGTTTAAAAAGAAATAGCATTCGTAAATTGTGACTCGTTTCAAAGAGGGGGTAAAGGGATGACCATAGTGCAATAGTCAGAAGGCACTTAACACATAAGTTATTAACAAATAACTTCAACACTTAACAAATAAAATGATCCACTCATTATTTCAGAAGACATTAAATTTCACGTAACAACTATTTCATTATTTTATATAGTTTTACTGGTGATAAAACAAAATTTTTGGAAATATTATGAATATAAATATACAATACTCATTTTTAATATCATACTATCAAACTATTATTCAAAAAATTTCAATGTAAAAATAAAATTTTGGAAAAGTTATTCATTAATTAGCTAAGAGTTTATTTTCAGTTTTGACGAGTTGAGTAATGGACCAACATTTTAAGGAGCACCCGACACCACTCCACCTCGCTCACCAACAAAACAATAACGATAAAAAAAAGATTTTCAAAAATGTTAATCGGCTTTGAAAAATAAGTGTCTTACCTACTATACGTATTACTCGGTAACTATATCAAAAAGTTTTTTATCAAGTCGACAGCGGACACAAACTCTGACCCGCGACCGTGGCCAGACGTTGACCCGACGACGAGGACGACGACTCGTAAGTCGAATAAATTTATATCTCCCCCCCCCCCCACTCACGGCCATATACGGGCCCAAAGAATATTATAAGGTCGGTTAATTTCCGGCACAGCAAAACGTACATAATTAATGCGGCAACAATAATTAGGGGTATATTTTTCTTATAACTATATACTTACGGCTGAATTAGGTATGTATATAATTCATAATAATATATTAGGCTCATCGATATCCAACCGACCTACAGTTGTTGTACAACTAATAATTATTATACAATACATAATTAATATTTTTGTGTGCCTATATTTATTTGACTATAGGAAACAATAGATTTTCGACGAGAAAACTTTAGCCAATATTTGTCGTTGACCACTAATCATATGGATAATAAAAAAAAAATGGACAGGCCATCAGACTCTATTATATCAGGTATTCCAAGGCTGATGAAAAATTGAAGAGATTTTTTTCCTTAAAGCAGTGAAAATATTATGTTTTCCTCGTCTATAGTAATTGAATGTGGTACAGCATTTGTATTTCATATACCTATATACTCAACTTCAAAGTATCAATACTGATGTAGTGATGTCTCATTAATTCCGAAATGGTTCATATTTTCTGACCCCAATAGTTATGCAGCCAAATTCTTTTCAAACGATTTCAAACGCATCTCCCCGCAGTCACTTTACCCAGCCATTGTCCGAGTGGTTTAAAAAGCGACATCGTCGTCCACAGCACGCGTGTCAAGCGGCCATGCAAAAGTATGTGACTTATATTTTATTGATGTAATATTGTGATTCAAATTCAAAAACAAAATATTAAACAAACGCATCGACTGTGCAGATAATTTAACTACTAATATGTCGGCATAGTGTCGCGAAAAAACTGAATAGTTGCCTACCCGCAAAATATTAAACTTTCGTGCTCAACGAACTTGACGTATAGGTAGGTACAGCATGATATATATGTAATGTTTACGACGTGCTTAATGCTATTCTTGTTGGGTTTTTTTCACCCCAATTTTACAGTAATGTACCTACACACACATTATGTCTACAGCCTTCGCGTCACAACGTCATAACGGAGGAAAATCGATGTATTTTAATATTTTAATAGCTTATTGGACGAATATATTACCTTACAGGCGAGTACATACATAGGCAGGCAAGTATGTATGTAGGCACGTGCCACGTGGTATATAACACGACCGTATATCATAAACCATTTTTGACCTACTCGAACGGGTCGATGACAAATATTTATTTATACACAGAGAGATATTGACTGGCCGTAATTCGGTATACGTCGGTCATGATATTATACTACCTCGAGATATTTATTTTTATTTTTATTTATTTTTCAAGTCCGGTTGGTGGGTGGTTGCGGGGTGGTGCATAAATATGTTATACTGTATATTACGTTGTGTGTGTAATGGGTCAAATTAATGCAATTATAAAATATGTTAATAATATAAATGTTTACGGTTATAATAAATACAAAAACGTCGATCGTGGTATACATATATTCCACGATAACATCGTTCTGTCGTTGAAATGGATTTCATTTTTTCAAATCATTTCGTGAATTTTTACAACTTTTTAATTTTCTATTTAATAGATCGTGCCGAATTAAGAAACGCGACCATTTCGAGCTTGTCACAGTCTAATGGGTTCGCTATACTTACGATAGCAGAAATCAAGAGCCCCTGTACGTATTTTTCCGAGTGGTGATATAAAGTACACAACGGCACGAACAGACCTTGACCGGAGTAAAAATTGTTTGGTTTATTAAACGAGTGCGTAAGTAAAATAAAATAATATTATAATGAAGAAATTTAACGATGTATAGTATATAATATGACATTTTATTATTACTGAAAACGTGCAAATTAATTGCAGCGTTATATTATTTGAACCGTGTTCACAATATTATACGAGTATGATATAACTATATTAGTCACGAAAGGAAATTCGTGCGGAATATATAGTTTCAAAGTGGGTAAACAATCATTATATACCTATGTGCAACTACTAATGAAATATAATTCTTGCGTGAAATGTTCGTTAAAACAATTTTAATACGTCTGGTCAAATGTATTGTTAATATTTATATAAATTGAAATTACAAGTACCTATAGTAGGTACACTGCAGTGCACCGTGAAAAAAAAAATAATAATAATAATACCTAATTAAGAAAAGAAAAACATGATTAAATCAAATTGAAAGTGTCATCAGTATGGGTTGCTATTTTTACTCCAAATTAGTAATTCATATTTCCTCTCTTAGCGCACATATACTTATTACTTAGTATATTATTATGTAATATATATTGTATATTTTCTTTTAAAAATAGTAAAAAAAAAAAAAATTGTAATGAAGTTAGGTGCTATAAGCTCTCAAAAACCCTGCAGTAGAGTAACGCATATATTTATTTATTTATTTGTTTTATTACAAAACACGGCTCGTGGCTCAGAGTACAGAACAATATAATATATTATGGTAAAATATATAAACTCTAGACATTGTCTACAGAATATTTACAGAAAAAAAATGACGGGTCATCATTAGCAGTATGTATGTGGTCCTAACATCGGTCTATTTACGGGAATAATTGCAGGTAGTATGTGCAAAATTGTACGAAAAAGACGAGTTGTTCGTGACGGGAAGTTAAGTTGACTCAGAAACACAAGGTTGAGGTCTATAGAACTGTTGGTGAGTTTTCGGACATGGTTTGCAATCGATCAGCTAAGATTGATTGTCCCAGCATCCTAAAAAGTATCGGTTTATAATCATAAGGTCTGTGTGTTTAATGAACAGCACCCTAGCATAGTATAGCGTCAGAACATAAAATTTCCAGGAGAAATTTTCGAGAAAAAAAATGTTATTATTTGTTTTTATTCACATAAATTTTATTGTGATAAAATAGCAATACTTCGGATGCAATACTACCACGCAAATATTAAATATTAGCATTGACTCTGTAGGTACTTATTGATTATGTTTAAAAACAGAATATTTAAATCAATGCAATTTGTGTACAGTTTACCCACGTCATATTTTCAATGTTATAAAATATACTCAAGTATAAAGTTAACTGTGTTAAAAAAATAATAAGATTTAATCTAATTCTACTTAGAAATATTAGATTTCTGAAATTTTACAACATTATTACTCGTGACTATTATATCCACTCACAGTAGAAGTGTCCCAATTTAATAGCAACGGCATACTCCACAATAGATCTAACAATAGTTCACAATATGACGTTTTAAGTGGTGTTATCAAATCAAATTTCACGGAGACGTCCTTTTTATAAAGCCTTAATTGTGTTGTTTGAGCTTATTACAGCAAGATTTTTCAATACATGGTTGTGGAAGGTTAGTAGTCCGATTCGATCAGCATAAGTAAATTATAAATCATAAACGACGAATTTAAACACAAAGTGGACTTGGATTTTGTGGAAGGATAATATAGGTACAATGTGCAACTCTGAAATATTAAAATAAATTAAAAATAGGTACTATATATATATATATGTAAGAAAGTAATTATACATACTAATATATGCAATAAAAAGGCCCAAGGCACACGATAATGACAGATACACTCATTTTAAGATGAGCCTTATTATGGCTCTAATTCGGTTTGAGGGGGGGGGGGAAGGAATTTCGAAGGTGTTATCCAAAAACACCTCTGGAAATCAGGACAAGAAGGTAATATGATATTGGTATTTGAGGATTTCGATCGATAAAACAGAAACATTTTTTTTTTTGTAAATCGCACATTTCAAGTCGAGCTCGAGACAGTTATGAGGTGTGTTACCCTGGCACCCCAAGTTCAAAATTTCGACTTGAAAACTGTTTGGTATTATGTTATTTATTATGTAACATTTTGTAACCGAAAAAAAAATTTTTGTAACCCCATCGGTGCCCCGGAAAACGGCGATACATGTTCCGGGTGCCAGGGTAACGTTACCCCAGCACCCCAAACATTAAATAATTAAAATTTCGACTTGAAAACTGTTTGGTATTATGTTATTTATTATGTAACATTTTGTAACCGAAAAAAAAATTTTTGTAACCCCATCGGTGCCCCGGAAAACGGCGATACATGTTCCGGGTGCCAGGGTAACGTTACCCCAGCACCCCAAACATTAAATAATTAAAATTTCGACTTGAAAACTGTTTGGTATTATGTTATTTATTATGTAACATTTTGTAACCACAAAAAAAAATTTTGTAACCCCATCGGTGCCCCGGAAAACGGCGATACATGTTCCGGGTGCCAGGGTAACGTTACCCCAGCACCCCAAACATTAAATAATTAAAATTTCGACTTGAAAACTGTTTGGTATTATGTTATTTATTATGTAACATTTTGTAACCACAAAAAAAAATTTTGTAACCCCATCGGTGCCCCGGAAAACGGCGATACATGTTCCGGGTGCCAGGGTAACGTTACCCCAGCACCCCAAACATTAAATAATTAAAATTTCGACTTGAAAACTGTTTGGTATTATGTTATTTATTATGTAACATTTTGTAACCACAAAAAAAATTTGTAACGTACCCTGGAAAATTGTGATTAAATTAATTAAAATGTTTAAGTATACAAATCTATCATGGCTTTATCGTTTATATTATTTATTATTATTATTTTTTAATACGTCCCACATAAAACGTCAAATAAACATAAAAATGTAGTGCAAGTCTTATGAACAAATTGTTCGGTACGTACCTATCGGTCGTATGCGATAAGGTATAATTTCAGATCGGTGATCATTTCGCACGAAATTCGATAATCGTCGGTATACGTAACCGGCGTAACGGACGTATTCGGTCGTCCTTCTCTTTTTCTTTGTTCTTAAATGTAAAAATTATTTAATTAATATAGCACATATTGTTCTTAGTTATAAAATATAAACGTTAAATAAAATCGTTTTGTGATTCGAAACACTTGTTTTCATAACGCGTAACACAAATATTAACTGGCTTACTTATGAATCAAAAATAAATTTTAGCGAAGCACTGTGAAAGCTCCATACGCTGTGTCGATGTGAATTTTTTAAATAAAAAACAACTTAAATTGAATATATTTGTTTATTTTTAATACAGTACTAATTAACTTGAGCATTACATTGAACTATTAGATATTTTCTTAAGTTGGGAATTAAAAACTTACTCATTCATATAAATAATTGTCAAATATGCAAAATATGCAACTATACATTTTAAGTATAAACTCGTATTATAAGTAAACAAATTTATATATTACTTGACTATGTTTTTAATGATTATTTAAAAACATTCGAAATCCTAAAATTTCCGAGCCCTATTTTTTATCTGCATGGTCGCATAGTATAAGATCAAGCTATCTTATATTATAGAATGTTAATGGACATCCATAAATAATTAACTACTCATATTTTAATTTATTTTATTTAAGATACTTGTTGTACAAATGTCAAATAGTACATTATTTATACCTATTTAGAATTTAAAATTAAGAAGTTTGTAAGAGGTTGAATTCAAAGTCATCGCAATTACCAAAATATCTATTTTTATACTTAAATGAAATTATTACTGTTGTGTTGTTTATATTTATAATTTTATTATAATGCCTAATGATTACTGATTTAGCTAAGCTATTTATAAATATTTTAAAATATTGAAAATGAAAACATCGTATTCATTTAATTTCTTTTTCCATAATCAATTCAACCATCGTGGATCGTGAATGTCAAATCTCAGCTGGTTCCTACATTAAAATCGTTGTGTTGCGTGTTTTAAATTTTTTTTTTTCGTAATTCATAATATTACTTATATCTAAAGTGTGTTTTGTGTAAGGTAAGTACCTATATTTTTTTAATAAATAATTTAGAATTATAAATGAAAATACAGTGAGTTCCGCTTAATGTGATCACTGGTTTATAGAATCATCTTAAATCATTATTTAAGAGGGGCTGTAGGATTTAGTGGTCAAGACCGGTGGGGCTTAAGAGTGACTGCAGGCCACTATAAGGCGTTTGCTTATAGATCCAATGATCAATGGGAAGTTTATGATGACCTAAAAGATGGAGTATGGTTAGCAACAAAAAATAAAGTGAACATTGAAATGTTATTGTATACAAAATAAATTGTATAAAATATATAAAGTTAATAATTTAATACTACTTATATTTTATTTATCCGATTCCAAATAATACATGTACTTTAACAGTTTAAAAAGCAAGTGACATTGAAGTAAAAAAAAAATGAAAAAGGGTGAGTAACGCTCTGCTATACAGTAGGTGTGATTAACATGATTATAATACATCCAAATAGCAGAAATAAATATCGTAAATATGTAAATGATAATAATATTTATAATAAAAGTATAATTAATACAATAATTATAAGTGCCATAAAATGTAAGTTTTCAAAAAAGGTAATATAGTATACAATTATATTTGCTATTATATATATAATATAAATTATAAGGATATTAGCATTGAGTATAGATAGTATATTACTATCTATATTCAATGATATTAGGTATTGTAATTTGTAACATAAAAAATGCAAATAATAAAAAAAATGTATAAAATGATAGGTAAAATTTATAAAAATAATAAAAACAATAATTATAATTACACTTACACAAATCTAAAATTAAGCACTTTGGTCAAATACTCTCTTTGTACCAGGTGAACTATTATTTTTAATACAATTTTTATTATGGGCAAATGGTACCTTTGGTTGAGGGTAACTGGTCAACACCCGGTCTGTACGCATATATAATATTATAACTAATTATTTTATGATAATATTGTAAATAAAGTAATTTATTATAATTTATAGGTAGGATGCAATCATTTTCCCGAAAAACTTGCATTTTAAAATGCAAAATATAATAAAATTATAAAATAAAATAATAGATGTACATAAAATGTTTCAAGTATCACCACACAAATATAATTGTAAAAAAAATTGTACCTATGCAGTATATGTATTTTCATATTTTTAAATTAACAATAACAACTTAAAGTAGAGGACCTTGTATAAAATTGTCAAGCTTTTTAACATTCCAAAATTTTGAGCTGTTATCTTGTACATTTAACTAAGTAACGTTACCCTGGCACCCGGAACATGTATCGCCGTTTTCCGGGGCACCGATGGGGTTACAAAATTTTTTTTTGCGGTTACAAAATGTTACATAATAAATAACATAATACCAAACAGTTTTCAAGTCGAAATTTTAATTATTTAATGTTTGGGGTGCTGGGGTAACGTTACCCTGGCACCCGGAACATGTATCGCCGTTTTCCGGGGCACCGATGGGGTTACAAATTTTTTTTTGTGGTTACAAAATGTTACATAATAAATAACATAATACCAAACAGTTTTCAAGTCGAAATTTTAATTATTTAATGTTTGGGGTGCTGGGGTAACGTTACCCTGGCACCCGGAACATGTATCGCCGTTTTCCGGGGCACCGATGGGGTTACAAAATTTTTTTTTTCGGTTACAAAATGTTACATAATAAATAACATAATACCAAATAGTTTTCAAGTCGAAATTTTGAACTTGGGGTGCCAGGGTAACACACCTACAGTTATGGATATTTAAGAATAAAAGAACACGTATTTGTGGTATTAAAAATTTTGATTGTTACGGATACGGATGTGTTTGGGAAAAAGGGTTGGTCAGAAACGTAAGTATTTTTCTATGCACAGAAAACATAACATTTTAACTACTATGTAATATAACCACTATTTAGCGCTATTATACCTACATATTATTATATACAATACGCACTGACACTATAAAATTTTACATTTTTATGTCATAAATGACCGCTATTTTTTTGATACATACAAAGTTATACTTTTTTATGGTGTTTCCAACGAGAAACAAAGGTGTGTTAGAATGTGTACTAACACCGTGTAAATCACGCAAATTCGTGAGTTGATCAAAAGGAACCGATAAGATCAAACATTGCGGTTCCAAGGTTGAAATATTACAAATCGTTGTAGACTATTGTGTCTAAAAATGTTATAAGACGTATAATATTATATTATTACACTTTAAAAGATGTTTATTTTGCGTTATCGTGATGGTTTAAAAGCTATACAAAAAAATGTTCGGTGTTCAGGTGATGAAAAAGTACGTCTCGATAATGTTGATTAAAAACAAACCAGTCGTCCACTTATTGGATAGCTTATATAATATAAAATTATGGAAAATTAAAAGTTTTGTTGAACCCTTGTTTATTATTTACGACAATATTTTGATTCATACTTATTTCACTTTTCTTATTCATTGATTGTATTTTATTTTGATAATGTCATAATATCGTAAGATTTTTAACAAACCTGCAAGCGTAAACAAAATACCGGGTAATGAAATTTCCGATAGCGGTGTACCTAAAATGCCTATTTAAGACGCCGTGTCACATTAATTTTCTTTTTGAAATACGTCAACAACAATATTATTATTATTATTTTTTTTTTTTTTTTAAATTAAACTATTAATGTACATATTAGCATACTTTGTTAAGATTCTAGATCAGTGAATACAATTTAACGGATAGCTCATAGATATAGAATATCAATAAACTTAAGAAGTAAAGACTAATGTCTCGTGGCCCGTGGTCACTATATTTATATAAAGCTACCTATATAGTATATATGGTAAAATAATAATAATAGAGCAACACGCACTATAAAATTCATTCAATATTGTAACATAAATAATAAACCTACTTGAGTTTTATTTATTTATTATAATTTTTTGTAGTGTAATGTACGTTATTTAATTAATTATTTTCATTGATTGACATACAATAATGGCACATCAATGAATAAATAACATGTTTTAAAATGATTCGAGTGGAATTATTATCATCGTATCAGATATTAAAAACAATGTTAATGGAAAAAAACTTTAAATCTTATGATTTCTGTACAAAAACTTAATTAACCTTTTTTATTACTAAAAAAAGTTAAAATATAGGAATTATTAAGTAATATGGTCATATTTTTAGTATAAAGTTATAAGTTTAATAAAAAAATAAATATGTTTCTATACTATCCATAAAAATATACTACTAAAAAATATTACTAAATATATCGTCACATATAGTGAATAATAATTAAATCAAATAGTAAATGTTTTTAGAATCATTCGATTGAATTTAATAATTAAATATCTGTCTTTAAAAATTATAATTTTAGGCATGGAAACGTAACGCTTATACAAATCGAATTGTTCTATATTATCATCATAATGATAAAAATTATGAAACAACCATATTATATGGTTTAATTAACGTTGCTATTTAAATATTTCATTTAAAAATTAAAAATGGGCCAATTTCGTACAAGAAATGTGTGTGATGAAATCCTTAACTTATCGATTTACAGTCTTGCTCGAGGGCAAAAAAAATCGTATTAAAGAGAAATTCGTTGAATATATAATTAAATAAAAATAGGTTCCGATTTGTTTAGGATCTCATAAACGTTTCTTCAAACCGAAAATGTCGTTCAAAGGATAGTTTGTCGCTGTATTGCCGTTTATCACTCATTAATATAACATTCCGTCAACATATGACCTGCAACGGACGTGGTCTTTGAGAAGCAATTGCTTCGCTGTAATATGTTTTTTTATATTTAGGGTGGGTAAGTGGGTGCTTAGTATGAAACTGAAAATTTTGTTTTTCAACGAGATTGGCGCGATGATCTAGACGCCGATTGGGATACAAGAAATATTTACAAAAGTACACAGACGAGAGCTTAATTTTAATGATATCGAATTCATTATTTATGAACTCATTTATAACAGTTTTTTTTTTCTTAATTTATAGTTTCTTTTGAAAATCTGCCTTCGTGATGATGATGAATTTGATGCCGGTGGCCATGAAGTGAAGATATTACGAAAGGTGTTGTGGAAAAAAAATTGCTAATTTATATAATAGTAAAGAGAATAATAACAGTTATACTATCAGAACTTGTGTTTACTACCTATTACTCCTCGGTGAGTGAGTGGGTGGGTGATGGTGGGTCGATTTAAGATTACTTTTCGCTACTGTGTTTTGCGACTTTCGATCGTCGTTGGTGTTGCGCCAGTCATATAGCTGGTAATATTTATCATATTATGACGGGAACACTATTAGGAATATCTAAACACAAAAATAATAATACGACGACGTTTTAATAATAATAATAATACCTCGTCACGTCGGTCGTAATTTTGGGACTTCTGAGTAATTTTTTTCAGGTAGATGAAAAAGGTACAAACATTTGCCCAAGAGATTAAATATTCAAAGGTTTTGAGTTCAATTTTAGAGGAAGATTAGAAAACATTTTTACGATTGTCAAGTTTTCGACAAATTTCCTGGAATAAAAAAAATGTTTTTTTTTTACCATTTTGTTAATTTGTTTTTTTTCTTGTTTAATCGATCAACAGAGTTTTTCGCGACAAAAATATTATACAAAAAACGATATTATCTCCTTAAAAATGGACTAGGAAATCACAAAATTGTACTATTCATCACGTCGTCCACAAGCACACACTCACTTGTCTCGGTCCCATTGAGCTCTGATGGACAGGGCTTGCGGTTGGCTGGAGAACGTGTACGGTTTTTTGTTTCCGGTCCCGCGGAACTGTAAAATTTCGGTTTCCAGTTGTTGTCCGGCGGCACTTCCTTGGCGCGCCGAGCTGATCATTTTTGTGTAGTTCAATGTGGGAGAGGTGGGAGGGGGGCTCAAATTAAACGCGTTCAACGAAGAATTCTATCGATATTTCTATTTTACTGCACCGTTAATATTCTTTATTTAATTATTCATTTATTTGTGTCGTTCGCGCGATTCGTCGTCTCTCGCGGACGTCGTTCACTAAATTCACCTAACCTAACCCGACGATAAGCGCGTTTAAAAACCACAACTTTACTGTTAAGAGGTGAAGCGTGCGGCCCGGAAATTTATTATATCGAACACAGTAAACATAACAATATTTAAACAGTTGCCAATGACTACGCGTCAGTATAGATCGGGGAGATTTAAAACGAAAATAATAATTATTGTTTACACGGTTGTGAGGCAAACGTACGTAGACTGCGCTCTGGCGGACGATCAGTGCTGTTCACGTCGTGCGCTACGCGTCCGCCAGATGGTGTCGTATGTTTCGAAATCGAACGTCGCAAGATAAAACATAAAAATAATATTATTAGGTATGTTGTAAATCCCAAAAATTGCTTAAACTGACCCAAAGGCGATGGCTATTAACATGTGCAGCTATTACGGTCCGTCACAATGCCTTCGGTCCGAACCCGAATCCGATTATTCGGTGGCGTCACAGTGGTGGAATGACATACAAATCTTTTCGAATATAATTATATTTAAATGCTCATTTGTGTTAAAGTCATTTAATATGATATTTCTAGATTATTCGCTAATTTTCAAACCCAATTATTTTCTTATATTTTATTATCACTCGAATAATTTTCCCATATTGCGGTACTCCAAAAATTGACCTTTTTATTTTTTTTTAGATATTTTTATTTCTCAATTATTCCTACTTTACCAGTTTGTGCATTCATTTTTAAAATTCTATAAAAGATTGTATATTCGCAAAAATTCTTCGGAATTATGTTCTGACGAAGTGGTCGGCTGTACTGGTACGACGGACCTAGTTTGCAGACGGCATAGATCCATTGACTTTCGAGTTCCGCTCAGCGCACGTCCGATGGGCGCCCGCTTGGTGTGCAGCTATTACGGTCCGTCAATGCCTTCGGTCCGCACCCGAATCCGATTATTCGGTGTCGTCAAAGTCGTGGAATGACATACAAATCTTTTTGAATAAAATCATATTTGAATGCTCATTTGTGTTAAAGTCTTATAATGTCCTTCAGACTGTTTTACATAGTTTGCAATCACTCGATTAGCTTTTAGGTATGATGTTCTTCATCAAAAAATGTTCCGTTTTCAACTTTTTTTAGGTATATTGGATTCTGATTGGAATGAGGAATGTATTGTTTCAGTGTAATGTGTGTTTTTTCGTTTTTAATATAATGTTTAGAAATTTAAAATTCTCAACATAGTTTTCAAGTGCCGGGATACCAAGGAAAGTGAAACCATTATTTTTGCTATAGGTAACACTCTTAACGAATTATTTCGGATACATCAAATTTTCACTGAATAATTATATTGGCTTTTTCTATGTTTGATTACATTTTCAAAGTAATCCAGACCTTTTTAAGATATTTTATAATATTATGTAGACATTTGAAAAGTTCCATTTTATTAAGTTTTATACTTTTATCAATACAATTTTATCCTTTGAGTAAAAACACTAAAATATGTAATACAAGGTTCTGTATAATAGTTGATATAATAGCAGTTGGAAGATATTAAAACTATATAGGCACGTTTTTTTTCAAAACTGTAAATAGTTCAAATTTTAACGATATTTATGGTCCCAACAAAAACTCTTCATCGAAATCCGTGTAAAAAATTACAAAGTTAAAACAAAAAAAACTAGTAATTTACAAGACTTGAGACTCGTAAAGATGTGATATCAGGAATAAATTCTATGTAAATTAACTTTAAATTAAATTTATTCTATCTCAATAATTCGTTTACATTGTTTGAAATTATTTCTATAAAAAAATATCAGTTTGTAACTAAATTATTAAATAGCATTTCATTACAAATGTTACTTAATTTATTTTTTAAAAAGGTCTTCATTATTAATTTATAAATACAGACGGTGCATAAAATGCACATCATGCATGTCCTAATCAAAAACTAAGGGCGTAGCAACACGTAACCACAACACCGTACGGCAACACGCAGCGTCCGTGACGTCAGGTTAAACGGAGCGCAACACCCAATGGCAGACAACTGTGGGCGGTACCTACACCGCGCAACGCCAAATCACAGACGACTATGGGCGGCACCTGCGCGACGCATCGACGCAATCACCATGCCTTTAAATACAAGTGCGTATCACAAAATACATCAGTAGACTCGCAGCTGAACAATGAACAACATCTACTAACTGCGATCATGCGAACACAAGACACAGCCAAACAGTTTCATTCCACTCAGAGTTCAAATGGTTCACCGAAACACTCTTGACTCTCTACAAGCCACAAGGAACACGGTCTTCATTCGAAGCTCACCGGAACGACCATGTGAGTAAAAAATTTATCATAGTACGAGTATTATTCATACTCTCGTAGATTTATTACTGTAGATCTTTTTACATAATCTCTCGGTGTTAATAATTTTATTAATTTGGTATTTCTGTGTTTGATTATATTATTGGATACTTTCTGTTGATTTAGTTGATATAGAAAGTGTCTGCCCGCTCTAACTATTTATTTTCTGTTTATCTTTAACAGTATTACAGCGTTTTAGTTTTAAGACTTGGATAATAGGATTCAAACATTCATAATATGTCACGCATATCGATGGTGTTTTTTGATTTTTCTCATATTTTCAATTTTACCTTCTTCGTATATTTTGCAATTACTCAAATAACTTCCCCATAATATTTTGTTTCTCAGACAATTATATCCGTTTGGAATTTTTTTAGATATTTTTATTTCTCAATTATTTCTACTTTACCACTTTGTGCATTCATTTTTTAAAATTCTATAAAAGATTTTATATTCGCAAAAATTCTTCGGAATTATGTTCTGACGAAGTGGTCGACTGTACTGGTACGATGGACCTAGTTTGCAGATGGCATAGATCCAGTGACTTTCGAGTTCCGCCCAGCGCACGTCCGATGGGCGCCCGCTTGGTGTGCAGCTATTACGGTCCGTCAATGCCTTCGGTCCGCACCCGAATCCGATTATTCGGTGGCGTCAAAGTCGTGGAATGACATACAAATCTTTTCGAATATAAATAATATTTGAATGCTCATTTGTGTTAAAATCATTTAATATATTTCTAGAATATTCCTTCCGACTTTTTTACTTAGTTTGCAATCACTCAATTAGCTTGTCCATATTATATACTTCTCGAAAAAATTTCCGTTTTTAACTTTTTTAGGTATATTAGATTCTGATTGGAATGAGGAATGTATTGTTTCACTGTAATGCGTGTTTTTTCGTTTGTCAATATAATGCTTAGAAATTTTAATATTCTCAGTATAGTTATCAAGTGCCGGGATACCAAGGAAAGAAAATATTATTTTTACTATAGGTGTTAACTCTAAACGAATTATTTCGGATACATGAAATTTTCACTGAATGATTATATTGGCTTTTTCTGTTTGATTAAATTTTCAAAATAGTCCAGAGCTTTTAAGATATTTGATAGACATTTGAAATGTTCCATTTTATTAAGTTATATACTTTTATAAATCATGTGGAACTAACAGATCATTTTATGACTATTTTTATAGAATTTATTTTCATTTTATATAGAACGACGAAATATACTGCATTAATTAACGTATATTACCACTAATACTAAAACATTTCAAAAATAAAGATTCCAACTGGATAACTAGGCAAGTATAGGTAAGTATTCTTTAGATGGTTAAAAAAAATTTGAAATTTTTTATCGTCCACTTTTGATCGTATGGTATGTCACAAATATTTTGTTCGCGACGCCAAATCTTTATCCAAAACAATCACAAGCAACATGTGGATTATGGCTTGGAGACTAGGTTCTACAAAACTCAATGAAATCAAACACATCACCCTAGAATGGCCCTCTCTACCGAACATATCAAGGAAAATAGAAACGGCAATCAACAGAATGCGAATTGGGCACTCATCGTTAACACATCAACACCTGATGAAGAGGGAAAACCCCCCTATCTGATATAGCTGTGGCACACAGCTCACAATCAAGCATATCGTTACAGAATGCCATCAATTTGATAGTGAAAAACGGGAATCAGGAGTACCAACCATTCTCGTCGAAGCCCTTCAGCCAGCCAACATTCAAAACACGATATCATTTATAATCAATTCTAATTTAATCAACCATCTATAAAATAATTTGTATATTAATATTAAGCAATTACTTTCCAATAGTAGTTCCAATAATAGTTGTAACCAATAATCGTGTCTATCATATATGACATCCTCTTTGGTTAGGTAAGGGGTACAAACCATTAGTCTGGAGATTTCTTCAAAGAAAGATTAAATCGAAAGATTTACGCTGTCTTCCTCTGGTTCTTTTACCCTCTATTTTTCCTTCCGTAATAATAACGATGAACACATTGTCTTTCACAATTAGCTTTTTTTTTTTTTCGTTATTGTGTTCATCACTGTTCTTTCTTCGTTCAGCACTGCACGTGAAAATAAATACTTAAAAAAGCTAATAACCACTTAAAATCCCTTCGTGAGTTGTTTTCGTCTATCCAATTTATATTACCTACGCACTTTTGTTATTTGTATGATAATTAATTTAATTTAAAAATCAATTTGTAATGTTAATTTTTGATTGGCGTATCGCTTTGACTTGGTATAAAAATAGCGTTAGAATAAAAAAAATCATTCAAAAATTCAAAAATAAAAATTAATTATTTTAGTATGTAGGTACAGGGTGTCCTGCGAGGATTTACCCATTGCGATATCTCACGAAATAATGGAGATATCAAAATTCTGGTTTATAATAAGATTCACAGGGATAAGAACTACAATTATTTCATTTTAATGTTTTTGTAAAAAATTTAAAAAACATATTTTTTTATTTAATTATCTCGAAAAAAATTAAAGATGGCCATTTTGTAGTGTTTATTTTTCTGAAAATATTGACATTTCAAAATTGTATTTCCATTAATTTCCTGATTTTTGATATTTTTTCTGGTTTTGATGATTATAAATGTATAGGTAACTATTAGGAACACTGAGAGTATTCGGTTGGCCGTATGAGAATGCTCGCGGTGCGGCGGGTCACATGTTTGATAACATTATGGTGTTCAATAATTCGCAGTTTTTCTCGAAACTATAATAAAATATTATAAATCGGGAAATTAATGGAAATAAAATTTTGAAACTTCAATATTTTCAGAAAAATAAACACTACAAAATGGCTATCTCTGATTTTTTTGGAAATAATTAAATATAAAGGTATATTTTTTTAACTTTTTTACCGAAATATTAAAATAAATTAAAATATGAAACAATCTTAGTTGTTATCCCTGTGAGTTTTATTACCAAACCAGAATTTCGATATCACCATTATTTCGAGAGATATTGCAGTGGGTAAATCCTCACGGGACACCCTGTTTACATTATACCTAACTATACATATTATAGTGAACTAGTGTTACACGCCATGTCACCATATCACAGCTAGCCATTTAAAAAGTTTTTCAGTCTTCTCGACAATCATGACATATATAATACCGTCCGGTTACACTTCTCTCCCCGAAGTTCACCATATTGCACTAGCCAAGTACATTATAGGCACGCTGCACTGCACCGCATTATTATGTAAACACGTGTACCACGTATCATAAATGCATCATATATGATAATATGACACTATTCATTATATGCTGCAGTTTTGTCACATCATGCTATAATATACATTCTATACGCGCGGTTTAATGGAAAAAGGGCAAATGATGGCCGGCGGTCACACTTAATGCGTTTTGTCCATCGTCGCGGATGTTCGGTATTTGCATTAGTCGGAAACTGCGCAGTATCAATCATAATATATTATATTATTATTACCTACCTCTATATAGGTGCGAGATCCGTCGTAATAAATGCACTACTTATTTATCGCCATAAACACGACGACCACCCATGGCACGTATGGGGGGGGGGGAGAACCGGAGAGAATGATTGGATTAATATAAATGGAAACCCAGCGTAAGAGCGACTTAGAGAACATTCCCCCCCCCCCCAAAAAAAAAAAAAAAAACCATGGCTATATAGAATGCAGGAAGACTTATTAAGACTTCCGAACGTGCATGTAAGGAACGAATAAAGAGGGATGGAGACAATGTGTTGTTTCGGCAATGGTCCTTAAAACCCTGTAAAAGCCTAAAAAAAAAAGAAGAATGCGCGCTGTGCATCGCGTCCGCACTGTTGCAGCTGCAGTTGCAGTGGGGGAGTATCGTATATAGTCGTTGTTGGCCACGTTTAAATAATGCGTATAGTGCGGCAGCATCGTTAAACGACTTATACACCCTAAGTCGGTCCATGTTGTATATGTCTCTAAATCTCGTCCGGTCGGGAAAAATCACGTACGATATCGCTTTTCGGGGTATTATTACGACCTCCGGCCGGCAGTCCGATCCGCGTTCAACACCCCGTCGCGAGATGCACTATTCAGGAATTCCCTGCAGTGGTCCGTAATTATTATTATTACCATTATTACTGTTGTAGTTGTTGTTGTTGTTACCATAGGTATATGTGCATGCTTAAAACCACCCGCTGCGACCGGTTATATAACCCACTCGCCAACATATGAACACACACACACACACACACACCACCGTGCGCGCCGCAGGTAGATTTATGTAACCATATACCGGGTATATGCGTGTGCGTAATATAATAATCATATTTACCTCCACGTGAGCCGCGCTGACCGTCGTCGTCGTCGTCCGGATTTAAATGTGTATAATATACCTACTTATAATCTCTCTCGGCCGCACCATCGTCATCGTTCCAACAACGATAATACGGTGACCATTATAATATTATTTATATCGTTTTTCATTGTTACGATTATCGTCGTCGTTATATTCTCATCCGGTCGCGGAAAAAACGTTCAAACTCGCCTCTGTATCGCCCGCCAACACGGATCCATATAAGCCAATATCGTATATGTAGGACAAACATATTTTTCTAGTCAAAATGGTATTTTATAGATACTTTATAATATACTCAAATAATATAAGCTGAAATTCTACGAAAAATTCTACACGCACATTTTTATAAGATCATAATCTATTACAATACCAATAATGCACGGAGTCAATTCAATAGGTACGCAAAAATGTTTTTCGTAAAAAAAAAACCACATCTAGCGCAGACATTTCGAAATAGTTGGTACGCCAAACTATTGTTATAAGAAAATGCCGTCTCATATAAAAAAACCTCCCAATTAATTTCAAAAAAAAAAAAAAAAAAAAAACATTCTACACTGGCTATTGGATATTCCTTACGAATCAACTTCATATAATATTGTGTTACTTATTTCAATATTGTATAACTAACATATAAGCTAAGCTAACACGAATTGTAAACATTTAAGATCATCATCATACTTTATTCTTTACTATATATTTGCAATTTATGCGTAATTATTTTTTTGAACTTCTGGACCCAACAATGGCGTATTTAAGATTTCCTCCTGTAAAGGTGCCCCCCCTCCCTTGTGATATCGGAAAAAAATCATCGTATCAGATCAGAACGGTCAGCAATTCTCCGATCGTTAAATCGTCTTATTACATATTTTATATTTTTAATGGGCGTAAGGTGCTATACTCACAACTGTCGGATAACATGTTTTTACTCATTGATGAAAGCACTGCACACTGCAGAATTCAAACAAAAATTAAAAGAACAAAAAAACGCTCCGAAAGGGAGTTGATACTATACATTATCACCTCGGATCCCGCCCCTCCCCCCGTTTACGTCGGATTTTATTATTATGACTATCGTTGTCGTCGTTATCATTCGGTCGCCGGATTTATGTATATTTTCATTTTTCTTCGTTATAGCGTCGTTAAATCTGTTCAAGCAGCAACCCGGATTTTTTTGAATTTTTTTCACACTTATTCCGGTATTATAATATATATATTATATACGTACGTGTACCCACGAGTTATTTTTTACACGCGTATATATTATTATTATTATTATTCTATTCCAGTGGCGTTTCGAGAGTATTTTATAGCGTTCGCGAAAACACCGGTAGGAGATTATAATACGCGACATTATTATAATTTATAAACGTTATTTGCACCGCCGCCGCCGTGTGTTTTATCTGACGACTGCAAATCGATGATAGATTAGCACGTTTGGCGGAAACTAGTACGTATACCTATATATATATATAATATATATATATATATAATATATATATATATATATTATATTATACATATTATTATACACGTACATAGCAGTTGCTCGGTTGATATTTTATTTGAATTCATTTTTGATTTTTTCATTTTATTTTATGCAAATGAATAAAGAACAGGTTTGGTCGTGTAGGCGATTGAAATAAATCGCGATTCACACAATTGTCGAGTCAAATGGTTGTCGCGTTTCGCGAACCGTCGGACAATGAATGTTTAAATAAATCATCCGTCCGCGACTACGATGTAAACGCTTATAACATATTATTATACTTATACATAATATCTATAGTGCGAATAAAATGCAACTATGTGTGTACACTTTTTAGTGGTATAAAATAATTATATTTATTAATAAAACACTTCGCACGACGTTATTGCAGAAACTTGTGGGTTTTGCATTATAGTATGTGGAAAATGTAAAAATCTGGTCTCGGACTCTGAATTCTATGAGTCGTCCACAAAGGGCAGGACCCGTTTGGACCAATTTTCCTAACATACAACTCGTTTGGACCAATTTTGAAGACCCGTTTGGACTAAAAAATATTAGTTTTATACAACTCGTTTGGACCAGCATTTTCCTTCCCATTTTATAGTGCACTATATGTACTAACCAAAATACTAATACTAACATAGTAAGGTAAAGGTATAGGAACTGGGCTTCGATGTCACCACTGCGCATACGTAGAATATAGTGTTTGCGATAGCAATATATAGGTAACCGCAATTATTGTCAATTAGTATTATCGCACCGGCCGATAGGGCCGTGTCGTAACAGATATCATTTACATTATATTAATTGTATAAACGTATAATGTAACTGCGGGTTTTTGGTCAGCCATCAATTATAAATAATTTTGTTCTCTACACAATCTACAAATTAGTTTACACAGTTTAACGGAACATCTAAGGCGGGCTTTTTAGTAATTATTTAGAAGTAAAATATACGAAGAAAAAATTGGTCCAAACGGGTTCACAAAATCCTGGTCCAAACGAGTTGCATTTTTATTAGTGTCCCAACGTCCCTGGTCCAAACGTGCCTCGACCTCCACAAAATTACCGCGAGTATAGGTCGAATGTTGCCAAATGGCGACCCAACAGAAATTAATTGCGTTTTGACTGCGCACAGAGCTTTAAAAAAAAACTGCAAGGTCATAAAAATAATAGCGACATGCACTCATTTTTTCTCAGGGCTGTGTGTCACAATTCTAAGATATACAATATCCACCACACGCTATATGAAATTAAAACTCTATGTTGTCGTTCAAAAAAGTAAAAAACTTAAAAAATGACGAGGATAAAAAATATTTAAAAGTATAATTTTTTAATAAAAACGTTGGTTTTTTAACAACTTGAAACTATGTAAAAAAATATTTTGAAAAAAATCAATACTTTTTTAAATAATAAGTGTTGTTTGATAAATCAATCACCCTGTAAAGTATATAATATACACTTATAGAAAGAAAAAAATTTCGATTTAGGGATTTACTTTATTGCCTTTGTGACCACCAATGTTTTAAAAATAAGAAAAACCGTCGCGCGTCGTCTTCGTGCACCCCATAGGTTTGTTTGAAATCGGAAATCGGATATCCGAAAATTAAATGATTCAAAACGCAAAAACCATAACGAAATCGCTTTCCGTAATACCTACTACCTACTGCAGCTAGTTGATCTGAGAGCTTTCGGCTGACGTATATTACAGCGTGTTTTTTAGCATGGTTTCCTTGATCGAAAAATTGTTGATAAAAGTAAAAGTAGCTGTAAAACAAGTCGGAAGTCGGTATACCTAACGACAACAAATTAACCGTTACACAATGATGATATGAATTAAATTACGATTTCGTCGTAAAAAATTGATGCAATAACAAAATTTGCTATCACTCGTTTGGTGCTTACGTCGGCTATTTACAATGTCGCATATTTTATTCGTCAAATGATGAGACTTATAATATTGTCGTGATACCGGAAAAACACGGCCACAATATTGTAATAGTCGTGTACCCGGAAAGCCTATACACGACGCCGTGATTGTTATTTTATTATCAAATATTAATATCATATTATTGCCTTACTCAAGATTCATATTAGTTACCTACCTGCAGAAACACACTGACGCACTTACTTACATAATATTATATTATACCAACCAGTAGCTTCTAAAATTATTTTGGCGGACTCGATGGTGTTAAAATAAAACATTTAAATGACGACATATATACTCGTACGCGTATTATTATATGTATACGTTCCATTATTATGTATACACATTATGTACTATAGTTATTCATTATTATTTCACACAACATTAACCCGTAATTAATATTGAAACTGTCAAACAATCCACTTATACGCGATAATTTATCACGACAAAATCTAGAGTGACCATCTTATAATGTACACAAAGAAGAGACAAACAATCCACGGGCTTAACTCTAAAAAATAAATCCAACACTAATCGTCTAACGATTTTTTTTGTTGCATTTTTAAAGATTTTTCACGTGCGGATGCAATACATTGTTTTTAGGCGGTCGTAACTCGAAAAGTTTTGTTCACAAATCAAACATATTATTTTGGTTTCGATGTATGAAACAGTGAAATTAATGTTGTTTTTTCATTTTTCCGTGTATACCTTCGTGGTTTTCTCTATTTTAACGTACCTACACAATATTCCATTGTGATGATGAACACGACGCGCATGCGCGCTTTAAACGGGAAGAAAATTGGGCACGGTTGGAAATCTGTCGGGAAAGCGAAAGGATATAATATGATGGTCACAATCACATCGGATAAAAACGATGAAACGGGCGAAATTAAACCATCACTCGGCATGCAGGCGACTATATATATATATATAATGCCGTGGCCGAGTGAAACACGTGCGAGGTTTGCGAGGTCTCTTGCAGCTCGTGCGTAAACGCAAGTTCGTGTTCGTCTCCGGTCGAAGACTAAAGCGCTATACCCATTCTATATACACCTAGCTTCGTGTGTATATATAGGTATATACGTATAGGATTATTAATATCGCTTTAATATTCAGCGCAGATATATGCGTAATACTATATATACCTATATACAAGTAATAATAGAGACCGCGTTTTCCGCGTGTACCTATATATACATACCCATCATATACAGCAGGCATCTATACCGCTCTTTTGATCTCAAAAATCGACCTCTGGTCACGAACCGCACACGTACATTTGCTCCGGCTGGTGTATACCCGCTATACCCGCTAGTGGTACGTCGTATAAGTATATGGCACGATAATATTAAGCAAAATATGCAATACGCAATACGCGTATGGGTATACTCGCAACTGCGACGACAAAAAGAAAAATTAAACCAAACAAATATATGTCATGATGACGTATAGGTATATAGGTACACTATAAACAATGCGACCACGATATTCATTCTTTAAATCGTATTTTAAATACATATATGCTATTATAGTACTATGTCGTACCTGCCTTTTATACATATTAATATTATTATATATATATATATTTTTTTTTATGAGAATTGAGCCTCTGCAACTATATAGGCCATTGGCAACAATGGGTTTTACGCTAAATTATTTACAAGATATATAATTTGCATATTAAATACTATTGATAAGGTTGGACTTTTAGTAATAAAGGTTATTATTTGTCTTGTGTTGTCTGGATGGAGGGCTTCTGGCGGGATGTTTGAGATGCCTGCTTCCCGTCTATATCCGTTTCGTATGAGAGGCATTCGGTTATGATGATGTGCTTGATTGAGAGAGGAGTACTGCAGCTTCTGTTAATTTATCGGCTGTTTGAAAATGTATATTAAAATAATTACAGGTACCTAAGTAATACATCATACTATGGTATAATAATATTACTATAAAATTTTTATAATTACTTAAAAAATACTTACCTATTATAGCTATATGAGTATACGTATACGTATACGCGATCCAGTTAGCACGATAAGACACTATCATATATTATGATAAGCGTATTGCATTGAACGATCCACTCTGTGCAATGTATAATAAAGACGAACCATAGGGAAAAAAATCTAAAAAAAAATGTAGATACGTTTGAAAAATAATATTATTATTATTTTGTAAGTGTCAAAAAATAAAAATAAATATATTAAAACTACCTAATACTACACCATAATATTGTACTCTCTTAGTAAACAATTCCGATTAATTATTTTCTCGATGCAATTTAGTTCAATAACGATTAAAAAAATGTTTATTGATTTATATTAGACTTATCGAAGAGACGAAGAAAAGTTAATCATCTGTTAAATTTAGAAAAAAAATCAACAAACATCATCGTGACATTAATAGGGACAAGTAAAGATATAATACGTTATAAAATTACAGTTTTATAACATTTTTTTGATATTGTACCTATGTCAGGTCGTCAGGAAAATAAATCTGAAGTTATTAGTTAATAATATACTCGTGATGATGTGTTAAATAGTAATGTACCTAATCCATAGATTTAATGATATTTTGTTTTATTTTTGGTAAGTACCTACTTTACAAATATTCAACTTATTTTAGACATTCTATTTCTTCCGGACTTTCTATTCATTTGTCTGGATTTTTTACACTTGGACCGTATTATTGCTCCAGGATGTTTTCATCGTTCATCGTCTATACGCTCATTATTTCAAAAAATATCGAAGTTTTTGAAAATAACTCTTTCTACGAAATTTGAAGTAAGTACACAATACATGGTAATATAATACGCACTATTATAATAATGCATTATTGTAGTACATGTGCAGTGTTATAAATATTTATTTTTTTTCAAAAATATTGTTTTGTAGCGCCTTCGAAAATTGTGTGAAAAAAAATATGGAATTATGTGTTGATATAACATATACATACTCTCGAGATTATGAACTGTTTACCGTTCAAAAATCGTCACGTATATAATAGGTTTAGAAATAACACTTAATTCTTGTATTGTGCCTACTTTTAGTATTATTAAGTAGCCGTGGCCCTTGGTTATGGTTGGCTTATTGTTATAGGTACCTGCACGTGTTATGTGAAATGAACTTGATTGTAATTTTTGCACCATTCAACTACCTATATTGAAGCGAGAATATAGGGGAGAATCAATGCGTTATATTATAAGTATACAGATAAAATATTATAATATGGACACGTTACACAGCCATCGAATAAGTAGGAATAAATTACATAAAAATTTACATATTTTCAATCAAACAGTCGTATTATATACATTAATTATTGTAAAACACACTCACTATTTTAACCTAACGCCGTCACCTCTGTGCGCGTTTCCGCCGAGTCCAAATAGCGACTCGTCCTACATCCGTCATAATAATTATAGAAAATATCTTACAATAGCCGTATACCTAGTATTATATTATATATATACATAATACGTTTACCGTCTATATACCATTGTATAAGCCCAGGTTAGTGTATTTTCGTCGGTCGAAGGCTAATATATTATTTCGACGGTTATGCAGGAAATGATGTTTACAATATCAGTCGGGAGTCATAAATTACAAATCTTGAATTGTCGAAGGAGGAAATAAATTGAGTTAGGTAGGTTAATGATGTTTACTATTCAGTCACGTATATTTGAGGAGGGTTTACGGCTCTTGTGGTGTATTTAGTTTTTTGCTATCCATTTACCTGCACCGTTGATGATTGTTTTGGTATAACTTTGTTAGGTAAATATTTTATAAATCAGCAAGCATATTATTGATCTCTTCTAATTTACCGAGCGCAGATATATACAAACTGGTAACGGAATAGTTAAATTTTAAACTCCATATAATGTTGTACCACTATCCCGTCGACTACAATAATAAGTACCAAGTTGTCAACATATATACAATAGGTTAAGCATTTTTTAATGATATTTTGTTTCTCATGTATTTCGTGTTAGGTCGTAGGTAAACAGGTAAGTTATACAAAAGCCAATATTATTCATGATAACGGTTTTTTTTTTTTTTTTTAATTACACAGTAAGGATTAGCAATATACACATTTGTATAGGCAGAAATAATGAAAAATAAGTACCTACAATTTATTTCCAAAACCGTTAACAAACATAACAATTTCTTAAATTTTAACTCAATCACAATTACTTTCAATTTAATTGTTTTTTTTTTTTTTTTTTTTTTACGAAATGGATTAGATTTTTTAATCATTCGTTTTTTTGTTATTTCTGTGAATGTTTGCAATACATTTTCAATTTTACAGGCTTGCATTTATTCTCTGTCGTATTCTTCAGGTGTACCAACGAAAAACCTTATGACGAAAAATGCTGATACAAAAATAAATGTTAATTTAATTATGTTCAGTATAGAAATAGGATCGGAAGTGTGCATTTCAAGTACAGCTCCTCGGAATCCAGCACCATTATAAGCTTCTTGTGACATCTTTTTACAGTTGGGTGCAAATAATTGATCTTCAATTGTCGTACAAACGCATTCACAATTCCACACACAAAAACAGCGGTTGGCTTCGATTATGGGAATATGTCTCCAAGCCATTACATTGTTCAATTTATCCAATACCCGCACTATTCAATATACATAATTTAATTGTTTGCATTAATTGTAGTAATTATATAACTATACATATAGATGTCATAAAAAAACATTTTACATGTGCAATTGGTGTTGGACTTGGTAAGTGGCCCGTATAAATTTAGAACATGATTGTATCGATGAAAAGGGGAAATGTATACATCTTGACTTTGAATTTCAGTACAGTTTTTGTTCGTGCTTAATGGAAATTTCAATAACTGAACTTGGAATAATTCGGCCTTCATTCCAATATTATAAATCGCTGCGACTATCTTAGTTTGATCAATTTTAGTTGCATCTGAATATATTTCTACAATTTCTATAAGGGACCTATAATAATTTTAATATAAAATACGTTATTAGCAGTTTTGGGGCAATAATCGTGTAATAATAATGTGCGCACGCCCATCTTATGTAATTATATGTAGGTATGATATTATATTTTGGTCAACATTATTACGATAGAACAAAACGTCTTAATTAAATTAATTAAATTTATGGGTTATGCAATTTACATTGAGAAATGACAGTTTATTATTTTTAATACATCGTTGACCAAAGAATAAAGATACTTTTTGTATTTTAATAATTATATTTGCCTTAGGCTAGGTAATTAAAATATATTTATGATCTGAAAACCGCTAAAATACCTTTTAATTTTTTTAATTTGAAAAATTTGAAGGTCTACTATACTTGTATATAAATTATAGTTTTAATGAAATACCATTTTATACTATATACTCACTAGGAATACCTACAAGTATAAAATATTGGCCTATCAAAAAGACAAAAATATAGGCTAATAATCCTAGTAATTGAAGCCTTTGTGTTAATAAAAAAAAAATAAATAAAAAAAAAAGACAAAATACTATTAATATAATATTTGTGTCATTAAATTTTAATTGACGACTTTATATTATAAGTAAACTTATAACAAATTATTTATGAAAATTAAATTATTATTACAATATGTAATATATAATTATTAATTACTAAAAAAACAATTAAGTGTAAATAAGTTTATAATTTAACTGTTAAAATATTTCCTAAATTATTACCTTGTTGAAAGTACACTGTTATAATTTGTTTCCTTGTGAATAAATAATTCACTAGTATAATCCATTTCATAATGTAAATTTAATGTTTCAGTCCCGTTATTTTTTTGCATTACGTTTGAATTTTGTGGAAATTTAACAAAATTCTCTAGAAAATAACTCCCTGGAATTCCTGACTCGATTGCATCCTAGTATGGTAATCAAAAATAATGAAATTCTCAATTTTGAAAAAGCATTTGAAGTGGGTTTTGAATAAAATAATTGCAGTTATTACTAATCTACTTAAGTATTTATACAATATATTTAAGCAAATATAAAATAAATATAAAGGGTGTGATAATCGTGAAATAATGAAATAATTCGTATACAATTATTAGTGTGTGTGTCTAACCTATCTCAATAAGGAATATTTTTTAAATCTGATTGTAAAATAGTACTATAGTCTATAAGTAATAAGTATTATTATTATAATAATACTTGTTTTTCTATAAATAATATCTCATAATATACCATATCATGTTTCCACAAATGTGATGGTTGGTTGTTTAGGCAACTAGATCTTTTCACTCCACATCTATTGTGTTGTTTGAAGAATGCTTCATATGATACTCCAACTTTATTACATTCGTCACCTTTGGTACTTATATTGTTTGCGTTTAAAATTAAATATTTCTTTGGATCGTCTAGAATATATTATTTTGTTAGTAATAATAATTTTTTTTCAGTTTTCTGACAAACGCATATTTATTATTTACAAAATCACCTATTAAAAATAAAAAAAATAAAACAACCAAGTTCTAGACTCTAGACGGCGTTAATTTCCAGTCAAGTGTCATCAATGGGTGACTTATTAATACAAAATATTCATGTAACTATTATATTATCATATATACTTATTGTGCTATGTTGTACAGATTGTATATTTCAAATTGTAAAATAAAAAAATAAAATAAAAAACAAAATCACCTGTTGACTGTGGATAAAGATGTTCGACTATTGATGGTATTTTTTCTGGTATCAAAAGTCTATCACTGTTTATGTCTAAACTATAGTATTGATCATCACCAAATGTTAAAGCTACATAACTTGCTTGCACATTTGACTCGTAATTTTCATAATTCTTGTTATTGTTACTTAACCTATTTAATAATAATTTTTCATTTACATCAAATACTCAAATACATTTATACTTTAAAAACGATTAAAATTTTTCATACTATATTCCGTACTATAGGTAAATATTAAATAGGTAAAGAAAACCATTGAAATATTATGGAAATTTAATGACTTGTTATGTGATTTAAATTACATTTCAATAAACTTTTAATCTCAAACAAAAGTAGCGGTTATGTATTACCTACTTAACCAATACTCTTTGTACACTATATTGCCATATAATGCTTCTTAAGCAATATTGTTAGTAATGAACTAATGGCTAATGACATAATAAGATAATATTATAATAATTGGGGGTGTTACCGAAATCATCACTTTTCAGTAAATGAAATACAACTTGATGAATTACCAAATTACCTAATTATGCAACAAATTACTATAACTTATAAATGTTTATTTCAGTGATGGGTGTTTATAGATTTAAAAACGTACTTCAACTTAGTTCTAGTATAATTATTCGCGTCCTCCAAAAAGTGTATTATTTTGTTAATTGTTATAATCTACGAGTATTGAAGAAATAGTAAAAAATAATTTTTCATTTTAATTTCAAGCAAATTGTGTGTAGATTGTACTGCAGACCATAAGGACTTTGGAGCGTAATGGGACGTTAAATCTAAACAAGTCGTAGCTGTTGAACCAGTTGGCAGGTTTATAAAATGTACTTGAACGTATGCTTAACTGTGCTTGATGAAAATTTTAACACATAACTATGTATTGATCATTCATATTATATAATAATCACATCACTCACACATTATACATTCATAATATCAGATAATATTATGTTAGGTCGTCAGCGGTGTTTGAAAATGATAACTTACTTGACTTTGGAAATAATTTTCCTGTATAACGGTACAACACCATCCCTTGTATATTTTTCATAAACACTTATTGTAAGCGAATGGTGATATGACGCAGACTCTAACTTGTTCACGTTGTACCTGCAGGGCACAGAAGATGATTAACCGTAACACTGCACATATAGGCATAATCGCGTTATACTGATCTCACCATAGATCGCTGAATTTCAAACAATGGCTGCTTTCGTGGAACCGATACGCTTCGTCGACATTTCCGGACGTATTTGTGGATTCACAGTTTTGGCCACCGCGTATTTGTTTCTTATCAGTACGCGATGACGGTGCAGTATCGTTTGCAATCATTTCGTCGCCCGAGTCAAGATTGTCCATCATTTGACTGATCAGCGTTTCAATGTCGTCGTTTAACGCGTTCGTCCCGTGGACAACGTGCCTGAACCGACTTCGTCCTTGACAGTCGTTCATCTGCCTCTCGATATTCACCGCCATATCACAAGAACAACAAAATCCCTGATACAACCCAAAAGATTGTGATACAGCCATCCCTTAAATTGTTTTCATCGAAATTACTCTTATACTTCACTGTATTGCATCGGGGTGACATCGGCAGCTGCAGCCATTGCATGACAAGTAGACCGTCTTGAGTCTGCGTAGCAGCCAGGATAATGGCTGTTCGACTCCTTGTTGAACACAATTTCCTTCACTTCAGAGTTGACCACCTTGTTATACACACACACACACACACACACACAAAAAAAAAAAAACCTTAAAAATACATACATATACAATCTATGAAAACATTTCAACACCATACTAACCTGTAAGCGTTTAAGTTTGTACGATTCCAGTACTTCGTCTTGTTGAATCACTATTATGTAAGGGTTTATTAGTTTTCTCATTTTGTTTGTTACAGCTTCGTAAACGTGATCGATAATTATCACTTGGTCTTTCGAAAAATATTCCTGTATAAATATTATATAGGTACATATTAATATATTATATACATATATATATAGTATATAGATATATATATACATAGAAATCGGTCCTTAAGCGTCGTAGTGGTATGTATTGTTTCCCATTAGAAGCAAAATTAGGTACGAATCTTTCGTGGAAGGAAGGATAGCAATTATTACATACGTAATTATTAATTATAAAACAATACAAATTAATTATTACTATTAATAAAATACACTACATTTTTTCAATGTTTAATATTTGATAAAATGATGATAACCACAATTTATATTTTTTCATAATAAAATAATAAGGTACTTAAAAACTAGCCATATCACATACGAAACAATATATCTATCTCTTAATTTCAATAAAAAACTTTCAAATTTTGGACAAGTATAGTTAATTAAATCAAAAGTATTTAAAATTAAGTTAAAATATAAACATAACCTTAAGAACACATGGCCTCCATATAGTATACATTTTAAATTTTCGAAGAATTTTTGAAACAATTTTACCTGAGTGTTTTTTTTTAACCATATGGTTACGTAGATTCCTTTGGTTTTAATGTTATTCCGTTTTTGCATACGATTGCGATTGGTACGATTCGGTATTCGATTCGAATAATTTATCTCATCGCGATATACCATGCCAATAGGTGTAATAATTGCTTGAAGTTTAGTTTTCGTATCTTTAAATTCACATTTGTATTGAAATGATATGCTTACGATTAACGTAACAAATAAAATGTACTTAAACATTTTTAAGACTGAAGTTTATATATATTTTTTTAATTTATACAAAATTATGGATTCAGCGCGATATAGGTAAGTCGAAACGATATACAATCGTCATCAGATCATCTTATTGTTTGGATGATGAAATAATTGAAATTTAGGTAGAAAAATCACGTACTATAAAACATAATATATTATGGTAGATGCAGATGGAGAAGTAACAGGTCAAAACTGCAACGCAACCAATATGCCACGGCGAAATGTTTTCATATCGTTAACCTGAAAAATTAACATTTTTTACTCATCACGTTTGTATATTCTACATAAAATATTCTAATACTATAATATTATATGAGTATATTTTTATATTTATTATAGTGTTTTGGACGCAGAACCCGCGTGTATACGGTATACCTATTACCTATAATTCCTATATACAGATATCTAACCTATATATCTACGTCATAACAAAGTACAGGTAAGTAGACTTTGAATTCAAAAGAAACGATTTTGTTTGTTCAGCTTTCATATTAAAATGAATCGAGTTATTATTATAGGTAAGGGTAAAAATATTATCTGAGGTAAGGTACATCAAATAATGTGATTTTATTGATGTTTTGATTTTTAAACGAGTTCCTTATTGGTAATTATGTAAAATATTACGAATTCTAAACCCTCATGATACGACTTAATATTTAATTTAAAAAGCATCGTCGATTAGTATTTAGACCTTTTTTATGATTTGTGTAAGAGAAAATTATCTTATAGACATTTCAGAGAAGAATAAACACTAGGTATATAATATATATGTATACATATACTCTATACTAAAAAGTCCTGTTTTTCATGATTTTATTTTAAAACAAGTTATACATAATATTATGAATCCGAAAAAATTGAACTCGGTATTAAACACCTATACTTATAAATGGTTTTAGGGTGAAAATATGAAGAAAAAAAATGTTTGCTATATAGAGCTAAGTGTAAAATCCTATTATTCTATAGTTCAATATTATATTAATCGATGTTCAGTATAAATTGTCTTTATAATTATATTATCCACATCAATAAAATATAACTGCACTGGTAAGAATCCAGCACGTATAGATTTGATATGATAATATGCAAGTCAAGCACGATAACGATATGCGCGCGGGTACGACGACGTCATCTCACGTTATATTAAGTATAATAATATGTACCTATATAGGTATAGGTCCGTTTCAAACGGATCAAAAACGTTTTTTTT
Source organism: Diuraphis noxia (assembly GCF_037042655.1). Taxonomy (NCBI): domain Eukaryota; kingdom Metazoa; phylum Arthropoda; class Insecta; order Hemiptera; family Aphididae; genus Diuraphis; species Diuraphis noxia. The sequence continues at coordinate 2,142,055 of NW_028301719.1, forward strand.
TTTTATATATATTATATTCACGACCGCTGCTATGTGCAGAAGTCGACTTACAAACGATATAATGTCTGACGTCGAAAAAAAGTCGTACATTACATGTTATTATTATTATCCACTATATGGGAGGAAGTCGTGCGCGTTTAGGCGCTGAGACGGCGGCGGCGGGCTGCAGCTATAACCCACGCGCGGTCGTCGAGATCGTCGCCACTGGCACTGCCGCCGCGTGAGCTGGGAATCCGGTAGCCGGTTCGTGTCATTGTTTATGCAAATGCGCGAGACCGCAAGTGGACGACGACGACGACGACGACGACGACACCTCCACCCACCCAGCACCGAGGTCGAGTGGCACCGAGTCACAGCCGACGCCGCCGCCACAGTAGTTTTCTTTGAATCGTATATTATTTTGTATATACGAACCGCATAATATAATAAATAATTCACTCGGCCGTTTTATATATATTATTTTGTGCGACTCCTATATATATATATATATATTATGCAGCGCGCGTGTTTGTGTTCCTTTTTTTCACTTCTTTTTCACTCTTTCCACCGCATTATCATTATTATTATTATTATTATTATTATTATTATTTGTATTTGTATTTATAACTTCGCGACCATTGTTCGCGCGCGCGCCCGAGTCTCCTCTGTATTATACGTTTTTTTTCTCTCTTCATATAATATAATACACAAGCACGCGTTTTCATATTATTGGGTATGATTTTTTTTTTCGCTTCGCTTTACTTTCCGCTTCTCCTCCGCGACGACGTCTCCCTCCCTCCACATATAGCATACCTTGTGTATAATATATTATACGAGCCGCAACATTATCGGCTTCTCTAGTCCTTCCTTCCGAGCGCCCGCGAGGAATTCCCATACATTTATATATACATTATGTGTGTGTGTGTGTGCAGTGCTGCAGCAGCGATACTCATATTATAATATAATATGCAGTCAACTCGCGATATAACGAATTTCAAGGGACCGAGAAAAAAGTTCGTTACATCGAAATTCGTTATATCAAGCGAGAATATACCAGTTGAATTCGTTATAACGAGATTTAAAACAAAAATTCAAAATTTAAATCAATAAAATACAAATACATATATGTATGTACATATTTATTTAATAATTTTATTATTCGTATACATAATAATATGTATAAAATTTATTATAATTTGCGTAGAGCCACTAATCGTCATAAGTCTTATCTTAATTGCGATACTGTACTTGAGTGTAATATCGTATGATAATCATCAGAAAAACTTCGTAATCTATTATGTGGTAATAGCAACATACTTATTTTTATATATATATTATGATATGATATAAATTATTACATTTTTAAAAATTATACATTTTATATACACAAATATAATACAAGATGTTTATTAATTGTTTTCAAAAGATAAAAATGTAACTATTATAAAAAAAATTAAATTTATCTTACACTATTAAGATTAAGTTTATACAGTCCTATTGTTTAAAAACTGAAATTCTTCTTATTTAAGAAAATAAGTATGTACTATAATGAATACATTAAAAAAAATTGCTGAGAATAAAGTAGAAAGTGCATTATATGTTTTTTATTTTATAGAATGTTGATAGGGCCCTAAAAATGTTTTTGCACCCCGGGCTTTTTTATTCCAGTCCGCCACTGGTTATATCGAGATTTTCGTTATATCGCGAGTTGTCTGTAATATTATTATTATTATATTATGTACCCATACAATGACGTGTGTACCTATGGCCGAATACCCATTATACATAGGTATATGACGCGATATTTTATTATTGCGTGTCGTCGTCCCCTCCCCTCCACCCCACAACTAGTAAAGTCCTCTCCTTCGGCTGACGATCGGGCGGTACCGCGGAAAACCATCGCTGCAGCCGATCAGTGGCGGCGTGCACATAATATTATAATAATAATAATAATAATAATAATAATAATATTATTTATATTAATATGTTGCCGCTGTTATATTATTGCTACTATATAATATCATGTCTCTCGTCTGATATTCGCTGTGCCCATACATATAATATTATTATTATTATTATTATTATACGCATTTGGCGGGTATCGCCAATACGGGTACCCACCGCGGTAACGGTAACACTCGCTGCTGCACGACTTCCGTGAAAACACGACGGCTATAATATTATTAAGTGTGCGCTAACTATTATTATTTTACGCGCCGGCTATGACGACGACGACGATAATAATCATAAGAACTATATACCTAATAATCATAGGCGTAATATGGGGGGGGGGCAAGAGGGAGCAACTGCCCCTCCAGATATTTTATTGAGGGGGCAATAGTATCGTTTTGCCCCCCTTTAAAAGTTATAATTTATAATTTAGTTTTCCACACCTAACATTAATAGATATTTGAAGTATTAGACAATTTTAACTATTATTTAATAACATTCCTTAAAATTCCATTCGATTAATAAATCATATTCATATAATGTATTATTTAGAGTCCAACGCTTAATGTAAGTAGTTGTACATTTTTTTCTTTATTATGCGTCCTACTTTTTTTTTTTTTTTAGAGAAAATGCACATCAATATTGCACGTTTCTGAATAAATACACATAATACATAACTACATTAGTTAATAAGGTATATATTTATTATTTTATAAAACAATTGAAATTAAATATTTTAGGGACGTATGTGCGGTATGAATACCAGAGAATTATATACATATATTAGTACTATTATAGCCTATAATAGTATTTACCTAGAGTGAATTGAATTCATAACTTCTCCAGTCAATCTCGGAAATTATTGACACATTATTTATATTTTGTTTTAGTGTCATTCGGATATATTTTTTTTGAAACTCACAAAATATTATTACCTATTTAGTGTTTATATACCTGTGACATGCCAACATTTGTTTATATCCTTTTTATTATGTATAATGGGTATATAAGAAATTTATATTATTGTATTGACTGTTGTAAATATAATTGTTATTCGCCTGCATGATAATAATATTATGCATTTTGCATTTTAAAGACAAAAATCATTATTATAATATATATATATATATACGTAATGTAACATTATAGGTATAGAAATAACGTTTATTTCGACATAAAAAATATCAAGCCCATACATGCTGCAGTGAAAGAGTGTTTATTCCGTCGTAAATCTGCATCTACCTAATTATACCATTATGCATGCCTAATGGTCGCGACGATATATATTATTTTATGCAGCCACTGCTAGGCAACTATAATTGATATATTTATTTTACGGTCAGCTGTTATAATATAGGTACGTTTTTAAAAATATAAATAACACCGTTGCGTACCGTGTTCAATCCTTCGACAGGACCGTAATGACTATAACCTATACACACACGTCAAAAGACGTGTAGAGTAAGAAACCGTCGTACGCAAACGTATAATAATAATAATAATAATATCACGTACAGTATTATAGTTACGACTACTGCAATTATAATAATTAATAAGTACGCGTCGTCGTTCAACAAAATAATATATTATAATATACGATATGGGCAACTTAGGTATCTACCTATATAATATAACGTACACGATGTCCTATACCTATAATATATTACTGCCGCCCTGACAGACGAGCACAAATTATATCGTTGTAAGATATACATATATATATATATACTATATGCCTACGTGTATTATATATAGGTAGGATTTGAGACCGACGACGGTAAAATGCCATCAGTATAATATACGCAATAAGTAATAACAACGTTTTATATATGTATTATATACGTCGTCGCCGTAGTCGTCTGTATTGCCTGTGTATTATAGACTAAAGTACGGTAGTCGTCAAAATGCGCCGCCTTGGCAATTATTATCGTTATTTGTTTCTGGTAATAGTGTGCGATGCGCATACCTCGCCACAGTCGTATTGGGAGCTATTATACCGACGTTATAATGTTATGTACCATAGATACCTACCTACCCGTAATTATTTATTTATGTCGAGTTGAATACACATCGCCGTTTTCTAAAACCACGATGAAAACCGGTAGTAAAATATTGACCCACGCGCATCGAAAATATTTCAAGTGTTATGTAGTAATAATGTGACGACATTTTCGCGTCCCGTATACAGCAGTTATAATAGTCTGTATAATATTACGTTGAGCACAACCCTCTTATTACTACGGTGATAGGGTGTGTCATTAGAATCAACCGGTTGCTTGGGGGTGTGTGATGGCCAAAGCTGCCCGAGGGGATGTACAGCGTATAATATTATTATAATCGTACGAACAGAACGAAACACTATATATCTCGAATACCGATTTCGAACCAGTCATTATACTGAAGCGAAGACGACATAATAATATCTGAACATAAGATAAAATATATTTTATGCAAAGCACGACGGTTAGAAAATACGATAATAATTAATATTACTTACCTACTATTAAAAATCATTAATAGAATGTAAAACGCCATAACAAATGTATTGAAACATCAAAAGTTGAATAATATTTCAAAATGCCATAGATCTATTATGACAGTTCATAATAATTTTGCAGTATATCATCCACAGATGTTACATTTCTTATAATATAATATATGTAATATTATTAACGTAATTGAATATCACCTTCATTCCTACATATCGTCACCTTAACAGCAACAACACGTATCTCATTTTGGGCAAAATGAGATTTATATACCAAAATATTAGAAACCTCCTTGCGCATAAAATTATTAATTATCATGCACGTTATAGAATCATTAGTTTCCCGCCAAAAGTGATTTCAGTGATAGCACGTATCGTAAATTCACCTGTGATAACACGTATTTGACAAATTTTACACGGTGGATGTAGAACGTCCCTTAAAATATCTGCGTTTTATTCAATATTAAACTAATTATATAATATAAGTATTTTTATTATATATATTATGCATTGTATTACAATAATAATTATTAATTTGTTATTGATTATTAACTTATTTAATATTCCTATTCCTAAACTCAGTTACAATTTTGCATATTTTTCATATTATGAAGCATTAATCATTATTACCTATATTGCAATGATTGCATCACAGTGCACATTACATACGTCTTTAATTTTTTTCAAATGCACTATTGCCGTTATAATAATGTATCTCATACCAATAATATAAACTAAACTTATTATTCTAAGCTCTATCAACAGTATTAATACAATTATAAATATTTAATCAAAAAGAAAATAAGAGAAAACTGGTCATTGATTAAATTAGGTATATAAGTTACGGTAAGTGACAATATAAAACTGTATGCATAAGACACATATTTTACGAATTTACGATTTACGATTTACACGATTACACAATATATAATATAGGTAAGTACACAATTATGGTACTTATAAGCAAGGCCGTAACTGAGGGGGGGCCAGGGGTCCGGCCCCCCGAAATTTTTCATAGTAGAAACGTTTTAGCAGCGAAAATAATTAATCAACCATACCTAAATTGTATTAAAGAATAATTGTAAAAATGAAAAATGTTTAGTATTTATATTTAAAAAAATGTTGGACCCCCCGAAATTTTTTTCAGTTACGGCATTGCTTATAAGACGTTTTAATATACTTGCTTAGGTTTCCTAAGTTAGGTATTATAAAGAGTAAATACTTGAAATCACTTTTTTCATCTATAAAATGATTTGCAGTATACACTGTTATGATTTTTGTCTCATTACATATCTAAAATTTCAAATTTCGTACATAATATGATATAAATCTTATGGTTTTATAAATCAGAAATTTATGTGTATAGGTACCTACATACAATATAACTAATATTATGGCGAATGTTTTATAGTTGGCTAGCGTTTAAATTCGTTTTCATATTTTTTTTTTTTCCCCCAGTAATATTATAGTTGTGACGAGAATCGTTTTAGAAACATACAACTACATCTATAATAATATAATAATAAATAGTATTTAACATTAATATGATAACATGACAGTAAACGGTCCGAACAGCCGCGCGCCGGCTGCGGGCAGCGAACCGAATCACTACGTATAGGTACACATATATTTTTTATTGTTTCAAACGTTTAATGTATAATATCTTATATTATTCTTCGAGATTATTATCGTCAGCGTGGCATATATATATATATATCGTGTACGTATTAAGTATAGGTGCATTATATTATTATGATATATAATACCTCGTCTATTACTCACGGAAAACAGTCCAATTTGATTTTGCGGCATTAAAAAATTGAGCTGTCAGACCGTTATTTAATTTCGTAATCCCATATATACATCATATAATATATATATATATATAGGTATATATAATATTATGTGTACGACCGAGCCCTGCGTGGGAATCACCTATACGGCACGAAAATCCTATATGACACGCTTGTCTCGGCGCGGCGGCACAATGTTCTTTTTTTAATATCAATTTTTTTTTTTTTTTATTCATTTCATTTAACTTTTACGAAATATAACAACAACGATACAAGTAATAGTAATAATAAAGGCTTGCCACTCTCTGACATCGAAATCGTCGTAATAACTCCGCGGCGGCGTATACGTATCACATATTATGCTCGCACGCGCATGTGTGTGTGTGTGTGTGTGTGTGTGTGTGTGTGGTACGGCCGTCTTGCCCGACGGGGTTCCGATACAGCAGAGTTACCACCCGCAGCTAACAATTAACCCCGCCCTGTGGAGGAACCGAGGAAAAAAAAAGAAAAGAATTAGTAGCCACCGCGGCGCGACCGGAGCTCCGCCGATCGCGGACGGGCCTCCGAGGCGACGCTATGTAATAATGTTATATATTATATATTGTGCTCACTCTCTTATTTTTACAAATGTGGGTATATTTTATTTATTATTAGTAATTTTTTTTTTTCGCCCCGTCTCCGGCATTCGGTACCTATGCGCCCGCGCGGGAGTGAAAAAATAGCTGTCAATAAAACACGCGGAGGACCTGTTGTGTGTACGCGAGGAAAACGAGTAACTCTTAAGGGCTCGACCGCAATTCCTCAGTCTAGACACATAAATCTAATTAAACATATTATATATTATGTTTTTTGGTACGGCCAAACAGAAAAAAAGGGAAAATAATATCGTGTATAATATTACGTAGGTATATAGCTAGGCGCACCAGAATGCGATAATATTGTACTATATATGTAATAAAGCTGATAGACAACGACGCTCGTTTATTTGGAAATCAGTAAAGGTATTAACAGATAGCCCCCGATCAGACCCTGCAGCAGACGTCCTTTATTTTTCAATTTACAAAAATATCAATCTCGCCACTCTGCGTAAACTGCAATTTCAAAAGTCCAACCCAGAAGGCTGCAGTTACATATTATAAATGCAGGGCATATATTACGCGCATCGCCTCAACTGCAAGGTTCGTTTCACACGCGCCAATGCTCAACGTCGTTTTCTGTTTTTCAAATAAAACTGTTTGTGGCACACATATAGAGGTACGCCAGCTGTGTATTTGAAAATACAAAATTATTGTTATAGCTATATAGTCTTCAGGCCTTTGAGTGGTACGCGCACTGGGTATACATATATAGATGAGATAAAGCAGTCGATAGAAATAATTTCATCTCAGAAGTTTCTAAGTCACCGTTGATAAGTTGTTTGATTTTTTTTTCTGAAATTACACTTACATGGTGTGCTCTGTACCAACCAATCAATCGGTATACACGTCCGCGTCAATACCATATAAGTAAATATCCATTTCTTGTATACGTCTGACGGTTTTTATTCACTATATGCGAGCGACGTCTTTTCGGAAGTCAATGCATTTCACTTAGGTTGTGTGTCACGTCGATGTCGTTAGACATAAAAAAAAACCCAACGAACAGTTCCTGTTTTTCTTGAGGTGTCAACAATACGCGCAACGAGAAAGTGCATTTATGGGGCAAACGATGCGATTCTGATTTCTTTTTCTGAAAGTTCTGTTATGTCAAAATAAATGGGTCCGTACACCTGCACAGTTTGAAAAGGTTTTTGATGTTTAGTTTTTTGCTTTCTATGAATATGCAAAAAAAAAAATTGACTCTTGCGTCAAGTCACTATATTAACAAAACCAATACATCGTAGCATAATAAAGTAAACGTCTTAAATAATTAATAGGTAAGACATACTACTGATCACGAATAAGTGAATATGATTCGATATTCGCAGTGAATTAAATTTCAATTATAACAACTTTTATACACATTGCATTACATAATTAAAAATTTAAACTGTTTAATAATATATAATGTTTGTGATCGATTGACGTGGCTTTTATCAATTATATGTATACAATATACATATTTAATTACTCAAGGTTATAAACATTTAAGTACCTATATATGTCTATGGGCACTAATTGGATTCTTAATAATACACAATAATAACGTAACATATTATTATATTATTATTCAGTTAAAAGTAACAAAATAGGTGTATATGTATAATTATTTTAGAATAATGGATTGTAGCAAAGATGTTATCATCATAATATTTTTTTTTTATATATAAATAGAATCAAGTCCGCGGCTACTGTGACCATTGAACGAACATTATATTTACAAAACATAATATTTTATATCAATTCAACAATGAGTTATTAACTTGTTTTATTTATTTGATTTTTTCCTCTCATTATTTTGCCGTTAGTTAAGTTTTAACTTTAATATTTAAAAGTATGCACTTTTCGAAATTATATTCTTGAACGGATAACCGAAACAAATTTAAACGATGAGAAAAGACGATTTATTCTCCAAGTTTTTTAAATAACTTATAAATAGACATCATAATATAAAATATAGATGTATAAAATATATACCAAATACTGACGATTGCTTGTATAAAAACTTAGTACCTAAATTAAATAGATAAAAATAATAGATTGAGAAATGTATATTATATTAAATTCGTTATGCTCTGCCCGTTTTATATTTAGGCATATATGTATAAATAAAAAAAATTAACTTTTTTTTATAAACAACAAATTCAATATACCTACATTTAAAAATAAATCAATTAAAATACTATTGATTTGTTGCTATAATGCTACTCAAATGCAGTTTGTAAGCGATTAACTTACGTCACACATATTTTATAAAAACAAACAAACTACAACCCCATACATTTTATTAGACATAATATAGTATACTTAAATGGCTATTGGCTATATATATAAAATAATCAGCATCATTTTAAAATGTCATAAATTTTTAGTTTTAAACCACAAAAATACTGAAAAAAAAAATTATTAATAATTTATAAGAATAAGGTACTAATTTTTTGTTCATTACAGTTACCGTAACAATTTATTAAAATAACCCAGTACCTACCAATACCTACTTAGTAAGCTGTTTTATTGATTTACCACGTCTAATCGTGAACGCCAGAGACATATTACAAAATATATAATATTATTTTGTACTTAATCGCATCGTCGCGGTCGTATAGCTGAGATACGTCCGAATATAGAACGCTCTGCAAATAGCCTGTAAAAAAAAATTCATGAAATCAATAAAAACGTTTCAACTATAGTAACAATGTATGTTCAACAATGTTTTTGTGCTGCAAGTCTTATAAATATATCTAATAACAATGATTTTTGTGCGAACTGTGTGTACAATGCGTATACTATCATAATGGTATAATATAATAATGGTGTTTTTATGTTATTTTTATTTCTTGTTTTTTCTTTTCTTTTATAATATTATTGTTATGTTATGTAAAACGAGTTTTAAATCAATTTATTGTATTATTATTACTATGAAACGTTCCTGTAGTGCATCGTACAAAAATCGATAACCGATAAAATGAAATGTAATACAAATTTGCAGACACTGCGACGCATCGATAATAATAATAATAAATATAATAACATTAAACACACCATATCGTTGTATAATAATAATATATCACTATATATACAACTACCGTCGGTCGTGTTTTATGAACAGCGTACACATATTATAACCTACATAATATATCGACGTAATGATATAATACAATATTATACATGTATACATCGGTAGATTTATATGCGACGAATATGTCGTTTCTCCATTTACGCGTATACAATATAATAATAATAATATACACGCGCGTCGTGTTATAATAATATTATATATTATTGTGTGCAGTGCGTGTAATAGTCTTCGGAACAGCTTTTCATGTCGCGGTAAACGTCAAATAATGTTGTTTCAATGAACATCGCGTTGTTATATATATATATATATTATATTAGGTATAGTTTTTTTTTTCTCTCTGCGACACCGGATGACGGTGTTCGGCGAGAATAAAACATAAACGATGGGGACATATTACATGTGCGACGATTTACTGTCTGCACGACACACATAATACATAGGGATGGGTATGAACCGTGTAAATATAGTATTTTATTGATACGATTTACCTCCATACGGCGGCTAGTGTGGGTATAATCGTATAGGCCATATGCGTTTATATAGGTATATATAATAAGGCAACTGCGGAATTCCGACTCGTATACATCGCTCCTCCACGAGTCTTGCAGACCGAGAGGCTAAATAAAAATATAATTTATAACATAATTATTATAGTGATCGCACGCGTTTAGGAATCGCGTTGAACGCTGCAACAATCGGAGTTGCGTACGTGAGTTTAAAATGCAGTTGAACGTCAGCGCACTCGTATATGCATTTAGAATAACGACAAAATATACACAAAACGCACTGCAGCGCAGTCGCCACAGTTCAATCACGAAAATGTGATTGAAAAACCAAATAAAACTGTTAATATTCCTTTTATAGGTATATATACGAATATAAGTAAGAAAAAAAAATACTAATCAAACACGTTGCAGAATTCATGCACAAGCAGCGGCCAGGATCCATCTCGTCATTAGAAATTAGAATATTATGTGAGAAGAAGAAAAACGAAAAACGTTTTCTCGGTTTAAGTTTGTACCATCACTTATAATAAATTTATAATATTTTCATGTTCTGAAGCAGAATATTTTTCTGAGAATTTTGATTTATAAAAAACGGTTTCTCGGTTTCTCGCACAAAATTAGACGTTAAACACTCCAAAAACACTAAAATTATTTTACGATTTGAATATCATACGATTCATATCAATTTAGCTATTTATAGATATAATATGTCAAAATAGTAAACTATTCACAAGTGATGGGCACTGCGTGCTGTAATAGGCAATTCAACATATAATTTACTACACTTTAATGTTCGATCTGATGTACTAACCTTACCATCGTGGTACGACAATATTGTTATTATGTTCTACCGAAATAGTTTATTATATGCGTCGTGTATTAATTGTATTCATGTACCTACAGGGCTGAAAATGTAATGGACTAAAAAAAAAAAAAACACTTTTATACTACACAATTCAGAATAATGCACCAATAAAATTTACTTAGAATGTTTTATTTCAAACAAGATTTAACGAAAAAACGATGAACACGTCTTATGCATACTCACACTATAAGGTATAGTATGTGACGACAAGGAGAGTACCCATACAACTGACAAGTGACAGGTACCGTCGCGCATCAATATCGATTTTATTTAGTTTCCAGACACATTTTAATGCTGAACGGAATACTATTAAAGTGATTATGGTTCTAAATATTTGATGCCACCACAGTTCGTTATCTCTGTTTGACGTGCGGATAATAACTATCGTCCGATTAATAAATAATAATCAACTATTGTTAATTGCTTGAAAATATACTTCAAATCTTGGATGTATATAAACCATCGCTGGAGCGTACAAATTTTAACATAAAATTAAAAAATAGGATTTTGGTATTAAATTCACTAGCTATAACACCTAAAACATTATAAAAAACAAAAAAAGTAGGTCAGCATTTTGGTGGTGGATGTTTTCTGAGCGGACGAGAGAATCTTTTTTATTTAATTTTATTCGTTTCTATGGTTATAAATAAAGCGTTATAAGAACAGCTTAAGAACGATTTATATAATTATAATTATAATTATAATTTATAATTAGGAACTATCATAAAAATAAAAATATAAAGTAAAAAGAAAAAGCTTAAAAGTCGCTCAAATGTTTTGAAAATTTAGCCATGTCTAGGTAAGACTAATATAAGAAAACAACCCAAATTTCATGTTATTAAACGAATTATAACAAAAAACTCCCAAAACTAAAATGTCTATAAATAGCTCAAAAATGGCTAAAATTTTCCGAACTTTAAACAGTAAAGAAAAAAATTCAAAATACAACAAAAATGATCTCTTGTCATCATTTTTCATTTAAAGCAATATTTCTGGTAGAAAACGTCGTCCATATAATTATTTAATATTATAAAATCGTGAAATTGTACGTTTTTCTCCTTTAACCGCTTTTATTTCGAGTATTACCGTTTCGAAAATCAAAAAATGACCTCTCTAAAGCCTAATGACCAGCTCAAGAACATTACCTTTCAGAAAAAATGCTACACTTTATATTTTTGAGCAAGTTTAGAGGGAGAAAAAGTGTTTACAGAATAAAAAATAAAAATAAATAAACATCATTATAGTAAAACCAATACATTCCTCATCGCTCCGCTCAGAATCTAAAACATAAACTTCGCACATATTATCATCATTAAAAAAAAAAAAAATTGAAACTTTTAAAGAAAAAAAATTACCATCACATATATCGGCTGTGCAATGTTTAATGTATACTCTCAGCCCTTTATAATATTGGTAAATTATTAAATACCAATACATTTTATCATATTTATATTTGAGGTTGGGTATAACTCAGCATAAATATAAATTATGAGTTATGACTAGCAAACGGTAACGATGATAATAACGGCCACGAAACGTTATCTTTTCACGGTCGCGGTGTGTATTTATTTATACATATATAACATATATATTTATCATCATAATATTAGGTACATATATAATGTATATACGCTGCAGTAAATATAATACTGCAGTCACAGCGTATATACATATTATATTGTGTGAGCTGGCCGAGGGTTAAGAAGTCGGCGATGGCGGTGGCAGGATGTGCTTACAAAATCCTGTCGAGTATGATGATACATTGCCGCCGATTTCGTAAACGTGCGGCGGCTTTAAAAAAGAAGAAGGAGAAGAAGAAAATGATGAAGAAAATGAAGAAAAAGAAGGACAGAGTAAGATAAAAAAAAAAATTGTATACTATCGTCATTATTATTATTATTATTATTTTTCTCCACACAAAACACTTTTTGGCGACGCGACCTATAGTCGGGGGGGGGGGGGGGGGAATGTCCCTCCTCTATAGCGCGGCGCGCCCCGACCGGGTGATTAACGACGAACGGTATCCGGGACGACGGGCGCTCGTCAGGAAGTCGACGAAGTCGAGCACCCGGAAATTTAGCGCACGCTAAAGACGGCGAACAAAAGGGCCGTAAAAACATTCCCCTCGATTTGTATAAACAAAAAAAAAAAAAAATACATATAGATATGTGTGCGTGTGTATAAAAAAATAACAAAAAAAAAATCGCATCGTTGTTTGCTTAGCGCATTTTCCTCTCCATACTGCGGACGCGGTCCGATCCCCTCACCCGCACGAGTGCAACGTGTGTGTGTGTGTATATATGTTATTTTTTTCCGCTTTACCGGACTCGACTAATGGCCTATGAGGTTATAACGACTTTTTTGGGGGCTGTCCGATATATAAACTTTTATTTTTTATTTTTTTAGATACATTATATGTTTTTTATTGCTACGTAATGACCTACGCATGATTTATGATTTCTTTCGTCTGTCGTACAGCGCACGGCACACCATATATTATAATATACATGTACATATATATATATATATATATATATATATATATATACATATATATATATATATACATCAAGCGTATAGATCGTTTCCGATCGAAGCACTCGGTGCAGGACTAATTTCGATCGCGAAACCTCTGCACCAGCCGGAAACTTGTATTATATATAATATCCGTCCTGCGGGGGTCGCCGAGTCCCCTCGAAGATGTCTTGATATAGACGACGGACGAAGTGTAAAAAAATAAATCCCAGACGAATGTGCGTGTGTATCGCGTGCGCAGTACACGGACGTGATAAAAAAAAAAATCGTACTGTGATACGCCCCGAACGGCTATAATATATTATAATATAAAAAATAATATGGTAGTAATGAACTTATAAATATATTAATAAATATATGTTTATTATATACGAGTTGATAATGATATTCTTTCGCGGTTCGCGTATAACGTTCATTTTGTCGAAAAGTTTTACAGCTTTATTTGAAAACATTTTATTTCACTAAAAGACCTACCAAACTAAATCTCAATGTTTCGCGAATATGATTTTGTAATGTATACATTAATTATCTCTGTTATATATTTTGATAATTGTTGAGCTATCATAGTTGTTCAGCTAGAAGCTAATACCAAAAAGCCATATTTTTTTATTTTACTATTTTCTTACCGTTATCGCCGCGTATTTTTAAGCTTTTACTTTTTTGAATGACTGTAGGCAATACCGCCTATTATATATTTATAATATTTTCATATCCTGAAGCAGAATATTTGAGAATTTTGATTTATAAAAAACGAATTTCGAACGATTACATGTAAGTACGAACTACGGGATTAAAATCCGATTATGATATTTGTATAATAGTAGTTGCAATATTCGTCAAATTCACAAGTCAATTAAAGTTCAATCGTATAATCTTTACAAAAGTTCTGAATATCGCCACGTCGGTTTCGTTACAAGCTGTAATTTTGGAGAGTTCGGGTTCTGTTAATAATGTTAATATACTTGACACACGCCACGATTTTATTATATTTTCATAAACGCTATGTCTAATCGAAATAATCTTGCGACGCGGGAGAGAGAAAATAGCTGGTACGCGAATCGTTAATATATTACAGCCATAATATTAAGTTGTTCCGGGTGTCGTTTATTTCGAGGTATTGTGACTCGAATGTAATCGCATTAAATTATTCATAAAGTACATAAAGTACAAAATAGGTTTATTCGCCAGCAAAGTATTTTTAGCAGCCATATTGAATCCTTTAAATAAACCTTTTCTGTTGGGCTCAAAATCCGACTGACAAAAAAAAATAAAAAATAAAACACGTGTTCACTACATCACCACAATGCAATGTATAAGTACATGTCTGTATTGAAAAAAAAAAATAACAAACGTCTTATTAAGTAGTGATCATTATATTTTAATGTTATAGGTATATAATTTAATATGACACTTTAATATAGTTGTTATCATCACCAAATTAAAAAATAAAATTTTATAGTTATATTTAGGTATACTCGAGTTCAAAAGATCACTAATTTAATCTATACTTAACGCACTGTCGCACCTGGTTCGGTTACAAGTTGTCTATTTGTATTTATACCTATTTTTTTTTTTTTAAATTACCTCATCGAACATGTCGAACTTAGCCGTTGTATAACACTGTTATAAGTATTTATTATAAACATTAAAAATAATAAAGGTTGTCGTGTAAGTTCTTAAACGATGTTAAATATCACATAATTTATTAATTTATGTAAAAATTAATGAATTGCGTACTTAATGATATAATAGTACATCGCGTCTACAGTTATTAAACACGTGTTTTTAAACGTATGATAATACTTACCAAGTACGCGCATATAATGACGTATGATATGAGTATAGGTACTCGATGACATCGGTTTTGTGGAATATAAATTCTATAATTCGTTACAACAAATAAATAATACAAAATCGAATTAATGAATAAATTCATAAATATATTATAATAGTGCTAAAAACTGCAGCGCTTAAACGATTAAATAAAATAATATTATTAACGATTACATTAAATGTAATACATTACAGCAACACAATACAGCCGTGTGATCGCATATGCTTCAATCACAGTAATAATATAATACAGTGCAACAATGTTATTGTAATTTATGTATTTTAATTTTTTTTTATTATTATTATTATTATTATTAGTGCCATCATGTAATCTGCGCTCAATGAAAAACGACGCGAAAATGCAGTCTAATTGATTAAACAGTGAAACGTGTCGGTTTAATCATGTTATACCGCACGATAATCCACTATATTATTTACCGTACACGAATTATTGTGTGTATTATAATAATATATATAACAAAATTATTATAATACACATATAACACTGGTTATCTGCAATAATACTTTTGTTTGGTGGGAAGAGGAAATTATAATATTGAGCACTGTTCAAATTCCAAATGAGCGATTAGTTTAGACTGCAGGCGATTTAATAGATCAATAATAAATTATATTATAACCCTTCCGAACAAAATTTATGTGTAGCAGAGTGCAGAGTGTTGTAGATACCTAGGTATAGATATAAATATGTATACCTATAAATACACTGACCGAACGGTGGAATTTTATATCTAATAAAATACACCTTCAATAATATTGTACTATGTATAATATTATAATTGAGTATAAAATATAATACGCTCGAGTCGGGATAACTCGAAAAACTTGAGTAGGTACCTACTCGAATTTTTTGTTATTTCCCTCGTAAATTCTTCCCCTATTAATTAATTAGATATCTCGAATCGAAAATTTTATCCCCCTTCGGCTTCGAGATATGGCGAATTGACTGTATGGTGTATTTTACTATACAATTTTTTAGTTTGTTTTGCAAACCGTGAAATACAATATAGGCATACGTTATTTAATATTTAATACTTAACGTGTATTTCAGCGTTAAGTATGATGTTAAAAAACAATACATACTGGCTACTTTAGAATAAATGTCAAATGTTTATTATGTTATATGGTAGGTACGGATAAACAATTCACATAGAGTTTAATGAATAATGCATTATTAACAATTATTATGATTACTTTTTAAGTCCGATAATTTATACATACAAAGTTAATTTTATTGGCCAACCTAAATAAAATACTGCGCGAACGGTTAAGGTCAACTTAGTGGTGACATTTTATGTGTATATATATATCTGTATATATATGTATAATATCAATGACACAAACTAAATATATGTTTTTTGACCTGTGTCAAATGACACGTTGCATTATTATATTGTTATCGAGCTCGTTGAATAGGTATAGGTGCCCATATTAATGCCAAAACGTATTTTTAATTATTCGAACCAACTTTAAGAAAGTGCGATGGAAAGCGTAAAAACGTAATTATTATTTTTTATCCCCATTTCAAAGTTTGTTTTTAAAATAAACAACATGAAACACACCTGTGTTACGAAGGTTATTAAAGTCTACTTAAAAACGCGAATACCTAAGTAGCATGATGGGTATATCATTTACTTTTTACGAACTTAACTAAACATTTCTTTTATAACGACAAACGCGCCAACGACCATAAATACTTTAGAGATTAAGTAATAATTATTTACGAATTACCTTTATATTATAAAAGTAAGTATACATGCAATACCTAATATTAAAATGTGATTTGAAATGTATTGCAATAATAATGTATAAATATAAATAAAATATTTTTAGTGGCTTATTGGCGTGGCTTGGCGTGGCGCGTTGGCTGCTACCAATCGCGGAATTTGACTGGGAGTAAGTAATGGCCACAGCTACTAGCTCCTGGATCGGTGACCACCCGAGTTCATACACGTGTTTGCTACCTATCGTAAACAACCGTAACAACCGTAAACAACACCATACCGTACCAAAACTTTACCCCAACCAAAACCCAAGTCTTAGTCGCCGGGTTTAAGACCAATAATAAAAAATAAAAATGAATACTTTTAATTTGCAAAACGTTCACTGCGACGATCGTTTTCTTTTTTACCGTAAGTAATCGTAAGTCCAAGAGATCTCGACTACATATTATAAATCACCATAGTAGAGTATAATAATGTTCACAAAAATCATTATCTATACGTGAGTAATAATATGTTATATAATAACGTATTATATTGATTCGTATTACATATACTAAAAACATCATATTTTAATATTATATATGTGCGCACGTATTATTATTTTGTCATACTCCCTATACTTATAAGTTATATTGAACGGAATTCCGCGGCAGTCTGCATCAGTCTTATATAGGGGAAAGGTGGGTAAAATGGGGACCATAAGGGAAAATAGCCTTCACCCTTTAAACTGTTGAACTTTATGAACTTTTCTAAACCAAAGAACTTTCTTTAATATGTACACTAAACATATATGTAATTAAATTGTATAGTCATCTAATAGTTTTTTTATTTTTTTATTTAAAAAAAAAAATTGTATATTTTGCCCCATTTTAGCCGAATGGTAGGTTAATAAATCCTCACGGGACACCCTGTATTTATTGATCGAAAGAATATTAGTATTCTTACAGAATTAGGGCTCCGGACTTAAAATTAATAAAATAAGCGCTTAAAAACATCATTATATAAGCACTCAAATAAGAAAAAATATTTATTAAAAAAATCTAAAAAATGCTAACGAAAAAATCAAACAGAATAAAAATAAATCTTAATCTATTTATATTATAAAATAAATTAAGCTTTACTTTCGATACTTTAAGGATTTTCTGAAAATAAAAAAATGTAAATTATATTTAAAAATAGTTGAAAACATTGAAAACACGTAGAAATACTGGTCAAATAAGCAAAAATAATCAGAAAAACTGGAAATAAGTATTGTTTAAAAATCGCTGATACAATCGAAAACAGCACTTTCAAATTTCATAATTGGTCGTGTTATAACATGACATAAGTACACTTCCATAGCGCTATGCTACATTTTAAGTTAATCCATAAAAATAAGCAAATTCTTTAAGTCCCGAGACCTTAACATATAGTGAATAAAAAATATATACCTAATACATTTTTTTTAGTTTATCTATCTCCTAATAGCTTGGATTGTGTTGGAGATAGAGTTAGAGGTTTTTATATAATATAGTTTGTAAATTATAAAAGTAGTAACAAGTACCTACAATTTATTATAAGCAACATAATTTTTTATAATATATATTATGCTATCATTACTATTATTATAATCACTATAATATTATTCTGTTAAATATATTTCAAGTATGTATAGTATATATATCTGGTAAATTTTTCATGACAATGGTCGGAAGACGTCTCCTAATTTCGTATATCATTAAATTATATATATATATATATACATATAGGTATACGTAATAGCAGTCGTATATACTTAGGAATAAACGTCCTTCGATGTTTCTAAACACGTGAGGAACACAATAATACATTGCATATTATACATTTATAAATGATATACATCATAATATAGTATGTATATAGTGTTAAATAAACGGAACGAACAAACAAGTCAGTCACTTTTTTTTTCATTGTAAAACCGTTTCTGAGCCAACTTGTATTCAATATTTTATGAAAGCATAAAATATAACGGGGAAAAACATGACGTACAAAATATACAAAAAAAAAATGCACATTTTATCTTAAAATTGAATTATTTTTGTAGCATACATACGTCATTGTTACCATAAATTGCATATTATTATAGGTGTTGCTATATAGTATAAGTTTTATAGCAATGATTCTATTTATTTATTTTTAAACTACTACTAAGAATCATGTTAACTCGAAAACTGATGTGCCGTAAATTGGACCGCTTTCGACTAATTTCCGGTCACTTTTTTTACAGGTATATATAATGATTCGGGAAAATCAAAAATTCACCTCTTCAAAGCATACTACCGGAAACGGGATGTAGGTATGTGAGACCAATCTGGAACGTTTTTTTTACCCAGAAAAAACAATCACTGCAGACGTAAAAGAAAAAACATATAATATTGTAGAACTATATATATAAGACATTCGGTCAGTAACAATATCGTAAAACGATTTTTGTAGTAAAACGTCTTTTCGAGTTTCAATGTTATAATTTATAATAATAATATATTATAGTTAGGTAGAATTCTGTGTACCTATACTTGGTGACAGTGATGTTGATATTTTACGAGACGACTATATTATAATATTATGATATCGACGACGACAACGAAATAATACTTCAAGTCAACTTAATTTATTTAACCTAATCGCAAACGATCAGTCTCGGACGATCGTCAATATAATAACAATAAAAATGATAATAAAAATAATAATAATAATCGGGCCCTCGTTGATTTATTCCGAAAAAAACAAAGGGGATCGCGTACACTGCATAGTAGATAGGTTAGAAAAGAAAAGAAAAATGTAAATTAACAATAACACCGTGTCAACAATGTAGTGCGTATACGCAGTTGGCTCCCTTCGGTCGACGCGGAATTACCATAATTCGCCCGCGTATCGGCAACGGTCATCTCGAGGTGTGTGTGTGTGTAAAAGAGAGAGAGAGAGCAATAGACACACACAAAGGTCATATTATTATTATTATTTTACAAAGTCGTAAACCGTCTCGAACCGTGAACGCAAGCGCATTACAATATATTATTATGTAAAATAACGCGTTCGCGTCTCCATTACATGCAGAACAATAATATTATTAATATCTCTGTCGTCCAATCGATTATTATGATGTAACGTCGATCAGAGTTTGGGATCATAACAATATTATGATTTAATGTGAAATCATTATTAAACCTGTACGTTTATACGCGTGTGTGTGTGCGATATATGGGCACAACATTATATGCAGTGAATAACAATATATCGAAAATTGTTTTATGAACAGTATATGGGTACGGTGAAAAATTGTAATGGAAAGTAATGTATGTTATCGTTTTCAATTATTATTATTGTTATGTGTATATCTATATCTGATATGTAAGGTATAGTAGGTATATTGTATTGATTTATACTATAAAAAGGTTGGTTAGTATAAATCGTATAATTTCATTGATTTACATAACACGCAGTTGTTAACCGTGGTGGATAGGTATAATATAGAGACGGCGTATAAATTCGATTGGAGATTTTGGAAATAAAATATCTTCTCTGGAAAATTCAAGTCTGAGTACAATATAAAATGTCATGTATTATGAGTTTTTTTTCGTGTGATGGTTTACGATAACGGCATCAGCTGGGTTATGACAAACGTGTAATTATTATCAGGTCCGGATCGGTGAATAAGCATGGTTATGCGTGCGAAATGTCTAGACGACTATATTGACGTTTATGCTATTTTTTGGTCCCGGAGACAGCCAGATTTCAAGCAACTCAATGAATCTGAATAATTAAAGATGAATATCATTCATATGAACTAAATGGATCAGAAAATGTATTTTTCCAAAAGCTGGACCGTTCAGCCTGGCAAACTAGCAAACAGTTCGGATCGCCTTCCGGCCGGCCCTGATTATTATAACCTAACGTTCTATGAGCAATAATAATAATAATTAACCATACAAATTAGTGTGTCAATCGTATCGACTATCGACGAATAGAGTGGAAGGAATTTACCGAGTTAAGATGTTATACCTTAGAATCTTATTCTAATACAGTACTTCCCAATAATAAAACTCAAATAAGTGTGTGGGACTCTTATAAGGACCACTGTGTAGTATAGATGTGTGCGCGCCGTGCAGTGCGTAATACCCATTTTTTATAATCATAAAATTTATTTTATAATTTTTTTTTTATGTGTGTTTTGTGGGATGGAATTACGATATTGTAGGAATCGAAAATATATTCGATATATTATATTCATAATATTATTATTATACATTTTTATTTCCAACTGCAGCCCACTAAAATTCGACCAGATTATCACTGCCAGTATATAAAATAATAAAGTGTTACGAGTTGACAACTACGCTCCTGTATATATACATATAATATATTAGTAATAATTTCCATTAGCCTATATCCGTGACCGACAGCACCTGTACCTATAATACGATACTACACGCGTATTATATGTTATTAAAATCGAGATATTTCCGATTGGATGTAATATCGATTGTTTCGTAAAAATATATATATAAATATTGTATTATATATTTTTATATGAGTGTATTACTATACGATAGGAGACCTGCAGAGAGTGCACTCACCGCGGCAAAACGTTAATTCGTAAGCTGCGTGTCTGTATATAATATATATACCGGTAGGTATGTATAAGTATGGTAGGTAGGTATGGTATGTCATGGCATGGTATGGTATAGGTACCTATATATTGGTATTCCCGGTTGTCACTTGTCTGTTCATTAACAGTCGTGTCGTGGGCGAACTCGCTACACGCGCGCGCACACAGACACCACACACACATACATACAAACTTTATACGTGTAAAGAAAAACGAAGAGTTAAAAAATATACACACACTTTAAGTAATACTTAATCCGAATTGGTAGCCGAATATGATGTGTATTATAATATTATCATATATAGGTAAGCGATCGAATGTGCGCGCGCGCGCGTGAGTCTCGAACAACGGCGGCGGCGGCGTCGCAACCGGTTCTATTATAATATTATATCTTTTTATTATTATTGTTAATATTATATTATATACCAAGTTGGGTATTTTTTTACCGAGTTTTCACGTATGCGTGTATACTACATATATAATATATATATATAGTGATATCTGCCCGATCGAACGCCGACAAAGAGACGAGGTTAAGCTGACAAGCCGAATATAGACGGGTAGTAGGTATTATATATGTAGTAGGTAGGTAGTAGTTTATACTAGGCAGTATAGCAGTCAGTAGTAGATGAAGTAGTTGTAGTATTATTCCTTAAAAAGTAACAGAAAAACCTCTTATCCGAATACCTCGGGCCAACGGTAAACGGCGGATGTTCCGGGTGACTTGCGATATAGACGGACCTAAAACTGCGCCGCGCAAAACCATATTATAACATACAAACACGCTGTTGCAACAATGTCCCCGGGGGTCAGATAAACGTAACTCGCACCACAGCACATCTCGCACGATCCTATTCGCGATCATCATCCGACACGAGTTGTGTCCCAGCAATTATAATATTCATATCTGTATAATTCTGCAGTATATGCAATGTAAAAAATATAATACAAGTGCGGCGGTTAAGTTGTGATATGTATCGATATAGGTATAAACGAAAACTGTTGCGTTTTGACCGAATTACCCATACGAATAATAATTTTTGGTTTGTGAGACACGTCCTAATAATATTTTCAAAAGGTCCCCGGATATTGGTTCGCGGTGTAATAGATTTTTAACATTTAAAATATGTCTTATACCTACTTCTATTATAGCATATTATTATATTTACGTTATAAAGTTTCTATAACTGTCGAAATCGAAATTATAAATTAGGAAAATAAAATATTAACAAATATCTAGTACCTATTATTAGAGTTTGTCGAAACTGACCTATATATCATTATACGTTCAAACGTTTGTGCAATGTTAATAAAAAGAAATGTTTGTATATGCCATCATAGGGCGATCCACACAGGTAAGTCTAACACGCTAATTGTTTTAAGTGGCTCACACTGGGATGATTTGTTGAAAAACGAAATTTTTTTTTGGTTAATCATTGGTCACAAAATAGTTATTATTATATTTTAGTCGAAAGTATCCAGATTAATGTGTAAAAAAAATATTACGTGTAGGTAGTTTACATTAAACGGAGTTTGATGCAGGATAAAAAATCCACTTGCGTTGTTTAATCTGTCAAGGGAAACGCCGTGCAGGATGAGCTGGAGTATGATAATAATCATTATTATGGAAATAAGTGTTACAATAATTTTCAAAATACATCGTCACCTTCGTAATGTTATGCTAACTTAAGAAAATATAATCATGACAATATTATTGTTAATTGTTAATATATAGGTATGTAGTTACCTATATAATATACGTATAACGTTTATTATATATTTATAATAGATACACTGCACATTGAGTACATAAAAAAAAAAAAAAATTAAGATCGAATGATACATGAGAGTGAATGTACTTAAAAATTGTATACATATCTAGTACAACGGAATCAACGGATATTCGCAATGTAAAATTTTTTTTTATTGAATAGATGATTTTTGGACTTATTGTGCTATTATATGATCCATTCAAATATTGTGAATTTTAGTGGCACATTCCACTCGAAATTTGAGGCCCTAAAGTCTATGTCAAATAAGAAAAAAATCGATGGGAGCAAGTTCCAATATTTTATACATTGTTGTTCGATTCGAAAAATCTAGACAGTAGGCGCGACATTAGAGTTTTAGACATGTATAATGTACCTATATATAAGACTGAAGGAAGGTATGTCATGATTTCGTATAATATATCATCATATAAATACGTGAAACAAACATCGAACCGAATAATTTTAAATATTTTTCCATACGCGGGACGTCAATAAATAGTAATAAGGCGTTTAAACCAAACATCGATTCGCCATCATCATAATAATATATTATACAATATTGTAATACTTGTGTTTTATCGGACGACGACAGCGACGCGATGTTAATACCCTTTAAACGACACGAAAATCGATTCGACGACAAGACGACGAGATGTTGTATATTATTAAAATGAGTTTTCGTCATCGAGTTGATGTTGTTTTCGTTTTTTTTTTTTTTTTATCATCATTCCGTCCCGATCCCCGAACGTCTAAATTATACCTACGCGACGCCGCCGTGTACGTATTTTATAATATGTATATTATCACGATCCTGAATTTTTTCCCCCTTGATATCAAAGGAAATCACAAATGCATAACTATATACTCATTTGCATTTCAAATACGATCCGATGATGCAGCTGGTATTATAAGGTACCCGTGCGATCCATCTACTATATACAACTACATGACGATCATCGACTCCAGCACAATAATACAATGCGCGTAATATTGGTAATACGCGTACCTACGTATCTAAATCGTATATAACTCACACAATGATAAAAAAAAAAAAAAATCAAAAAAAAATCGTTGTCATGTCATATTGTACATTCGTTTCCGTCAATAATTTATTTCGAACCCGAGGAAAGAAAAGAATATGACACGTGTCGTCGCGGTCCTATACACGTCATGAAGCGTTTTTTTTTTCATATTTAATATACCAATATAATACTAAACAGGTATCTGATATAATGATGTTATGTTATTCGAAAAATGAGGTCCAATAATCGAGAGTAATGTGGACATTATCCAGACGCATAGACGTAGCGTATTATACGCTGTAATTTATTATAATGAATTTTTATTGGAAGGGTGGCTTTATGGTTTACAATGTTTCGAGTATCTATACTACATAACATATATTCTAAAAATGGTGCTTAAAAAAATGTATGGAGGGGCTATAGCCCCATTTCCTCCCTCCAATTTACGCCTATATGTCCAGACGACATGGTGTGATTAATTATGTTAAACCTTGGGCAATTTCGTCCGGAGGTAATCGTGGTAGCATCTTCGGGTAATGAAAATTATGCATCTAAGAAAAAAGGTCTGCTTGGAATCGAACATTTTTTAACTGGCTATTCATACATAATCATACACTATTAGTTATGATATAATTAACTTGCCGTGAATATTAAAGATTTTAACAAACTTAATATGTTGACTAAATTTCTGACCATACTGTAATATTAGTTGATATAATAATAAAAAAGATTCGTAAGTTAACAGGTTATTTTGGGCGTTAAATATTCCAGAAAAAAAGAAAAATTTAAGATTCATCAACATCTCATCCTAACACTTTAACTATTATAGGTATAATCCATATATATGTATATATGTATATGCGTGATGATCTGCCGCGAAAAAATGTTGCACGTCGATATTTTGACGAACAAATTATTTTAATATTATGGTATTGTTTTTTGAAAGACGGATTACCTTAAAAAGTAAATTAAATTACTTGTGCGGGTGCAAATTTCGTTTTGTCTGTGTTATAGTTTAATATTTCTTGATCCTCACTAATTTACACGCATTCATCGCCATCGCTCGGTGAGTGGTGTAGCAGTTAAGGGCACTATTGATTTCCATAAGAAAAATTTCATGACACCTAAAAATATCATAATAATATATTAATGAAATTATAATAATATATAACCGTACCTACCTCATACCAATCATATACATAAAGATAAGTAGTACTTTATAATTTGTGTTTAAATAACATTATAGTTACTATATTTTCATATAACCTGGCGAGGAGGAAAACAAATTTAAAATGTTCGTACAAAGTATATAATGATGTCAAAAAGACTAACAATCAATCTACAAAATGTGTAATATTATAATTTATTATATTTAACACTCGTAATATATATATCTATAACAAAGGATAAAATGTAGGTACGAGTGACAAGATCATTTTTTTTTTTATCGTCAGTTATAATAAACGCATTCACACGGCGCAATATTGAATTATTATATTATATTGTTATGCGCCTGCAGATAAGTAAGTTCCAATAGCCATTCGTTATTTGGGCATTGATTTTATAATATATAATAGTATATTATAAAATCAATGATTTGGGCGACATATGTATATTATATACATATCAAAAAGCGGATGTGGTCTGTGCAGTTGGCACGATATATTTTCCTTGAACCCGACCAATAAAATAACAGATTATTTCGTAATAATATAATATACGCGTTATTATTGTCGTAATTTGTTTATTAACACGTAATTAACATGCACTTTCACGTTCATTATCAAAATTTATGTGACATTATTTTACTTCATAAATTACTTTTTATATTCCATATTTTATTGTACTGCAACACGATCAACGAGGCCGACCGTTCGAAGCAGCCGACGTAATAATACCTATGCTTTGTAATTCACTACTTATTGCAGCAGCATAACTTGAGTATTTTTGTTTATGATATTATTTTGTAATCGTGTTATTTATTATTGATAAAGTCTTTTTCGTACATAAATTCGACAGTTTAAATCGTTTATGATCGGTCTAATAAAGCCTGGAAACAGGTTGTAGATAACATAATAAGATTATAAGTTAAAGAAAGAAAAATAATAAAGTTTTTATATTATGATTTACATCAATAATCAAAGATCCATATTTCAATAAAAAATATTTCAGACATTAGTTTGTACCATCCCCCGTCTAAGTAAAAGAAAAATGGTAGGGGTATGCAAAAAAAATGTAAATTAGTAGAGGAGCTACGTCTTCCTGCAACCCCTCCCCCCCCCAAAAAAAAAAAAAAATCCGAGGACTTTAATTAGTTATTGTTTTTAAGTACTTATTAATTATCATTTACAATAACATATTATAATTGATTTATATCTTATTTAAAATTTGACCACATAAGTAGATACTATAACAAAAAAAATTGCACCTCGTCTCGGCCAACTCTATTAAGACAACCAAAAAACACAGCTTAAACTCGTATATCGTATATAGGACAAAAATAGGTATTATAATATATAAGTACCCGTCCGATTTTCCGATTTATGATTTTATATTACAATTAATAATTAATAACCCTATAGAGAGGTAGGCGCTATTGCAGTACCGTATAAGTCTGCGGTTGACTATAGGACGAAGGTACGCATAAAAGTTATTGCCCACCCGACATACCGGTGCAGCACAGTGCGTTAATCTCTCTCTCTCAAGCAAGCAAGCGTAGGCATCGCGCACGGATACGTCGCGCACTCCTTAATAATAATATGTATTATTTTAGAAAATTTTAAACGATTTTCGAATTACACGCGCGTACCGCGACGTACACCACTTAGATATGTCCATATTTTATGTTATGTATATATGACCAGTATATATATATATATAAAATCATCGCTCGGTCGGATCGCGCGCGCCACCGTAGCATTATAATTTCGTGCGGCGTAAGTGGTGAATATCAATAATAACGACGTACAATACGCACACGCGCGTCCACTGGATATAATATACCTATAATGTATATCGTAATAATATTACGCGTACTCGTATGTAATTTTACGTACACGAGTATACCTTCTTGCACGCATATACGTATGTATATAGGTACCATCTATAACACACGAGCGGCTTCTGGTTTTTACACTTTGGCCATATGATGCATATAATATGTATATATACCATCACCTCCGGTTCCCTGCCGCCGCCGACCGCGCGCACGTACTCATATGTATATTATGTTGAGCGTTATACAGGGCGATTAGGTGAATTACAAAAGCATCGAATCACTGCAAATTCACATTTGTTTATTCCAATTTTGTTTTTTCAAACTTTTAACATTGTGTACTCGAGCACTCTAGTTGTGTTTTCAATCATCTAAATTTGTTATAATAATTAGATGCCTGTGTATATATAATTCCTGTGGAGCGATACAAACTTATTTTTTCAAACGAAAATCGCTATTTTTTCACTGTTGTAAGCATGTATGATTTTTTTTCTCGATAATGTCGATGCATCCAGATCAAAATTTGAAGTTGAACGATTATTAGTTGCTAAAACTATATACCTATAGTGTGTTATTAAAACGTAGTATATGCAATATACATATGCCAAGGATAACTACAGTAGTACCTACTTAAAAATTATTTTTTAAAAATATAATATAATACCTATAACTTGAAGGTTTTATGTACCTATCTTATTTAACTAAAAAACTACTCGTTCGGATTTCGTTTTAGATTTACAAAGCAATAATTTTGAAAACAACGTCTGATTTACAACATCGCGTATGGGAAAACTGCACTGATGCAGTGTAAAATGTTTGGATCACAAACGCAGAAGCAAAGAAAATTATTTAAATGATAATGAAAAATCCGCGGATTTGAAAA
This sequence comes from Diuraphis noxia, assembly GCF_037042655.1. Classification (NCBI taxonomy): domain Eukaryota; kingdom Metazoa; phylum Arthropoda; class Insecta; order Hemiptera; family Aphididae; genus Diuraphis; species Diuraphis noxia. The sequence goes on from NW_028301719.1 coordinate 2,170,762, forward strand.
TATTGTCGTGAAGTGTATACCTAATTGAAAATTCCAAAAACCAGAGTTCGAATAAATTCATCGTTGATGAAAAAAATGAGACGAACATGCTCGCGGGAAATCGCCTTGTACATAATAATAATAATAATAATATCCCGACATCGCTATACTATATCTTCGTTGTATATGATATACGCATATAATATGTACCTACGTGATGCACGTGCGCCGTTTGCCGCGCACCCGTATGTATATACCAGTAATTTATATGTTATTTTTTCTTCTCTCTTATATACATAGCTGGTCCGTATATACATAGGTACAGCATCAGCATCAATGTATCATTAACCTCACTGCCGTCCACTATCTCTCTCTCACTCTCTCTTTCGATCTATCTGCAGACTCGCCGATTCCGTCTCTCTGCAGCGGTCCGACCAGGCCCGCGGTAACACCGGGAGCTCATCTGCCGCTGCAGCCACGCGTGGGATGCGATTTATAATAATAATAATAATAATATACGCGCCCATTATGCGGCAGCGGGTTAATACACCATATTATAATAAGTGTACGGACCGCGCGACGTCTGCACGTACCTATATAGGAGGTACGACTTGTATTTTTGAATTTTTCGTCCGGTCACGGTTTATTAGCGAGATATGATGTTATACATATATTTATACACCTAATATGTATATAGATGACAAAATACTGTTATTACAATATGCTGCGGTTGCGCTCGTGTCATTTACACGCTGGACGCGCCCACCCGCGGGGAGATTTACGAGATACAGAGAGAAACAGATAGGAGAAAAGATGATTGCTGCCGCGACCATTTTTGTTTCCGTGAAATCTGGCCACTATACTAAATATACATAACATAATACGAAGTTACGAGCTTATGACGTAATATTTACTATTTTGAGTTAAAAAATTTATTGGAAGACAACGCGCGTAAATCACAAGATTATTTTTTTATTTATACAAAATAAAATAATTATTAAATTGCAGAAATTGCAGAAATATGAAATAACTTATAAACTGCACAATCTGCAGTGACATGTATGTAGAAAATATCGATATAGAATATTCAGTTAATAATATACATATATTACTGACGAAAACAATGTAGATTGATTCTTTTAGAGATTGTTCTCATATTAGTCGGAAAGTACCTATATTATGGACCTATTGGACTAGATAGTATGATTAATATTATTAAAAGATAATAACACAGATAACTAGCAGTAGATAACACAATTAACTGTAAAATGTTTAATTATTCAAATTTTTCAAAAGTTAAGTTAATTTTTGCAAGCATATACCAACAAATTGTCCTATAACCGGTATATTACTTCAAATGTCGATAAAAAAAAATTATATTGTTATAGTCGCTAATTCTTGTTTTTCGAAGATTACGTTTATTGATCTCTCTACTATATATACTATATAGACTAAACTAAACCCACAAACTAAACACAAAGAACAACACACTACTAAATAGTAATCACGTGGGATCATAAGTCCATTTGAAATTTTCAAAACTCAGATTTTGAATAGCTGCATTATTGAAAAAAAAATGGGGCAGAGTTGAGCATTTTTGTTGAATACCCTTGTACTCGTATATTACCATAAAAAATGTATTTAGAGTAACTATTTAGAAATATTCTACATTATTGGAAAATATGTGCTGCTTTCAGTAATTAAAAACAAAGTTATATTTAATTCATAACAAAATATCATATAGGTAGTAGAGGTACCTTTCGTACTTTAATAAGTTTATATAGTCAATGTATAATTTCGTTAAGTCCCAACTACACCTAACAGAATTCCAACGATAAATAAATTATTATATTATATTATTATAATTTTCATGATTTTTGTGAATTCGTTAAGTTGCATGTAACCTTTATAAACAATAAAACTGATGGTCTATAAAAGAAATGACGTTGATCGAAGATAAGGTATTTGGTATTAATATGCGAAACACTCGCGTTTGAAATTATATTCGTCCCCGAAAACGAATATTAACATGAAATAATAATAATATCTGATAGAAACATCAGTTTTATATTCGTTTATTTTTTTTTTCCTATAATATTATACACAACCGAGAAAAAAGACCGTAGCACGATATCTATTATATTTATCGTGTATACCTATCTGGACTATGCAGGTACTTACTTATACATAAATACATAATATTTGTTTATTTTACAAGTCTAAACTTTTAGAAATGTCAACTGATTATAAAACCAAAATTATACGTACTACCTATACGTTATAGGTAGTAATAATATGTAGCTACACATTTTTCTACCTCCGATTTAAAATTCAGTTACCTATACATTATTTTACTGCCGGTGCTGATGTGGTGCTATCGATTTTTATTACATTTTCTTATACGTCTGTAATATTGCTGCAACTCAAAAAGATTGATAAATAAAACAAAACACTACAATAATGGGTTAAAATAAATTGCCTATAGCAATAAAATAGTATAAAATATGTAGAGGTATTATTAGAGACATGCCTATATTATAATATTATATAGTATTCCACTTATTCTATAGTATATCATACCTAACCTAACCTACACGTACTCCGTACTCGTATAAAATTCTCTTTGGTAGTTTTGATAATTTATTAATATTTGTCATTTATCGGAAGTTCCCGCCAGACCAGAAATTTAAATTCTCGGTGGGCCGAAAACTCATTCCGGCGCTGGTCCCCCTACCCCCCCCCCCCATAGAAATAAAATGTGTAAGTTAGTTAACGCAAGAATATTTTACTATGCTAATAAAATATTTAAAAAACAAAATATAACCATATAGATATCGATACATATAATTAAAACAATATAAATAATTATTAAATCACATACTTAAATATAGCAATTACTCGGCTAGTTGGCTAGCATTTTAAATTATGTTAGTTAAATTGGTTAAATTATGTTCATGATTATGTCAATGTAATAAGTTTATGTTTGAAATCTGTTTCAGTCTGGAAAAAATATAATGCATAATACATTATAATATATAAGCTATGTTACTTATTAATTTTGACCACAACAGTTATTAAGGGGTTGGCATTTTATTTAATTTTTTATTCTAACTTGTGATTTTAAATCAATTATATCAATGAACCATTTATTTTATTAGTATATCATAATAGATTTGTGAAAAATATAAGTATTGTTAAATATAAAATGCAGTTAATCGTTTAAATTATTCAATTTTCTTTGTATTTGATTGACGCCAAAATACATGTACCCGTTGTAGGTAATCGTTGGCACATAGGGGTTTGACATACCTACATAATTGATAACAGTATTTGATAGAGTCAAACTTTTAATTGACGTTCGGACGTTAAACGAGTGTAAACAGCGAAATTTCGTTGGTAGAATTAAAAGTTATCTTCTGGTACGCGCGTAACGTATGCGGATAAAACAAAGAGCAATTCCACCTGCTGATCGTTACACCTGCGCTATGGGCAGCCCCCGAGACATAGGTAGAAATACACACACACACTATTGTTGTAGTATTGCAGTACACATACCGACTCTGGCGGTAAATTATTTTTAATTTCGGTTTTCATTTAACGACACGTGGAATCTTTACTTTTACAAAAGTAGTAGCCAATTACACGGACTGGTCCGCTGCAGGGCACAGGTCGTTGGGCATATATTATATATTACGTATAAACACACTTATATATATATATTAGGTATATCAACTACATAGGTACATTTCGACGACCGTTTGTAAAGCCATTTGTCACGGTCACATGTATTATGTATAGGGTTGAAATATATCTTAATTGTATCGTTAAACATCCGAACGAATTCCGGTGGGCGTCTTTTTCGTACCGAGTCCGAATAAACGATTGTCTGGTTCTTATCGCCGTGACCGATCGAACAATTTTCCGTATAGAATGTATATTATATACAGACTACATATTAGTGCAATATACTTTGACAATTATTATTATTATTATTATTATTATTATTATTGTTCGGCATAAAGATACGTCCTACCGGGCCGCGATAATGATGAAAATAAAATCTAATCAAAATATCATTATTATTTTTTTTAAATTTTTTTTGAAAGATAATTTTACGAGATGTTAATATAAAAAAATATAACAATTCGTAAATATGTGCAGCAGTGAAAATAATAACGATTTACGTGAATGACATGACTGAGGAAGAGACCCATTGGCAAAACCCTCGTCATATATTTTTTTAACACATCGTACAATAATTGGAATGAATTTTTGTTGAAGTGATTTTTTCACCAGTAACACCAGTTCTTTTTAAGTCGATGATCTAGGTTTTTCTAGTGGTATATTATACTATATATATATATATATAAACAACTGTATAGAGATATTTTTTTTAAAGTGTGGATTCATGTGTCTTTATTAATGGTTCTCTTTGAGAATGAAAACTGCTAGTAAATATAGTAGATAATATATGTCCTTGAATTTTAGAAACATTGATGATGCTGTTTAAAATAATGTTCTCAGAAAGCTCTACACACATACATTTTGGCATATAAAAGCTATTTGGTTGTTGATTTTAATCAGAGCCCAACTTAGGGGGGGGGGGGGGCTAGGGGGGCTGCAGCCCCGGGCCCCGATATTATTTGGGGCCCCGAGCCTCTGTTGATATTTAATTATTAAAGTGACATTTTGAAATAATTGTATGGTATTATTGGTTACGTAGTTTCGTTAGTCACGTAGGTATCGTAATGGAATTTATAATAAATTATTTTCTAATTGATAACATAAGCTAATAAGTTTTAAGATAAAGTTGGTCAAAAGCACTTTATTACATTTCTTTATTTATATTCATATTTTTAATTTCATCGTTTCATTTTTATTAATATTTATTAAGTAATTAAGGTACGTTTTCCTTACAGCGTCCGGACCTTGCGGTTAGTCGACACTAGACGCGGCATTCAAACGCTGCATCAAAACGGTTTTACAAACAGCGTCTAAACGTCGCGACCGTTCCAAATTTTTTACAAATATTCAATCGAAAATAACCAAAACCAAATTTATTGTCAACTTTTTTTCTAAATTGTTAAAAAACTTTTACAAATCAAAATCAGGAATTAAGAAGCGTCACCAATCAGTCGATCTTTATTGGACTGTTGGTCGATCGCAATAAAAGTGTAGTATACACGATACATTATATTGTATGAACTTTATGTTCTAGTATAAAAAAATGCAAATAAATAAATATATGTCGATCTTCAGTTTTAAAATTAGGAATATATTATTATTATGGTATAATTGATTTATAATCTTAAATAAATTGAATATAACAAATCTATATAGCATAAAGACTACATTTATAATTTAAGTTGATTATTTAAAATTTAGATAATAATTAATTTTGGGGCCCCATTAAAAAATTTGACCCGGGCCCCAAAATTCCTAAATTGGGCTCTGATTTTAATGATGATAAAATTATAATATAAGTACATTTACTGCAATATCAATATGTATGCTGATAAATTATAATCAATAAAAAATAGGAATTTAAGCACACTTAAAATGAATAAAATGTATTAAGGTGCTTACGTAAGCTCTTAAAAATCGTAAGGATATTATGGCAGTTTTCTAGCCCGGAAACATAGAAATCGGAAATATAGATGTTTTATTATTATCGAAACCGCCACATACAAATGAATATAAAACCGTAAATAGCTAGGTGAACAAAATAACAAAAAATTCAAAACGCGCAGGTGCCTACCTACTAGATGCGCAATCGAAGAATATATTTTAATGACTAACCGTTAACGACTTAATATATATGTGATGACGACCGCAATATACCTATTGTAGAACAAAAAAAAAACGTCTATACTATATATAGTGTGACCGAAACGATTTTTTACATCGGTTTTATTACCTATGGTTTATGTATTTTTTCCTGCATTACGCGTAGTTCATTTAAAAAAAAAAACTTGAAAATTATGAAACGAGATAACCCGAAATCGTATTAAAGAAGACAATGCGCGTACCTATACGGAGTACGAGCGAAGCTGAAACGCGCGTACAAAGAGCGTACCTATATAAAAAGGTGAATGGAATCGTTGAAAAGAGCTTATTACAAAAGTAAACACGTATGTGAGATTTGGATTATGTATGTGTGCTTAAAATAGTAATAATAATAATAATAATAATAACAATAATAATAATAATAATAGTGGATACACACGCATCATGGCGCGAGGAATGACTCGGAGGTCCGACTAAAATAAATGGGTTACAGAGGTGATAAAGAAAAAAGATTGCCATAAAAATGATTTCACAATGAAACGATTTTCGACATCCATTCATGTCTGGTGACTATTGTTGTTGTGACTATCGGGATGATACTATTGTGGCGCGCACGCCATCACAATAGTATGTGTTATGTAGTTAAACAAAATAAATAATAATAAAAAAAAAAAACGAGTAAAACATGTAAACAAAGATGTTTTGTACATCCCAGCAGCTAGCTATCGTGTTGAAATTTTACATCTTTGCTGGCTTTATACAATCACACAACACAACGCACATAATATAATATACGTAGGTATTACAATATACACACCAAATCCGATTCGTTTTCAAAAAGGGTATGTACTAACATTATATGATGGAAATCCGTGGACCGAATACTATGCGTTTGACGTCGGGTATGTGTGTATAGTAAGTAGGCACATATATATAGGTTTTACTGTGAGTATTCGATTTTTGTGCATTTTGGTTTCGTGAGTCTCGATGAAGTGGCAATGACATCGAAAAATATTATGACTGACTGGAAAGAATATTATTATTATTTTTGCCATTGTCCCTTGCCGCTTTCCTGGTGCAGTGCCACGTGTTAACTGTGGTTTTGCAGACCACGGGGTCAATTGTTTTCTTGTAGTTTATTATAGTTTACGGCTTCAAGGCCACCGCTCTTGATATTGTGTAGGTAATAGGTATACATAGCCAAGAAATTTAGTGATTGCAATATTAGTTAGATAGATATTATTATCGCATGTGTATAATGTTGCATATTTATTTATTTATGATCATCGTATAGAAACATGCCTCCTATATATCATATAGGTAGTACAACCGAAATGAACAATATTTAAAAAGAACCATATTATAATACTCGAAACACCAGAGAAAATATGCAATTCAAGACATTATTTCCCAATAATTATTTATCCATACGCAAATCGTAGAACAAAACGCTAATCAAAAACTGAAAATTTTCGTAATTGCCTTACAGCAATACAGCGGCACGAGTATTATAAATATTTTTTTATAATATTACTTGTATCATTTGTAAATTTGTAATAGTAGATACGTAGTAACTATATAATACAATATATTCAGAAATGAATAAATTTATTACATTGAATGCGATGGTCACAATACCCACTTGACTGATATTGCAATCAATAAATTCATATTATATTTATATGACGAAATGTAAGCTATATAACTACTAGTGAAGTCATAAACTCATAAATAATAAAATATTTTCAATGAACAAAATATGATTGTAAGTGACAATAAATTCTAGTTTATTATTGGACATGGTCGATAAAATATTATCGAAAATCGAGCAGCTGTCTTTATGAGAGGAACCAAAGCGACACGGTAACATATATCTTCTAACCTATGTATGCAATAGAAGTGCAATATATATTATATATCTTATATAATATAATTCATTTGCCAATTGTTGAGTTCTATGTAGAGTTAATACATTTTCAAATTTAATATTTCGTGACTCAATATCGGATTTATTAAACAGTGATTAAAATAGTTCGCACAGCGTGTGTAGGTAGAGTTTTTTTTCAGTTGGTGTAGTTCAGTTAATTGATTAATGATTAAATTAGAATATAAATATTGTAATATTATAATAATAATTATATTAACCTGTAATCGAAACGATCCAGTTTAAGAAAGTAATTAATTCCAGTATTTCGTTAACATTGACGAGATATTTTGAAATTGTATGTGTGACTATATATTTTCAAACAGATACAGTGTCTATAAATACCCCGAAACCCTACTGTACCCACCAGAAATTAATAAAGTAACTGCACAAACGAGGTTCGACGTATTGCATTTTGAAGTTATACATCATAATAATAAAGTCAAATATTATTAAAATAACGTTTTATACATACTCGTATTATTGATGAGCTTCGTTTAGCGATGATTATAATATTTATATCGAACGTTGAATAATTATGAAATATACTAATATACTTATTACCTAATGTTCGTTTAAAATTAAACCGTTTTTGTGGTTTACGATTTGCCTACACTGCAGTTGTTGGTTAACTACGCTATGGCAAAATCAGTATAATAAAAAAAAAAAAAAATTGTACCGAAGGTATATTATAATGAAATGAAATTATTTTCCATCGATAATATTATTATGTTAATACGCATGCCGTATGCGATACGAAGAAAACGAGGAGGACATGTTTTTTCATTTCGTAGGACTGTCAAAGATAAAATAAACTGGCACCTTATATATAGGTGTGTATATAACTGCGTTTACGTTATACGTATAATAATTGTGGAAAAAATGTTGAAATTCGATTCGGGTTACAATAAAAACATTATTATCACTCGAAACGTGTGTACACGATAAACCTGTAGCGACACATTTATATCAACTGCCGCGTAGTATAACAGCAATACTGCAGTCGGGTATATGTATCGAACGTTTTACGTGTAAAAGATTTAGTGTTCGATACCGATTTCGATGGCGATAATTTAGAGTTTAGACTAACGATTTTATTAGTAGTTGTTGTATTCGATACGCGTCCAATACGATTTGATAAGACCTATTTTGGTATGCTGCAGCGAGATCGAGTTTTCGGGCTCATCGTATATTACGTTAAAAACTACCTACCCGAAGATTTCCTTTGGAATTCCTTGGGAACTATTTGTCGTCGAAACTCCAAACCGGTTCCGTTCGATAACTCTTGTCAAATTACATTTGAGTATAGGTACCCATATGTGTATTTCGATATGTCTGATCTTTCATACGATATAATAACATACACACATTATTATATATATATATATATATATATAGAGAGAGAGAGAGAGAGAGAGAGAGTGAGAGAGAGAGAGAGTATTATTGTGTACAGGTGCGCTTATTCTATTTTTTTTCCTAGAAAATAAAAAATAATTAGTGTTTTATGCAGAACGAAAATATGAGAGTACATCGTGGCCGAGGTGGGGACGAAAACACAACGATTTTCCTACAGCGTATGCGTAGATGATCATCCACTTGCCCGTCCGATGAGTGCGACGGATTAAAATCGAGAAACATCAAGCTGCATGAGAGCATATGAGAGCACCTACAGATCAAACAGGTGGCCATAAAATATTGGGATAACCATCAAGAGAATTATTCCGCTGACCGTGTACGACCAAAACGTCCAAAACTATTCCAAATCCAACAATAAATAACAACATATCACAAACGAGGTTAAACCTTCCATGTCTAGAAAAAATGCTCACTCTCTGTATGAGTTCCAACAAACGAATTAAAAAAAAAATTATAAAACAAAAAACAATTACGAAACGACCCACGTCAAGCCATTGCAATAATCAACCGAGTCGGGATTGGACAAACATTCTTAACACATATTCCCGTATACAATCAGTAAAGATCCACAACCTTTGTGTGATACTGTGATACATGTCACATTACCCACTCTGCTCTCACAGTTAAAACATAATAGAGGTCATCTAAAACAATGCAATTTGCTTTGTTATTTCTATGCCTTTCAATATCCGTTTGTATTGTATGGGATATTGATTAGAAATAAAATAAAATATTAATAAATGCTGAAAAATGTAAACACCAATGTAGATATTTAAAGAGCAGGCGCTTTTATACCTGTTGAAGTTAAAGTCTTGGTAAAAAAAAAAAATAATAATAATAATCAATTGCGATTTGCGACGGTATAATTTCACAGATAATTTATCAAAAAAATTTTTGAGACCGAGGGTGTTAATAGTAGATATTATGTAGGTACAATGTACTAATAATTTGCATAATAATTTATTCAATTTATTGTCACGTTTGTAACCATATTAAGTAAATAATTTTTCGTGGAAAAATCGTTTGAAAAGAAAATGCAAATGTTTCAAAAAAAAAACAAACATAAAACCACAATGATAAACCGCGAGTTGGTTGTGTGAACATAATTGATAAATCGATCAATCGATGACTGAGCCCACTATGACGTATTAAATGCAGTGTTGAATAAAAACAACGTTATGACTAAAATTTGAAAAGATTCTAATAGATACCTATAATTTAATATTCATGAATTTCATTAAATACACATTCATTGAATTTTCTACTATATATACCTACAACGGGCTAATAATGATAATTAACAATTTATTTAATGGCTACAAATACTGATAGGTATAAATAAAAATAAAAATAAAAATAATTAATTATGGATAAAGTTTGTACTGCATTCTATACGCACTATCATGTAGCTTTCGGCGTACCTGCACCGTCTGAGAACCACTGAGCTAGTCAATAACAATTGGTCGTTTGAATTTAAAATATGTAAACAATAATACTTATTTTTTATTCAGTACCTACAACTCAAGTTACTTTACTTGAATTAAATTTTAAAAAACGCATTTGGGTGTAACAAATAAAATAGGAATAAATGACAAGTACATAACATATTGTGTAAAAGTACCTATTAGTATCATGATTGTATTATTTCCATTTTATAAAAATAAAAGTATTTTTCAGTCTAAGGAACCGATTAGATTGATAAATAATATAGCTTGCGAAAATGAAAACTTGATTTCGTGTTTACAGGTATCACTCAAATTTATACTTGTGTATGTTGCTGGTTATAATGACGTTTCGTGTACTATTATTATAGAATATTTACTTCAATCAATCTGCAATCAGTATTTTAAAATGATTAGTTCATATTTTTTATATTTTAAAATTCAACCATAAATATACCTATCTTATCTGCGAGAGAACGAGAGTGGGTCACTTGGTTGCGTCCCGTAAAAAAAGTACAGGACGCAATTGGTGTATTTTAATCAGAGGATCTCAAACAACTAACATATAGATAGTCCGCATAATATAATAAATAGGTAGCAATTATAAATATAATCACAAGTCAATCAAAGAATTGTTTATAAAATATAATAAAAAAGTAAATAAACGGCGAATCATACAGATCTAATCAAAATCAATAAAGTCTATAATATAATAAATAAACAATAATAATAACAATATTTTTTATCAAAATTTCAGTCGTAAATTAGGTTTATATTTATTCATATCGAAACATGATAATATCAGAGACCCGGTTTCCTTATAAGTTATAATTAATATACCTAGGAGAAAACGAAATAAAAATTCTACTGCTTAAGATCTAACCAATAAAGTGGGACACAATTCAAGTATACCCTTTTAACGGGACGAAATGTAGGTGTCCCGAACGAGAATTCCGGAGGAGGGAGGGGAGGTAATATTAAAAAATTATATTCAACTGTTGTGGTCCGTCCAATAACACCCGACATCTCGAATAAGGAAAATTTGACGACAAAAATAGTGAAAGACAAGTAAAATTTAAGAAAAAAAGGTTTGCATGTAAGATGTAGGTGTGATGAAATATTCACAGGCACCATATTTTCAAAAAACAATGCCGGCACTATAGACAACCCATATACATATATAGAGCAGGGTATGCAGTCCGCATGTCTATACGATATGTATATGCGGAACAAAAAAATTTATAATATTATGATATGATACACACTATTACACGCGGTATATATGATAAACGATTCTGGTATATACCAGACCCCCGGCAACTTTTATATATATAATATTATGTTATCCGCAGTGTTGGCACACACGCGCGGTCCGGTAGACACGAACGCCCGTCGCAATATTAATAATAATAATGATAATAATAATAACAACATTATAATAATCGCCGACAGTGGATCGGTGAGGAACACGCGGCGGGGAGTGGGGTAATGTGCAGCCGGCTCTTCTCCAGGCCGGGTATCATGTTGTTGTATTATATTGTGAATTCATTTCGATCCCCCCTCCTCTAATCGACCCCCCCCCCCGAGGCTGTACACGGTAGGTAACACGCGCTATTAATTCTTCGCGATCTATCGATTTTTCGTCACCGTCCGAGTAGGTATTTCTCCCGTATTGCCTGTATCCATCATCAATCGGCCGTCACGTTATAATAATACGATCGCGCACCCGCGAGGTAATATAATATATATATTATATATATATACATACCTAGTATATGCGTGCGTACACACGATATTGTAATACTCGTATTGTATTGTACAGGGTGATATATACCGACCATGGTTATTCCTCCATCATTTTTTTCGAGTGTGTTCAAATTTTGATTTATTTGTACATTTCAAGTATCTGGTACCTACCTTATGCGTAGTATTATTATTGTTTTCAATCGGTTACAATTTTATTTTTTATACTATTTTAAAATGAGTAAACGTTTTTTTACTGAAAACTTATAGCCGGTTATTTTTTATTTGAAAATTTTTCAAATCTAAATTCGCGAGTTCTCGAGTTTTTGAGTTATCAAAACGTATATTGTACAAGGATGATCGTCGTAAATGTTGATAGATTCTGTTAATAACTGAAATCCTCGAATATCACCATCTTAGGCGTTTCATCACCCATATGAATTATCACGAATCTTATTATACTTGGCACACGAAGTTAAATAACCCAACGACTACTCGTTCGAATTTCGATTTAAATACATTACATGCGTAATGCGTTAAAAACAACAAAAAAAATCGACTTTATATAAAAATGGGTCTTTTACATTTGAAAAATATAAGTTGCGATGTCACCGCAGGACACTTATATATTTTATATTAAATGGTTAAGGTAGGTATAAAACAATCTAAGAATTTGAAATATTCGAATACTGTCCGTAAGTACGAACAAATTCAAAATATCATTGTTCGAAAAAATTAATCCAAGAAAAATCTACCAATCACCCTGTACATGCAATGACGGATCGCCACTGCGCTGCTGCCGACTATACTCACGTGAGTGGACCATTATAATAATAACAATAATAATAATAATAATAATGATAAAAAATTGATCGCCCTTCGGGGAATGCGCGGTAGACGCAGACGACACACACATACACACACTATCGATAGCGTATATATCCTCATAGAGTTGGGTGTGTGTGCAGAGCGTATTGTATATTATATAGATCCTGTACCCGGCACTTAACTCGGTAGTGTAATTTCTTCCGTATATATAATAAATATTATACGTATTTAAGTATATACCTACATAATATATAACATATACATATATAGGTACGACGGCAGGAAAAATCTGTCTATATGTTCGCCGGCGTAACTATGTGTATGGATATTTATTTTTTTTCTTGCGTTTCGATTATTATACGATCGATCGCCTCCGGACATCGGGTCGATCCGATCCGATCCGACCGTACGATGACGACCGCGACAAGGAGCAGAGGGCATCGCATAATACCTATATGTAATATTATTATGTTGGGTGGAAAACCAGTCGCCCGACTCTTTACGTGCGCATAATAATATCATCTCGGCCGACCGTCGTCGAACAGCCGCGGCACGTAAAGATGGTCAACGCGTCGTATAACATATTATATGATAAGCCTTATATTATAAGGTATATATATAGGTTATACAGGGTGATCCGCTGAACCGTGGCTGACCAAGCGATAAATTAACCATAATAAAATCTTAAGGAGGACGCGATGCCCGTTTGTGTGTGGGTCTCCGTCTTACAAGTGCAGCGTGACACGGCAAAAAGTGTTTGGCGCGGGAAAGAACCGATGAGAAGTCCATAGTTGTAACAAAGAAACCAAATTTTCACCGTGAAAAAATGAGAATGTTAACTATGTCACTACGTTTTTATTTTTTTAACAAAAGTATTATCATAAGTAAAGTTAGGGGAAAACTTAAAAATATCACATTTTTAAAGGATGTATTATAACTTTTTTCTTATTAATGACAAAAAAAAAAAAAAACGAGAGTGTTCGAGTTACACTCTGAAGTAAAACTTCTTTCATAAGTATTGGGTCCGTTAAATCATAAGTGAGATTTAAACATAAGATTTAAATCATAAATGACGCGCTATCACACTCGGACATATAACATTTAATCATTCAATAGATTTCTGTCGCAGTCATACACACGCATTCATACACCGTTTCATTTTTTCGTGACGTTTCATTCTTTCGTGGCGTTTCATTTTTCGTGACGATTTTTTTCTCCATCCATACCTCAAGAAAGAAGTTTTACTTCAATAAAAACGATACGACACATGACATACTATATTATCTTCTATATCGTGTTAACTTATGATGTTTCTACTAAGAGTATACAGACTGATTAGTGGTTCTATCCCACGCTAAATAGTTTTTTCCATGTTACGCACTCGTAACTTTTAAGACGGAGACAGCACAAGCGGGTATGACATACTCTTAAAATTTAAACGATTGTCATATTATTATTATTATTAACATATGTAGTTTTCGAGATCTCAAACGGGGGAAAACGATTGAATATTCGACTCTGGAAATAAAGGCAATTTCATTTTTTAACTTGGAGGGGCTCTGCCCCTACCCCCCTGTTTATATACCATTTTAAATACCAATATCGTATTTCATTAAAATACATCTATTACCAAAGGGAAAATATTTTCACTGAAACAAATAATAACATTTAGATACTTATATTAGGTATGTTGTAATTTTAAACGTCGCTTCGACATTGAAAGTTTATTCGAAATTTGTTCGTTGGACAATTCATTCGACACATTCCGTTCAATATAATTGCTTCTTTGCTTCTAAAACTTAAATAATGTTCTGTGGGTGATCCGATATGGATAACAATAATATATAACATATAAAAAATAAATCATTGTTTAAACTTTAGAAAATAAGTTCTTCAGACAACGATTTTAATTGTATAAACAGTACACTGTTATGTATGGTTATGGTTGCAGCAGCAGTAGGTACACCGAAGGAACATTGCAGCGAAGAAACCGAAACCGCCACTAGCCGTTTACGCATTTAAGTGTATATAAGTACATGTTATACATGTTTTAGTATCGGTTGTTATGATATATATATATTTATTATTATTATGCATTACGTGCGCAGAGGCCTTCGAGGCCAGGTGTGTGTGGAACGTCCGACACGCAGCACGAAATCGCATTCAAACGCCCGTTGCACCTTCCGACCAAATTCGGCATTTGAGCACGTTTCTCAAAATCGTCTCGGCAATATTATCATTATTAGTGTATCGGGTTCAGCGCGTGAGTAATCGTCGAAAACCCCAAAAACCGTTTCGGAGACTAATCGACTTGTGTACAATATACCTATTGTATATAGGTAGGTATATACAATATACAGCACAACGCGTACCTGTTCGTTATATACATTATACAGATGAAGAAACGCAACACTGCAGTTACCTATGATGTACAGGGCGAATTTTTAAGCATGTCCATCCTATTTTTATGGTTAAATCGAGCATATTATATATTGAAATTCAAAATTTTTGGAATTTTTAAACACACACTTGTAGACCAATTTTTCGAATCGATGTCATTTTTGTACCACTTATTAAGGATAATATTATGTCTAGGTACCTATATGATCATGGATTAAGTAGACAGGAGGCTTATTGGACGATCATAAAAAGTTAGTAATCATTACTGATTTATCAGTATAAACAATTTGTAAAAACGATCCAAATATAATAAATATTAAATACATCTAAAAATTACATATAGTTTTTATTTTTATAAAACCATTTTTAAGGATTATTATCCTTTATTTTGTTAACTCGGAAAAATTGACTACCTATAGAATATGAAAAGAAATTCGTTTTTTTCATTATTTGAATTATTATTTATTATCACTTATCAATATAGGTATCTTATCTATTGAGTTTTATGTAAACATTGCCCTGTTGGCATATGACGGCCCGACTTCGACGTTCTTATGGGAATGTAATTCACAGTCGGCTATCTAGTTGTTTTATATGTGTATGGGCACGAACGATAAATTAACCTGACCAAATAAGTAAAGTTACGAATCTTGATATCCAAACTAAAATCAACGAAATGCAATTTAAGACTACATTGTATCAAACTTCACGGAAAATGGAAATTATTTTCAAATTTTCTTAGAATTTGAAGGGGAGCCCACTCTCATAAATACGTCTTTTTATTGTGCTGTGTTTTATCAAATACTTGGTTGATATAAAATAGTGCAATGTTTTAGTATTTATATTTGAGATATCGTATTGATCAATAATTTACAATGTTTTTAATAAAATAAATTGATTTTTAATTGATTTTCATACGCCATAATATATGTAATATAATGCAAATAACTATAGAAAAATAATAATTTAATCGAAAAAATTATTACTTAAAAAAAAAATGCGTTTTAAACATTTATTAATTTGGTAAAGATATTTCATCATTTTTGTATCTAACCTTATCCTTTAAGAGTATTATGATTCATTAAAATTTCGGTGTAAAGAGGTGCATGTTCGTAGAACATATATACATATAATACCTACGTAAATTTTAAGCTCATAAATGCATGCACTAGGTATCTCTCTGCAGTTATTTAGTACTTTTTAAGAGCATTAAGTTCAGAGCTCAATTTATAAGTTTTTGCGCTTATGTCAGACAATGAGACATGGAAGACCTGTTTTAATAGTATCGATTGTGATCTAAGTTTTTTAGTTAGCGCGCCAAGATTTTTTTTTTATTACTGTAGGTACAAGCTTTGGGTGAGTGAACTGTGAAGGTTATAATATTATTATAACGCCCGTAACGGTATGTAATATATGTATTATATTCACAGCAGTGGTGTAGTATCTAAAACCCGAATCGGGTGGGGTTGGATATTTATTTTTAACATGATACGAATCCCCCTCCTCCATCTACATCATTAAATCATTAATTTGAAATTTGAAATTTTATTTTATGCCAATTTGACAATTTGATTACCATATGGATGTACCTATAGGTAAAACTATTGAACTATAAAAAATAAGGGCTTGGAAAAATAAAACTAAGGATCAACTAACTCTCAAGTCCTTTCCTAATAACCGCATCCATCGCCCACTCATTATATTATTATCTCATTGATCGCTTAATCGTCTCCTATCATCATATTTATATAATATCTGCAGCAGTCTACGGAGTGATACCTATACGTATTACTTGTTCGCGATTATAAAACTATTATTTATAACCGTGCACATATTTTTGTAATCAATATTAACCTGACGGTGTTTACACGTTTTATGCGATATAATGACCTAACCCGAGAACTGCCAGGAGGCACATTAAAGTGGAACACGGGTAGGCACGAGTTGTGATGGGGGGGGGGACGAAATATTTAGGTAAAATTAGTTCAACTGCAGATGTGTGGTGTTGCGAGTAAAAAAAAAAAATGAAAAACTCATTGTTATTTTATAGAATATGTTTATTGTTTGATGAATCGATTGAGAAGAGGTCGTGACGACTTTGCCATTATTATGGGCGTGCTGACAAGAGTGAAAAAAATTTGAAACAAACCTGCAATATTAAACGATTGAAGTACGACGAGAGCAGTTTTTTCAAACCGTCTCAGTCAGTTAAATACTTTTGATCTATCATAGTTTATTTATTTTTGAAGTGTTCGAATCAAATATTATTACATCATATTATAAGCTGCAGATGGAATTCTTAAGATTAACTATATGCTGCTGCTGCCCCTCCGCATATAGATTATAGGAGACCGTCGACTAAAATAATAATATATTATGTATATACGATAAGTGATATCTCGAGGCTGTGTATATTATAATACAATAATGCGACTTACAGACATAATAATATCACAAATATAATATTATAATAATATAACAATAACACACTGCACATGATGCCGATCATCGCACGCACGGCAAAAACGGTTCGATGTGTTTGACATTATAAATTATTATAATGCGTTATTATAGTCAAACATTACATTATAACGATTTTCACGACGTTTGTTGGACTCCTCGTCTCAACAGTTAGGCGCACGGCTGCTGTTATAATTATATTATTATTATGTATATAATATTTTTTCCCTATATAATATATCCTCTCGACATTCCACACGATCGAATTTGGATCTACGCGCGCGCGCGCACACACACACACACGCAAACTATCTCTCTCTCAGATAATAAAGGGTATATTATATCGAATTGGATCATATATATATATATAATATATATAGGTATATAAACATAATATTTATATTATTATTCGAGCTGCACGGAAAACGAATCGACGTCGAAACGGGGTAAATGTAAGAGAGAGAGCGAGCGAGAGAGGGGGGAGGGGAGAAAAAATTATATATTTAGGCACGGACCTGCACCGTTCCACCGCCACGGGCACACATCCGAATAATATATAATATTAAAAATATCAGGTAAGAGCGTGTTTATACGCTGCCCAGACACGACATTTATATACGTAAATTACACATTGTTTGAATAGCATTTGTTAAAAAAAAAAAAAAAAAAAAAACGACGGTGGCAGCAGATGCAGCCGACGTTGCGGCGCTATATTCGGCGGTGCCACGCAAAAATGTAAAACGTTCCGTCGTCGTATGTATATATTATTGTTGCTCATCGGTAGCTATTTAATATTAATCGACTGCAGATGGAATATATTATTATAATAATAATTATATTATATTGTATTGTATGCGTTTAGGACGTACCGTGATGAAACGCGACCGAAGTATATATTATAATCAGGGCTGGGATTTCGATGCACTTTGCTTATTTTTATGGATTGACTTAAAATGTAGCATATAATAGTGCTATGGAATTGTATGTCATGTTGTATAATACGTTTAATTATATGAAGTTTGAAAGTGATTTTTTTCGCTTGTTTCAGCGATTTTTCAGAAAAATACTTATTTCTAGTTTTTCTGATTATTTTTGCTTATTTGGCCAGTAATTCCACGTTTTTATAATGTTTTCAACTATTATAAATATCGTTAACATTTAATTTTTCAGAAAATCCATAAAATCCTTAAAGTCTCGAAAGTGAAGTTTAATTATTTTAATATATAAAGATAAAAATGTATTTTGATTTTGCTTGATTTTTTAGTTTTTTGTTTTTTGATAAATATTTTTGCGAAAATTTAAGTTTTTTAAATGCTTGTTTGAGTGCTTATAATTATGTTTTTAAGAGCTTATTTTCATTAATGATTTTAAGTGCTATAAGTCCCGAGCCCTGATTATAATCATAGATATAATACGTAAATAGCGAATCGCCAGAAGAGCCCCATATATCTGGTTAATATACCATTAAAGTGGTATCGTGATCAAAATAATATCTGATGGTAACAAAAAAATATTTTTTTGTTCGACCAATATTACAACAATAACACACTATAGCAGGCAACACGGCTGAATATACTGAAATAAAGCCAAGTATCCAAGTTATGCCATATTATATGCTTACCATATAATATTATGTATACCTAGTTGCAGAGTGTGATCTCTTGGCAAGTGATTTGGAGCCGAATGTCCGTCATGCACCATCTATGTTTACAATTTAGATACCTACGCAAGAGATATTATATTCTGCTGCTGCTGGTTACCTGTTGAAATATATTGACGAAAAATACAATAATAACAATGTAGACGGGTGTCCCCGCGCGGCGAGGACAGGCTATAAATAGGTAGGAGGTAAGGAATAAAAAAATAAATAAAAAATATTATATTTTATTATTAAAAATAACGAAAAAGGCAACACGACGGCGATACACGATCGGTCTCAGAGATTAGAATACACGTGCGATCGGTACAATAAGTAACGACGATGAGTGCCGATTTTTTTTTTTTTTTACTGCGTTTTAATAAGCGCACACGATTTAAAATAATATAAATGTACCGTAAAATATACGCGATGACATGCCATTTTACACGATGGCATAATAATAATAGCATGTACGTACATTATAAGAGTGTAGGTACCTATTAAATTAAATTTTTTTTTATTTTACCGAAACGTTTAATATTATCGCCTATCCGTTTTATTACGCTCATTTTCAGACGTACCTACATTATATGTATACTATAATATCATCATAAATAAAAGATTCAGATTTGACGCTTTTAATCCCGATTTCGGTGCTTTGACGGTCCAATAAAAATAAAGTAGCCAGCTGCTGCAACTGCGGGTACCCATCACCTGTTGTAGTAGCTCTATAGATGACATCATAATAATATTATCTAACCGTACCTATCCATATCGCGTAACCGGTGTATCCGAATTGGTTCCCAAACGTCCGAATTGGTTCCCGGGAAAAAGCATTTTCAATTTTCCCTCTCGTTTTATACGGACTTAGGACTGTCTGCATATCATGCAGGTATGGTTAAAAATTGTGGCTTTTGTCATGAATGTCATTTAAAAAAAAATTAAAAATAATAATAATACAGTCTTTCAATTCGTCAATTTTTCTTTTTTTATAAGTATAAAGTTAGGTATGTATTATTGTATAATTGAGGTAAAAATTTGCAACAAACGTTTTTTATAAATTCTAATTTAGTAATTTCATTACTTTTGTATTTGTCCATTTCTATTTTTATAAATGTTTCCTTATTTTCAGACTTTGTTTGTACTTCGCAATTTAACATGTATATGTTTGAAATTGAACTTCTTCCAACACGTCAATTTTTTGTAAGTGTTTATCGCAGTGCGATAACGGTATCTCTATAAACCTATACCTATAGCTGTCCATCTAACCATCTGCCTATATGTGCATCGTAAAATTGTATATAAGTTCATATCATTACGGTCGTACAGTGTTATATATGCCACTATATTTCGGAAGTGTTCCGCTTACCTAGAGTGTGGGGAACAAATTCGGATATGATAGTGTTTCGTGGAACGTCGGGAACTAATTCGGATGTCATTTTTCAGGTATGGGAACCAATTCGGATGCAGCCCATATAACGTGTGCATCGTTGGGTAATACATTTTATTCGACTCGCAAAAACCATAAAATGGAAATAAATTCGTATCGATCAATGACGATCAGACACATCAGGTTTTTATATTAATAAATTCCCGTCGTCTCAAAAAGTGTAAATTTTTTTTAGTTAATTGTTAAATGACGGTTTGTCCGCACAGTATAGTGTTGTTATTTCCGTCTTGACGCAGAAATCGGGGTTATTTGTAATCGGCGACTATTTCTCCTTAAAATCAGGAAAAATCGATGGAAAAAAGAAATTTGTTTTACCTAACCGATAACTTTGGAGACAAACCATCAGTGACTTGTTTTTCTGACAATAAAAATGTGCTCAGACCTATAACAGTGAACTATTAACTTATAATTATCAAACTTTAAAAAGTAATTAAAAACATTATATTATGTGTTCTCTCATCGTTGGTTTTTAACAATATTTTAATTTTTCAGACAATTGTGAGCGCTATAAAATATTAACATTTTACACAGGTATGTACTCATAACACTACGCAGTGAATATACGATACAAGATTTTTGTAGAAAAATAGAAGATCACTTTTTTTTTTAAAACAGCATACACCTACGCGTATTTCATATTCCGGAACAAAAAATACATTCTTCTGCAGGGAACTTCAGCGAATAAAAATCAAACTCCAGACGAGCATCAGTAAATTAGTTATTTACCCAAGTATTTACATTTATATCTAGGTCAAGAGGTGGAGAAGCTGCGGACTGCAGGGCGCTTATATAGGTATCCCTCTCGTCTTGGTTTTTAAATTTTAACACAACTATATAGATATAAATTTATAACTAATCACCTGTATAGTTTATATATACTCGTTTGAAAGTCGATTTTTATATACCTATACATTGAAATAATATTCGGTAAAATATTATGCTCCGCGGAATATCACGTCATGTAGATACAAATAAAAATAAACCTATTACCTAGTGACTAAAAATCATACCCATATAAGTGATGAAACAAATAAAGTTGAAAACGCCTTAAATACTTTTCGATTAAAATATGATGCACATGGTGCAGTTATATGCGCTGATCTTTAGAATATATAGAATCGTCCTATTCGTCCTGTATTTATGGCTATGAAGCGGTTGAAAATATATCATGCCTTTTTGGCCAAACGATTGAGAACACTCGAAAATAACAAAGAACTTACCGCTGACCCCAATAAAACCCAAAAAAGGATACGATTGAGAACGAATTTACGTGAAACGTTGCCATATCATTTATTATTTATCATTTAACAAATATTCTCGAATAAAATCATAATATGTAATATAAATATGTTTAAAAATGAAAAAAATTTAGAATTATAAGAGTATGTAGGTATTATATTGCAAAAAAAAGTAAAACATGTAGGATATTATAAAAAGATGTATAAAAAATGTAATAAATATGTTATGAGTTTATGACTAATGCGGAGTTACCTATATGAATTAGTTAAAGCGGGATAGCATAATCCAACATACTCTAGATATTTTAATAAATTATTAGAACTTTTATTTGCTACATAATACCAGCACATAATATATTCATTATGAATATTAGTTAATTTTTCCCTTCATGTTACCCCGTTCTATCGTTGCTAGTTGCTATTTTTAACCGACTATATAATACGAATACTTGTTGACGTTTGTGCGACGACTAAAACGCCTATTAAGTCATTCTCTCGTACATCATCTGGTATAAAAGTTACATAAATAGCATACGGTTAATTCGATAAATGTCCGAAAAAAAAAAATCAACTGTATTAATCGTTCAGTCAAAAAGGTATAATACGTTCTTAATCGTTCGACAGCCGTTTATCGTGCTCAAATTAATGTTCGATTAAATTTGGCAACGTTGATGAAAAAAAATATCGAGCGTTTTCAATCGTGTTACCGAAAATAACGTTCTCAATCTTATTTTTAAGGTATTTATAAGATATTATAATACGCACAGGGCGTCGCCTCGTTTTTGCAGGTATTCGCGGATTAACACCATTTAACTATATCATATTATAATAATATAAAATATTATATGAATACGTTCAACAATCGCGTGAAAATATGTCGTACGATCACGGTTTACGGGTATAAGAATACGTAACTATAAAATAAAATCATAATCGTTGTATTAAAAATGTAATTTTTTTTATTTTTATCATATAACTCGCGGCGTGATGGCGATTACTATATAATATTATAATGCATCTACGAGGAAGTAATAAAATGTGCAACCATACGTCTTGTGTTGGCACCAAACAGCGCCGTTCGCGTGTAAGACGTTAATAGACCGCTTTTTTTTATATTTTTTTACTCTTTAACATAATATATATATAATAATATTTTCCGGCGCGATCGCGAGATATTTTTCGTAAGTACATTTTTATTCATACCTACGCAGAAAAATGCAATTCGAAAACCAGTTTTTTACACAATATGCGTCCACGGTACGGTGTAATGCGATTTGACAGTCTCCTGCTCGCTATAGATAAAATAAACATTTTAATATATATTAAATTATACCGAGTGATTATTTTAACGTAAGACACTTATTAATTCGAACACGAATATGTGTGTATTGACGTTATTGAAAATATTTATTTTTATACGCAAACGTTTTTTCGAGAAAAAAATTTTATATTTTCAATCGGAATCATTTTTTACCTGCTTAGGTACGTCTTACTTTTTCAAACCATCACGTCGCACGCGTTTTTGATTCATATTCCGGAGCACTGCAATAGAGTTTGAGTGAACTTCGATGACATACATTTTTCAACTCTCTACTCCGTCACAAGCCTTATATAAAGATAATGTAAATTATATTTAATTATATATTATATAAAGAAAAAAAATAAAAAAAACTCCGAGCAGGCCGTTATATTATAATAGCTTTAGGTACGTATATTAAAACCTAAAACTATATCATTTATCGATAGATCGATATTAATCGATTTAATCTTAAAAGCAATTAATCGGTGTTTTAAGCTATTGTAAAATCACCGATATAATATAATTGATATTAATTATATATGGATAATCGATTACTTGTTAAAACCGCGCAGGCCTAAGCCCGCAGAGTACGTGATGATCTACGAATACAAATCGTATACACAAACTATTGCATTTACAAGGCGTAACGGAAAGAACTGACTTTTGGAATAACTTTTGTTCTAATTAATATTTTTAACTTTTTTTTTTTTTATTTACCATTAAAAGACTCTAGGGCTATATGTAAAATTGATTTATTTTTATGTTAATTTTTTAGTATTGAAAATAAAAAATTTAAAATTTGATTTCAATTTTTTTAGATAAATTTAAATAATAGCTAATTTGTGAATCTGATCATAAAAATAACTTTGATGGTAAAAAGATTTAACTAAGTCGAGTAGTTTATTTTTTAGAATTTTTTTAAATATTACTATTTTTTTGATAAAATTAATTTGGTACCTAATTACTTTTTAAAAAATATGATTTTTGGGAATTTGCTGAAATGAGAATATTTCTTAAATTATTTAATCATTATATATTATAATATTAACAATTTTTGTCATAGGTTTAATTAGTATATTTTTAATTTTATTTTTAGTCAGTTCTTTATCTGTTACACCCTGTATATATACAATACAAGGATAATGGATATAATATTATTTAGTCTGTTACGATGTTTATATAATAGTGCGGGTCATAGGTATATGACTAATAACTTTTTCCAATGACTCTAAAACAGCTCTAATATAACTAATGACGAGTTGTATTCTAGCTGTATCGGCTAAGAAAATGACAATATTTTGGGAGGAATGTAACGCATCCCCCCTCCCCCCACCAATGAGCACTCCATACCGGTTGTATAGTGTATTATAATATTTTTATAGGTGACGAGCGATGTCAATCGTTTAATACATCGTAATAATATTAGGTATACCTATACGACAAGTGCAGTGCATCATCGCACAGCATAATATATAATAATATGTAATAATAACAATAACGACGACAAGCATATTGTTAATGGCCAGCGAGCTACAAGTGTTCTGCTCCGTTTTAAAATAATAATAATGGATATAACGACGGGAAAGGTTTAGCAGTCGTATATTATGTACATAGTAACATGGGAATCATCGGATGTGTGTTACTACGTCGCTGCAGGGGTGGAAGCGCGAGTGGCTTTCAACTGTTATTTATGTCATATTATATTGTATCGTGTGTTTTGTACATATATTTCGCCCTCCTTCCGCTTCCTACACGTCGCCACCGCTCGTTATAGTAATTCAAATAAAATTTGACAATCCACCATCGATATATTGTTCCACTTCGTTGTTTTATTGCCCTGAAACAGTAAACTGGTATTAACGGATATGTATGTACCTATAATATTATGCACCGGTAAAGACCTATACCTACTTATTCTCTCTCACTCTCTTTCTTTCTCTCACACTGTTTTTATTTTTACGATATAATTGCGGTAAAAAAATATATAATTTTTTTTTGTACTCATGTAAAAATGTGCGTCACTTAATGGATGTAAATTTAAAACATAAATAATTATAATTTTTTAATGTTGTTTTGTTTTTGGGGGTTTTTTTTTTACCTATATCATATACTTTTTTATAGTGACCTATATATAATATAGTATAAGTACATAGTATAGAAGTTTTAGTTTTAGTTCAGTTATAATAGAGCATAGGCCCATTTTGCACACCAGCACCTTTGCTCGCTTAATTGATTTTAAATGTCTTACACAAACTAGAAGAGTATTCCTGTCTATAATATTATCGGTATTTCTTTTATTTCCTAATAGGTATTTCACTGCCTTATTGCAGTGGTTCTACCGGACACATGTGTACCTCTGTAGTCTTTCATATTTTCAAGTTCACTCAAAGCGATATAGGTACACCTACTATATATGTTTGTTTAAAAACAAAACAGAAATTATAATAATAATCCAATACTGAATATTATTCTTTCTGTAAGCGGTATACATACAAATACAATACGTTGTAGAAGACGTGCTGGAAAAAATGCAATTTTACAAAAAAAAAAAAAATTTAAATGTTGTGTCATAAATATCATAATATTAATATATAGGCACTATTGCGTCTTAGTTTTCATATATAATAACATTATTAAGCATCGATAATTATTATAACAATATGTATATCGTCTAATAGCTGGGGCGATTTTATTATTATTATTATGGTCCACTGGGAATTAATTACATAATGTACGTTTGTTCGAAAACCGTGCAATTGTGTGCATTATTATTAGTGAAAAGGGCTGTATATAATAATTAATAATATATATACCTATATTATGATACCTAAATAGTTGCAAAAAAACTCGTTCGTCGGGGCGTGCAGTGGCATTGTGTGACTTATGAAGTCGTAATGATGCCAAGACGTGTCCGCGTTCAAGAGATGGCGGACGATAGCGCCACGCCCATATAACAAAGTAGGTATATGCGTTAGCGCCGAGCTAATATATATATATATATATATATATATATATATATATATATATATATATATATATATACAATAGTTGTACAGTTGTTTGACTGGAGCGGATGTTACACGATTTTGCGATTAATATCCGCCTCACGTATATGAAGACCGCATGCCTAACAGATTTTTCAATAGTAATAATAGTGTCGCGTCAAAATCATTTTAGACTGCTATAATACGCAATAATTGTTATTTCATCACATGAAACATAACACGGGCTGCAGTGGCTATATACATATACCTATAGTTCTCGAAAAATCATACAAATCGATTTTAAATTTTTATAGTTAAATGTTTGTCCGACGACATTAAACCGACGTGATCCTAAATCCAGACAGTTACCTATTTACAGTATTGATGATGTTGTTTGACGGGAGCGGATGTATATGATTTTGTAAAGAATAAAAACCCTCGATATATACACCGATTTTACATTTAGTTTGAGCAGTCAAATACAATGTATGGTCGATCATCTTATATAATATATATATATATATATATATATATATATATATATAATTTTTTATCGTCTTATATAGATGATTCATATTAATGTTCTGCGCATTAAATAATTAAAAATTAAAATCCATAAAAGATTAGTAGATTTTTATTCTCAAACCATTTTTTGGTACTTCGCCTATTCGTGTATTTAAATTAGACCTACATATACATATACTTTGAGTCTCTTATAAGTTATTTAAGTAGGTACTCATCTGTAATACTTTTGAATAATATTTTGAAAACACATTACATTTTTTTGAGAAATTGGTATACACGGCATATTCACATATAGGTAGGTACAACATTATATTTTATTTATACGCACTTAACATTATTGTTATAAAACAATTTTCGTGTTGAATAAAAAATAGAACAACGAATATATTTTTCATTATTATTGTACAAAAAAGTTTTGAAAAGTAGTTTTGACAAATATTTACCTTGGCAACCAATATAAGAGTTATTTAAAATTGTATGGAAAGATCTGCAGATGATGAAGAGCGCGCGTTAGGTATGAAAAAAACAATCTAAAAAAAGAATAAATGAAATCGCAAAGTTTTAAAAAAAGTTTGATTATTTGTTAAATATATTATAAAAATACTGTATTTATAATATATAGTCAATTATATGTTGCATTTTAATTTTATATAATAACATCGCGAAGAAATCTGCAGGATTGAGTGTAAATTTGTACAGAAATTAATAGAAAATGTTGTATTTGATGTGGCATTAAAGTTAGTAATATGTATAATAGTCGTGTGTGTATTGTATTTCACTTAAAACATCAAAAATACATAATGTGGTTCGTAAAAATATATAAATTGGGGATTGACGGGCCCTATTAGTAAATAAAACAAAATAATAATATCTGAACCTACAATAATAATTTTATTATAATATAATCTAATCATTAGATGGTTATTTTAACGATTATAATTTAATGAGATCATATTTTACTTCTATAACGCTGCTGACAAGAATTTCTGAATTTCTGGCATTCACTCAATACAAAATCTAAAAAACATTAAATAACATATGAGACGTCTCTCGTAAATAAAATGTATAATCATATGTTAAAATATATTCTACAAGACTGTCATATTCTTACACATCAGAGGTCTTCATTCAAATCATATAATAATTTCATATATGCGTTATGCGTATACCTATTATGTAATATATTTCATTGTCTACTCGTAAGGCCACAAAGTATAAACATAAACATTTTTTGTCTCAAATGTATAACTCACTTAATATGTAACACTTAATTATAGTATGTTGTGTCTAATATTATCTACATATTATATTATATAAATCGAAAAATAATTTTCTATTGAATTAAAAATAAATATTATTCAGAATACCTATATCTAGTACCTAAATGCGACGTATCTGCGAGTACAATCCTTTACATCTCAAACGCGTAATAATAATATTACAAATGTACACGTAAGGAAGATAATGGCGTTTTAAGAAAAATAATCTTATTCCACGCGAACACGCGCACGCGGTCGAAAATTAATAGCTGGGCGGGTGAATAGTATATAATATGTACCTATACATATATATATACATATATATATATATATATATAAGCTATGTACAGTATACGATAATAATAATCAAAGAGGCGGAGATGAACCCGAGACCGATTTAGCCACGAGCTACCGTCCGGGACCGACCTCGCGTTTCTCGGCGAGAGCGAACGTGAAGCACTATAATAGGTATAATACATATGTATATAGGAAAAAATACAAAAAACCAGCACGTCTCTTCTTCCGTATATGCATGTAAAATAATAATAATAATATAATTTACGCGCTCCGTTGGATATTTTGACGTGTAGTACGACGGCTCTCCGGACGACGGAGACTTAGACGACGACGGGTAATCGGATGTTGTTTGTCCGCCGCCGCCTTCCTTCGTGAAGCCCCCGTGGTCATTTCGAGTCCACCACGGCATCCGTCAGCCGACGATCGTACATAATAAGACATATATAATTTATAAAATATTGTAATATACGTACCTCTATATATTATAGACACGCGTAGTGCGTTTCGCCAAAACGGCGATCATCGAGATTTTCAGGTATTTTTTATCGGAAAAAAAAGTAATCCCATTATCCGTATACGTCGCCGCTCGTCGCACAACGTCTACAATACAATAGTACATATAAATATATATATTATAATAATATATAATCATACTTGTATATTATGTATATCGTGCGTGTGATATGTGACCGTGGTACATATAATGTTATTGAAAACCTGCACGTCGAAACATCACTTGCACGTCGCGACGTCACGCAACTAGTCAGCAAACTCTTATTATTATTATTATTAGGTACCCATCTATAAGCGTACGCGTGTGTTTATTTATAGCCCGTGGGTGTACCCGCTCAGCAGCAACAGCAGCAGAGGCAGAAGGAGCACGCGATGTCTCCGCGACAGAGGCGCCCCTGCAGATTAGCCTCGCCGAACCGTTTATATACATAACATTTAAGTGTTATTTATATTATTATAATGTAATAATTTTGCCATCGGCACAACTATTGGTGGGTGGGGGGGGGGGGGGGGTGGCGGCTGCAGAGCTCCCATACAACGTACGTTTTTAATAGTTAAACCGAGTCTTTGCAAAAAAATAAAAATAAACTTTGTTCGGCTACCTATCAAAAAATTGACTGACATAAAGTTCTGAAATTGGCGATACTATAACCAATGGGTTCGATAATTTTTTACTCAGCAAAAATATCAAATGACATATTCGTGTTCCTCCAGGAGACAGGACTGGACAAACTTATTTAACCTCTAAAAAACACAACCTTATTATAATTATTATACTCATATAATTTAGACATTTATTGTTATTAAGGGGGCTGGAGAACCCATTTTTTTTCATACATTTAGCTCAATAAGCGAAAGTAAATTAAACATATTTCCAGTAGCTCAATTTGAATTTTGAAAACTAATTTTGGTTTGTCTTCCTCTTTTCTAAGTTTGCTCGGAAGTGGAATCTTTAATATAAACTTACTATGCATCATATTATATTAACTAAAAATAAAGTCGTAAATCTACTTCCGAGCAAACCTAGAAAATAGATTATTATCGTAAATCTGAGAATTCAAATTTTGTTGCGAAAATGCGATAATGGATTACACACACTAATGCTTGTTTACTTCTCACACATTGACACAGCCAAAATGTTCATGTAATATGAAAAGCCTAAATACTACTCCTTAAAACATGGTATGCTTCAGCCATTGAACTATATGATAACTGGAATGCTCACCCGCCATAAGACCAATGTAAACATAACCGAGATAGCCTGTTAGAAAAAGACAGCAGATAAGAATGGTGTTGCTATCTCTTTTTATCACACTATCAATACGACACTGTTTACCAATAAATAATAATAATATCGTTCGTTTAACGTTTTGTTCTTTGTTTTAAGCTTTTGTGCATGTTCAATACATTTAAATTTGAATTGAGCTTGATTTATTTTATAATTAATAATTATTTTTATTGTATGCTTTTATTTCAACATTACTGCTTATTTATACTCTTATTTTTTTTTAAACTTATTTATCATAATCTAATATTGTAAATTTTTGGTGTATGGTTTTATTTTTATTATGCTTTAATGGTTGTATGAATGCTTTTAAATGTAATAAATCAATTATAATATTTTGCTATGGTTCCTTATACAATTGAATATTTTGCTAGTTTATTTTATGTAAAATATTTTTATTAATATATAGTTTTATTGTCATTACAGGAAAAATATCTAGCTGAAGTCAACTCAACATAAGTTACCAAGTTAATAACTTACACATTATATAACTTCAAGGTTATGACTATAGTTAAAGTATCTACAATTTCTTATAGTATCTTTAAATAATTATTTATTTTAGGGAATTTTGGCCAAGATGTATAACAAACATCTATTGAAGATTCTAGTTTACCTACTGGATCTTTCCAGTAGTAATCGTAGCTAGATTATACATATACAATTTTAAATTAAGTTAGGAAATAGTAAGAACAATAATTGAGGTAAGTTGTAGGTACAGCTTCAGATAAGTAGTGTAAGTAACTTTTCTTTCAATTATGTATAATATTATAAATACTATGTTTTTATTTTAATAAAAATCAGATTTTCGTCATTTTATATGCTTATAGTTATGAATTAAAACCGTCTAACTTTAGATTTAAAACTTAATATTTTATTCCCAACATTTAACATACAATTCCCTAAAACTTCCTTTACATTTGTATGACAAATGGACACTAAGTCCACAAGAAAAGCATGCTTCTTTCAATACTTGTTATAGGTATTATAAATTATAAATTATAATTATTTATATTCTATCAATGTAATCATAAATATTTTGTGGAAGTTAAAAAATAAAATATAAAGATACCAAATTTTAAGAACCAAACTAAAGTCTAAAAAAATATCGCGGACCGTGGTAAATTAATTTAAGATATTAGCGCAATGTGTAAGACAAAGATATAATAGTAACACCATTAGTATGTCCCATCTCGTTCTAACATTCCGTTTCGAGCAACACTGCTTGGTGAGCATTCCAGGTATCATATAGTTCAATGGCTTCAGCCCCCTTAAACCTTTTCTATTATTATTATGTAACACCTTTCAAAAAAAAAAAAATTGTATCTTATCCCAATGGCCAAGTTGCCGAGGGTTATTTCTTTAATAAAAAAAATAAAATAATAATCATATTTTTACGTACCTACGGTAGTTGTAATAACTAATAATAAAGGAATAGTCATTTACAGCTGCAGTTATAAATATATTGTTTTTGGCAGTAATTATGCGTGCGCGGTCGGTCTTGTAATTAGACATAGAAAGAAAAAATAAAACAGCTATTTTTTTTTTATAGCGAAAAGAAAACTCAACATTTTATACATCGCGATCGTATTATAGTGGGTCATATCTGCTATCAACCTACTTTTATCGTATTTAATATAAATATAATATATTTTTATTAATATAGAGTCATAGAGTGTCCAACTGTACTATTTTCTATTTCTAATAGCTTTTTGACCTAGTCGCCTGCAGTTCCGCCCTCTCCGCCATATAGTTATAGGCATAGTTAATATAAATTATTGGTCGATTGATGAAATATTATAGTAACTTAGACAGAATGCTATATTATGTAGATTATTATTACGGGTATATTATAATAGTTTCCTAGTTATAAGTAGTAAGTGTATACAGGACGATTCATCAAGTAGGTTACTCCCAATTTTTCCTTTGATAATAAATTATTTAAAATTCTGATTTTTAAAAGTTTTAAATATAATTTCGAAAATCATAGTTTAATATTATTATACTTAAGAGTGTTATAAAATGTTGTTTTTCAAATGAGAAAATCTTTTTATCGTACATTTTTAAGTGGATATATTTTTTTGGTCATTTTGATAAATCTATCCAATTCAAATACGAATGTTTAAAAATCGCAAACAATTTAAAATTTGAATTAAAATCTAATTTGAGGGAATAATTATTACAGAGCTATGCGTGCTATTCGAGAATCGCCCTGTATAATATAATTTTTCATCATATAATATAAATTTGAATATTATAGATTTACTCAATGGTCGACGATTTTTTTTCACCAAATATAAATGTTCGATATCGTCCATGAATTCCTTTCACGATCGATTTTTGAATTGCGTTCTTGACCGTTCAAATATACTTCGCGCGCGTGGTTACAATAATGTAATGTGTTATGTGTACCGTCCTATATAACCAAATAACCAATTAGACACTTATCGTTTCGTAAGTTTTATGTACTCATGTGTGTGTGTGTACGACGTACGTATAGGATTAAATTTAATTTCTAATTAAAATTTTAAATTAGAGAAACGACTACTTCTGTTATTTATCCTACATCATAAATTACTGTTTTAATGTTCGTTAACTGCGCATAATACACATTATTATAATTCGGCGATGTCCAAACCGTTAAAATGAAATTAATTATAAATCAATAGTATGATTAGATAGGTAGGTGTATATATATATATATACACACCTAAGCTATCTTATGTATAAGTACATACATTATATACCTAATACCGTTCACGGAAAAATTTTTGAGAATAACTTAAAAAAACACAGTGCTTATATACTTATACTATATCTATCTATATATATATATATATATATATATATATATATATTATATACAAGTTTCGCCTATAATATTATTATTTTGTACATAGCGTGAGTAAACAGATTATTAAAAAAAAAAACCCCCGAGTTGAGCATTCTATTTTAGCGAATGTATTTTATCTATAGAAATCGTTTTCGTCGACAAACTTGAAAAATATTTTATTACAATATATTATTACATTGATGAGATCGACAATGAATCAAAACGAGATTGGGCGCCCGAGGCTTTTATTATCCAAAAGTGATATCACGCGGCTCGTTGATTTATGACTTAATTATTTAATACCTATATATAATATTATTAGAGCGTTTAAAATTCAGCGTAACAAACATGCGCTCGCTCGCGTATAAAATTAAAATATACCTACTTATTATAGGACCTGGATAATACGTATTATAATAATATTATAGCTTCAATATAAATATTTTTGCAATCGCAATATACGCGCCCTAAAAAAGGGTGCAGATAATATTATAATATTATAGTATTATGTGTGCGTAGTGTATAATTATTGTGATCCGATGGTGGCCATAAGTCTTAACATTGTTGACAAATGGTGTATCGATTTTTTATGAAGATTCTGCACCCGCCCTCTAATATGCTTTAGACCTGCAGCCATAATCAACCTGCGGCCCACACCAATTGTCTTGTGACCAAAAAAAAAACTCGTTACAAATACAAACAAAATGTTAAAAAATGTTAATTTAAAACCTAATATAAATATTATAAATCACACTAGCTCAAAATAAATATTCAATCTTTTTATAATAGATAATTATTTATATTTATATATACCTATATAAAATATATTTTATTTTTGAATT
Source organism: Diuraphis noxia (assembly GCF_037042655.1). Lineage (NCBI taxonomy): Eukaryota > Metazoa > Arthropoda > Insecta > Hemiptera > Aphididae > Diuraphis > Diuraphis noxia. The sequence continues at coordinate 2,204,903 of NW_028301719.1, forward strand.
CCCTTACCTTTCCATATCGCTTTGTGACCCGCGTAATATTTTTAAATATTTTATGCGGTCCAAATAAAAAAGAGATTGAGTATATAGCTGCTTTAGACTATACTATAATACCTACTTCAGTGTACATTTAGGAATATATATTATTGCTGATGTATTGCATATTATAAGTGTTACAATAATGAAAATTTCAGCACTGAAAGTTGTAACGAAAATCAAATCTAAATTATTACCTGTTCATATATTATTTAGGTACTTAATAAACTCAAATATATTATACAAGTTCTGACCTACTCAGCCTGCACCCACCAAATTCGAAAGTATGTCACAGGACCACTGAGTTGTTTTTGGAAATAGTTATGTAGTTATCAATAAATTATAAGTATTTAATAAGTTGAGCTGGACGGAGTTCAGAATTTCAGATCTACTACCTATTATTACTCCGATCATCAAAACTTAAAATAATTTCAACTATATAATATAGAGATATTATTCGTTCAAAATTCAATTTTTGTTCATTGAAATTTTAGAAAAAATATTCAGAAATCAAAAATGTATCATCCAAAAAATGTTTGCTTAAAAATAATAACAATAGTACCTAATTAGTCATACAAAATTAATTTTTAAAAATGTTTTGTTTTAATGACTTTAAAATACCTAAAAATGGTTTTCTAGTTTTCAATTTCAACATTAAAAGATTCGGTCATGAAGTCATATAAAACTAGCTCTTATGCATTCACTGTCTAGAACCATGATTCCGTCAATATTATAGCCGTTGCATCCGTCATTTGCAGTGGATGAAAATATAGAATGTATATGGGTTAAATATAAAAAAAAAAATTGAAATCGTATGAAACGGAAGAAAACATTAAAAAAGATCAAAGAAAGAAGGAACAATAGATCAGTCCATTTATCAGCCTACACAGTAAATTCAACTTAGAACATGAGTTGACTACTCATAAATTATGATACATTATAACAATAAAATAATAATAAAAATAAAACCTATTTATGAAATATTTCAAATTAAGAATTCATATTATGCATAAATTATAAAAATATAATGCTGTTATATAATTGTTTTTTTTTTTTTGTGGGTTTTTTTTAAATGTTCTATAATTACTTATGTGCGTCGTAAGCAGTCTAGACCAATCTCAATATTATTACATACCTTTATGCGTGTAGGTATATTGATTGCTGCACTCATCGTTGCATAACTATATCTTATAAGCTATAACAAAATAAATTAATAAACCGTATCACTTTAAATAAAATAAATAAATATTAATTACAACTATTTACAAAATTTATATGATGGAAAATAACTATATTGCTTCGGGTTTCTCTTCAAATATTAAGTGTATAGAGATTGTAAGATACACCTAAAATATTATATACCTTACATTATAATGTTTTAGAATAAAATCAAATAAGAACAAGTTTAACCTTATCGAATAATGAAAACATTATTGCATTTTCGATTTCATATTTCGAAACAGAATATTTTTCGGAGTAAGCCAAAAATAAAATTTCGAAAGAGCATAATATTATCCAGTTTTAGTTATTTAAAGTTTAGCGCAGTGATACACGACTGCAGCGCTGGTCCATGTTAATTCTGAGAATTTATCATTACATATGGAATTATAATTAAATGTTCGCGCTAAGAAATTTGTATGTAAAAGTATCGTCAAACACGCAGAAACATAATATGTACGTCATATGATTATAATATATTATATTTTAATCATCTGGTTAGGAATGTAAAATTGAAAAACATCAAGAACCTGTGTGATGTGATGTGAGAAAAATAATTTCTTTTTTATATAAAAAACATTGTTTAACCAATGATGACTTAAGATTTTACGAGAAAAATATCTTCAAAGAAAAAATCGACGTACGATGATAATATTAACGATTGCTTACTGTAAAAATAATCGCCAAGTAAGTTATACTAAATATATAATATAATATGCACATATTTTAGTCGTTCATCGCATGCCGCTTATATAAAGTTATAGCGATATATAATATATAACAATACCTTTATACCTATAATGTTCTATATATACTCACATCCTGTCTGTATATAATATTGTGTTATATTATATACTGTTGTTATTATTGTATTACGTTCCTCTCCTTTTGTTTTGACCGATAATTGGCTAAATGTGTATATATATATTAACTAACCTATATATTATTGTAACATATAATATTGAAATATTATTGCAATATGTATTATGTATAGTGCTCGTCGGTGTCGTATGATATGACATTAAATATTATATAAAACCATACTAACCTCTAAACATATTCATCTGAACAACAAGCTCCTTATACGAACAAAACGCTTTACTTATCAATACCTGAAATATGGGTCTATGGTATACAACTCCTCTGGCAGTGGCGTATCTATATGTACAGGAGTGCGACTAATTTCTCGGGCCCCTTATAAAGTTTCAGTTGCTACTTGTTGATTGGGCCGATTAGTGGCTCAAAGGCCCCCATTTATAAACACAGCTAAAGGCCGCTGGTGCAACGCACCTCCTGCGCCGCCTATATAAGTTCGCCACTGAACTCTTCTGGGGGTCAGCAAAACCTACTATAACATCTCCGGAAGTAGTACAAGGTACAACCATGAAACTCTAAGACAAATCACTATAAAGCACCTTGTTACGTTTCCAATCGCACTGCACTCCATCACGACTTCTCCATATATATTACCCTATGTTGGTGACGTGACTAAAACACATTACAAAAGATACCGTAACCGTCTCTTGAACCATCACTGAAACCCACTCATGCACGATGTATCTACCTTGACTATCCCTGAAAATCCTCCCAAACGACTACTAAAGTGCAAATGGTGTGCAGTATAGAAACCTACAGATGACAAACTGATTCAATCTTAATATTCATGTTTTTTTTTTTTTTTATTATTACTTTAAAGCGCCTCAACAAGTAAGGTTACATATTTAAATATCACTTCTACATTATATGGTACGGTTTACAATACATTTTACAATATTACAATATAATTATTTTTAATATGTGCAATGTAGAAAAGGAAAAAGAACAAAGAAAGAATATAAAATTATATATAGTTATACAGTTATTGGTTATTTTTAGAAAGGTTAAAATATTTCTATTCGTTTTATTTTTATTACTATCTATATAATATTTACCTCGATTGTTCTTGTTGTTCTTTTTTGAAACAGATTGAATAAAGCATTGTAAAACCAAAAAAAATATTATGTATATAATAATCAACCTATCATAATAATAATATTATTTTTCCGCGCACAACGATGATGGTCAGTATATGTATAACACATTGCACACGTATCATACAACATATTAACTTTTTGTTCGATACGAACAGCGCTAAACGATCGATGCGATTATTATTACATCATACTATATATATATATATATATATATATATGTATTGGTAATTATTTTAATTCGTTACCACGTACTTTTATGTGTCTATATATAGCATGTACCTACGTGTATATATATTATATGTAGAATATCGGGTCCGGGGCTCGCGTGGACGGCGATACAGCTGCCCCGCGGCGTGTATGGGTATAATTTTGAAGTGCACGACGATGCGTACCAGTTTATTTTTTTTTTCCAAACGGTTTACGGATTCTGTGGCACAGAGCGAGACGAGTACCTACATAGTGAAAATAGTAATAATAAGTAATGCGTCTAACCTCCGCCAGTAGCATAATATGCGCCAGTGCAGTTCATATTTTATGAACATATTTTTGACGGAGTCCTCGAGCAGCGATTTATTGGTTGTCCCTTGCGAATAGTGCAATCACTGAGTGTAAGTATATTATATTGTCATAGATATTAAACAAATACGACGGATGTTATCATATTATCGTCATCGGCACGCATCGCACATTTACCGGCTGTTCAGATCAAGACGTATACATATCTGCAGTGGCGGGCCAAATGAAGATTTTCCAGAGGCAAGTCTCAAAAAATATTACCATAAATACTAAAGCATAATAATATATATTATATCAATACAAAACAGTTATAATCATATTATTATTCAAATTATTGATAAACTTAAAACCAAACCCCCCCCCCCTCTAATTTACACCTACGATAATGATATTATGTATATTATCGTGAGAATAAGAGAGGATATAGATTTTATGCAGCGTTATTTTTTCGTGTTCCGGACTGCCTAAAAAGTATTACACACGCGTAGGTATAATAGGTTTTCGCGCGCGTCAAATACCTATACGCACTCGACGAATTTTTATTATAATAATAATAATAATAATAATGTCGTATCCGGTCGCTGAAAGTGGCGCACTCGGATCGCACACGTCGATCGCGTCCGGGTTACGCGGCGCACGCTCACAGATGGCGTTGCGCGTATGCAGCGGAAACGCTCGACGAGAATATTATAATATTTTATTTTTTTCATTCCGAGACGCGTCCGACCGTCTCATAATATTCTCGTCCCGCGCAGCAGAGTTTCGTCTCATCGCCCGCGGTGTCATACGTTATTGTTTGCAGTAAAGTCTTTTGATGTTTTCCACAAATCGTTCCGGACCTGCAACTGCAGAATTCCGCGGTCAGTAACATAAATTATCACGACGTATCTACCTGGCTACCTACCTACGCGATCGTAATTTATAATATTATCGTAATAATGCGAAAACAATAATATTATTATTGTCGACGCGACGACGTAATGATGTCCCCATCAAATACTGCTCTATTATACGGTTATCATAGCAATAGAAACGCGACGATCAGGGATATCGCAGGGACTAATATTATGTTATATATACGATGATAGATTTTTTTTTTCCTTCCGAGAATAGATTTTAAAAAGAAGGAAAGAAACTCGACACCCGTTATGCATTATGTTACTTGCGTCCCAAAAAAAGGTATATTTACTACTAAAATCACTCAAGTCGATTGTATCATCGTGTCACTAAAATCGATGGTTCGTGAACTATAAACTATATAATAAATCTCACTATTTGAATTGAATACATCATGAATTTTTTTACTATGCCAAAATGTAAAAAACACGAACTTTATTATTACGACAAAATGTATAAAATAAGGATTGTAAAATTAAAATCAATAAAAAATTAAATTAAAATGTGTTTTTTACTAACTTCTATTGATATTTTCGGGACGCAATTATATAGGTTATAAAAAAAGGTAGGATACGGGACGCAAATAGGCTATGACCCTTTTTGAATAGTTTTTTGTGGGACGCAACTATAACCTAGGTACTGATAATATTTTCGGACGCAAGTATATGTATAGTATAATGCTCTCCCATAAAAACATTTGAATTAACTTCGGCAGAAACGCTGTGCCTGCAGCGTGCGTGCTAAACTAGCAAAATGGTTTCTAGACGTATTTTAACATTACGAAGTAAACTGTACCTTATTATATTCCATATAGACACACATCTATATATACTAATTCAAAATAATCTGGTAGTTTTTAATAAAAAAGTTTTTTTTTTGACTAGGTAGTCGCCGTATGAATAAAATATGCCTATAACCGCGTCACGCGAGAGGAAAAAAAATAAAAATTTCGAATCTCTATCAAACAGCTAGATGCCTCCTAGTCCGGTGTGTTGACATTTTTTAATGCTGGAATAGATCCGTTATAATAATATAATATAAATAAGTCAAATAACAATAATAATGCAATTCATATAGCTATACGATATGTACCTATATGAGCCATATAAATTCTTAAAAATTAACAATCGTAAGTATAATACATTAACACACATAATATTACGTATATGTCCATATGTACAAATAGTATACATGTGTACCTGATTATATATGTAACGACAACTAACGGAAGGACATAATGTGTACCTATATATACTAAAAAACAAATCTTATTACCAATACTCATCATAATACGCGCGCCTATATATTAGACAATTAAAAAATTATGGCCATAATATATATATATAGACGACGAGGGCTATTTATTTTAATAAATATATCTATACACACATCCATATTTCGGTTATAAAAAAATAATATAATAATATAATTTATAAAAAATTACCTTCTTTTCACACACAGCGGCTGTTTCATGTGCCTCGTCGATACATACCGATGATGAGTCCGTTTTTTTCTATATAAATATATAAATGCCTATAATATATACAATAAGATGTGTAGGTATAACTATATAAGTATAAAATATATACACCGCGACGCGATATTTTATGACTATTTTTCTCGGAATATCTATATATATATACCTACGCCTATATACATATGTATGTACATAATAACGTATAGATATATATGCGTGGTAAAAAATATAATATTGATTTTCCTTGGTTTGGTCCTACCTCATAGATATATATATATAATATGTACGCGTCTGACATAGTACTACTAATAATAGAAAAACATTTTATTTTTTACACATTAGGTACGCGTGCTGGTTTAGATTTTTTTTTACATTTCCCCATACAACATTATATACAATAATATTAGCTATATATTATGATGTACGCACGCTGTGGAAATCTTGTCGCGATGATAGGTATATATATATAATATATAGGTACAGGGTAAAAAGTCAACTTGAAATTTTATACATATTATCTTGTGAGTAATAAATGGGTAAAATAAAAATTCGACTCGCGGTGGCGAATCATCACAATTTACTTAATTTTTGTATACGTCTTCTTCTCTATAATATGCGTATTACCTATAATATTAATATGTATACGATTAACTCGGGTGCGGTTAACTGCAGCACATCATAGCTGCAGGTTTAATTTAAAAAAACGATTCGCCAAAAATATTGTCGAACGATGTAATATAATTTATATACAATATATAATATAATCAGGTATAGGTGCACATGGCACTAAATATAATAATATATTGTCATTAGATTTAGTTATACAATATATTACTACGTTAACTTAATTTTAACGTAATATATAGTCATATCGACTCATCGTTAATGCCCTACAGTCTTGACTTTTCGTACCTATATATAACTATTAATACTAAATATACCTATAATACATACAGATGATATTGTAAACATAATATAGCAGGTACCGGATGTCATATACCTATATAAGTATATACTATATACATATATACATAGGTACCTATACGTGTAAATAAGTTATGTGTCGACGCAACAATTCATTATTGTCCGATACAATGCAATAAGTAGGTATATATATATACCACTGCATAAATGACTTGTATATAATAATAATGTTCCCGCGAATTCTGTAGTCCGACCGTTGAAGTATATCGCCTGAATATCCCACTGCAGTCGGCACTCATATATATATATATATATTATTATCATGATATAGTGTGTATATACATTATTTACAAAAACTATACCTAATTTAGTTATATATATATATATATATATATATATATGAGAAAAAAATTTATAATTAAAAAAAAAACGATAATGTATAAACACACTTTACGCTAATATATAAAATATTTTGTATATGTGGAAACCGATCGAACGACGAAAAAATAAATAAAAAACAAATCTAATATGAGTATAATATATAGGTGTATATATATACGTAGATACATGATATAGACAATATATATAGGATGACATCGTCATTGCAATATGTAGGTATATACTATATATAGAAGCCATCAGAAGGTGAAATTGAAAATCGCGTGGTTGCTGCTGCAGTCATCCCTATTATATATAGCTGCTATATAATATATACATCCACGATATTGCGGTACATATACAGTTGTATAATATCATATACCTATACATACTGTGGTTACACATTTAATATTATATAAATATATAGTGTATATACGAACATTTATGAAAAAAAAAAAAATATAGTATAATATTATATTATACAACTGATTCTTGCAGTGTATTATGTATTGAAACAAAACGTATACAATATATATTATATACCTAACCCATTTATTATGTATAATGAGTGCGAAAATCAATCGTATCCAGACATCTGCAAACTGCGTATTCGTGAGTAGGTATATATATACTATATGCTTATACGTATATATGTTACGGGCAAAAGTCGAAATCGGGCAAACCTCAGAAATGCCCGGGCAAAACGCGAATTGCCCACAATCCTTGGGCAAAATGTCATATTTCGGCTTTTGACCGGGCAAACCTAGTTATGACCAACCTCATTTGGGCAAAACTGTATACTGACTTTTATCGTAAGGGCAATAACCTAACCTAACCGAAGTGTATTAAATACGTTCGCTAAAATTTAATACAAATAGTAATTTTTATCGTATGATATTATTACGATTATAGATGACCACGCGTATCTTGTTAATTTATCGCTGTTATTGTATTTTATCAACTCGTTATATTAAATAGGTACACAAAATACACCTTATCTAAATGGTACAATATTGTACTGTAGTTCGTATTTTTGTGAGCTTATATTAGTACGTCTTTAGCAATGGCTAACGAAATGCGTGTGTCTGATTTTAAAACTAAATTTGAATTAAAACTTAAAGAAATTACAAAAAGTGAATGTAGTGCTCTAATAAGTGATACAAGATACGAAGTCGAAACGACAGTGAAAATTCCAGTGCCTTGTATTGATAGAGGAAAAGTCGATGCAAATAATGTGTTAGGTGTTATATTAAGTGTTACTGATGATGGATTCTATAAAATAGGAACCAAAAATGGAATTTTGTCATCACTTTATACCAGAAACCAAATATTTCAATGAAAGGAACAATTTATTAGTAGCAATGATGTACCGAATATCGAAATACCACTGAGGACTGCTAGTACTCAAAATTCGTTAACTGGAGGACAAGGGTTTATTTTTTGTTCTTGCAAAACTAAGTGCACTACGAAACGATGCAAATGTAAACAGCAAAATATTTTGTGTAGTTCTAAATGCCATGGTTCTAATATGTGCAGCAACAAATAAACAAAAATATTATTTTTTTATTATTATTTAAATGTATTCAATTATATCTGTACAATATTTTGTGATTATTATTTTTTTGTATTTAAAATTAGTGAAGTTATTTAAGACGTTACAGTTTGGCCCTAATGAAGTTTAAATGTATTAATATTTTTAATTATTTATTTTAACATTATAAGAGTAGGTACCTAATATTATTATATGTTAATTTTTACACGAGTACTTAATATCATTATATTTTTATTATTATTTAAGTGTATTCTATTGTTGTTCAATAATATTTATTTTACAATTATTTTTTATATTTACCTTACGATAAAAGTCAGTATACAGTTTTGCCCAAATGAGGTTGGTCATAACTAGGTTTGCCCGGTCAAAAGCCGAAATATGACATTTTGCCCAAGGATTGTGGGCAATTCGCGTTTTGCCCGGGCATTTCTGAGGTTTGCCCGATTTCGACTTTTGCCCGTAACATATATACATACAGCTAGGTCCTGCAGGGTGGTAACAAATTATCTTTGATTTATAATAAGATAATGGAATATAAACAAAAATCGCGCATTCGAAGGGTGCAGCAACAGAAATCGCCGAGCCCACATAAATATATATTATATATACACTTGAAGTACTAAATGCATATACATAATATATCAAAAATCATATTACATATTTATAATTTAAAAACACCTATACAACATGCGGCAGCTAAAACGCATGGAGCGGTGCATCGCGGACGACATGCACCTGCAGTATAATATTATAATAACACACACATAACATAATATTATGATGTGTGCATAAATTACCTACTGCAGCAGACCAGCAGTCAAGTGCATCATCGATGCAACAATCGTGGTACATACTTTCATGACATTATACATAGTGCACATAATACCGGTACATATGTATACCAATGGTATCATTTACGAACAAACTATACCAATATAACAGGCAACGGTGCAGGGTTACATCATCACAGTTATACCTATGGATTGCGTGACGTGGAATTATGATTCGCGAAGGGGCAAAGGGCCTTTGGAAATCAATTTGGCAAATGGATTGTTTTCGGGCGAAGACGCGTCGTCGGCTGATGGACGGCTGGGTGCGCCGGGTGGGCGGGGTGGCCGTAGGTGTTCGGCGCGGCGATAATGTCGCGATAATGTATCCATTTACGTCGGCGCGCGCGGCGAGACGACGACAGCGACGGAAGACTACGGCGGCGGCCGACTGTGGCGCGGTCTCGCGACGGCGGCCCCTCCGACGCGACACGACAACCGGTGACGCGCGCGCACGAGCGCACACGAACGGCGGACGGTGCGAGAGAGAGCACCGCTGTACATGCCGTTGCCGTGGCTACTGCGCTTGCCGCCGGGGCGCCCCGCCGTCAGCTGACCCGGGCCCGTCCCCGGATGGGCGGGGCGCGGCCGCGCGCTCGGGCCCAACCGGCGCGGCCTGGGCGTGCACGCGGGGCCGGCGGCGGGGGAAACGCAGCGGCGCGCGTACCGCGGTCCCCGCCGCGCGATCGGTCTCGCTCCCGCCGGTCACGGTCTCTCGCTCGCGCCCCCCATCCCCACCACCGGAGCGCGACCGCGCGGCCGGAACGCCACCTCGCGCGCGCCGGCAGCCGCTCTCTGCGGACCTCCGCCGCCGATCAGTCCGTATACGTAGGTACTGCGCGCCGGCCGCTATGTGAACGGTTCACGCGCGTGTGTGTGACTTGTGTGATTTTTTTTTCTCCCAGAACGCTGCGACCGCCGCCGTACACACCTATGACACAACGATTATAATATTAAATTTTATTCGTTCGCAAAGCATGCACGATAATAGTAAATAAAATATAACTATTCGATACGATCGTTTTTATTATTATTTTTTTTTTTTAGTTTTTAGTTTTAAAATTTTTTTTTACGATTATTCTGTTTTTCGCCGCGCGCAATCGTTATACATACCGACAGTGACGGCGTGACGCGTCGCGATAAGGATTTTTCTCGTCCCGGTTTCGCGGTGAAAACCGAACGGTAATAAAATAAAAAATAAATAACCAATAACGATTCATATATTTATTGTTGCTGTGGATATAAAAAAAAATACATCGCACGTCGCCGAGGACGTCGTTGTCGCGCGGACAAAGTGCGCGCGCGCCGTGCGTACCCGCCGCACACGCGTGCGGTGCAACAGTGAAATATTTTTTTTCTCCATAGACCGGTGCACGAAAATCGTTCGCAATTACGGACCTAACGATTTACCCGCGCAGTGTTCGGGGCGCGTCGGTTGAATGTGATTGGAAAGCGCGGGTGATGGCCACCACGTACCTGCCCGTGGGCAGTGGCGGCGGCGGCGGCGGCCCCGGCTCCGGTGACCTGGACGGCATGGGCGGCATGTCGGTGGTCAGCCAGCCGGGCGGCCCGTACCAGCAGCCGTCACCGTCGCCGCGCGGCGGCAACGGCCAAGACCACCCGTCCGGTGAGCTGAAATACATGCCGCCCGGGCAGCACCACCATCACCACCACCATCACCACCAAGTTCCTACGTCCCCGTCGCCGGTGTCGCTGTCGGCCGCGGCCAGTTGGGTGGACCCGTGGGCCGCGTCCATGAGCATGCACCAACACCATCCGCACCACCCGCACCACCCGCACCAGGGACTGGACATCAAACCGCCGCCAGACATGCGAGCCGTGACCGGCGGCGGCGGAGGCGGTGGCGGAGGCGGTGGCGGCGGCGGCGGCGGAGGCGCGCAGACCTGGCACTCTGGTCCGCCGCCGCCCGTCGTGTCGGCCGGCCACTACAACGGCAGCGGGTCCGGGTCGCCGCAACTCGGCCACCACGGCGCGTACCACGTGATGAACGGCATGCTGGGCCACACGCACCCGGCCGTCCAGATGCACGGCCACAGCCCGTCGTACCCGCAACAGCACGACCCGCAGTCGCCCGGCGGCGAGGAGGACGCGCCCACGTCCGACGACCTCGAGGCGTTCGCCAAGCAGTTCAAGCAGCGCCGGATCAAGTTGGGCTTCACGCAGGCCGACGTGGGCCTGGCGCTGGGCACGCTCTACGGCAACGTGTTCTCGCAGACCACCATTTGCCGGTTCGAGGCGCTGCAGCTGTCGTTCAAGAACATGTGCAAGCTCAAGCCGCTGCTGCAGAAGTGGCTGGAGGAGGCGGACTCGACGACGGGCTCGCCGACCAGCATCGACAAGATCGCGGCGCAGGGCCGCAAGCGCAAGAAACGCACTAGCATCGAGGTGTCGGTCAAGGGGGCGCTGGAGCAGCACTTCCACAAGCAGCCCAAGCCGTCCGCGCAGGAGATCACGACGCTGGCCGACTCGCTGCAGCTGGAGAAGGAGGTGGTGCGCGTGTGGTTCTGCAACCGGCGGCAGAAGGAGAAGCGCATGACGCCGCCGAACACCATGGGCGGCCCGCAAGACGGCAACGGCATGATGGACGGCGGCCTGGGCGGCGGCGGCGGCGGCGGCCCGATGGGCCACGGGGGCCTGCACCAGGCGTACCACCATCAGGACCACGTGATGCACGGCTCGCCGATGGGACCGCACTCGCACTCGCACAGCCCGCCGATGCTCTCGCCGATCGGCAACCATCAGTCGCTTGCGGCCCATTAACGTTTCGCCCAGTGGGACGTTGAGTACTCACGGCACCTGGCCAAGATGCAGCAACATCAGCAGCAACACCAGGAATGCACGTAGTAGAGTACTGTTGTTTACTGTTTCGAACAACGTCTCGCTGAGGGCGATTTAAAATAAAAAATAAATTACAATATATATATGGGCGCGTGCGTCGCGTCGCAGCAGCAACAGCGCAAAACAGACCGTCAGCGACACTTCGAGCCGCGCAAGGGCTGCAGCACACGCACGTCGAGCGTGTTCGTGTGCGCGGTTTTTCCGGTATGTGTCATATTTTGGAAATTCTCGTCCGACGGCCATCTGCGTGCGCGATTGCACATTGAAATATATATTATTGTTTTACCAATTCGACTATACATAAAAAAAATTATATATATATATAAATAAATAAAGTATAAATATTAATTTACAAATACGCGGATCGTATATGATAAAAACAATGTGTTGATGATTGATTATGATAATATTATTGAAAATATTGATAAAAAAAAATAAAAAATAGCGTTCGCCGTAAACTGCACTGCAAAAAATCGCCGAAGTGACGGCCGAAGCGCATTATATACCTAATGCGAAATAATGATATGTTATATGAAAACACATTTTCCGTAAACATTATTATTATTATTTTTCCCGGTCGTTATTAAATAATATAATTGATGGTGTGTATATAATAATTGATATCATATTATATATATACGCGTATATTAAAGAAGACTATGAGACGGATATGATGTGCCGATGACGGTAATAGTAAAAATTGTAATAATGATTACACGATAATGGAGACTAGATGGTGTGCCATAGACTAACGAAGACCACCACCGAACGGCACCTAATCTGCACAATAATATATATTTTTATATAAATAATAAATACAAGACGGCGAGATGAATGCATTACGATGACCCACCCGCGAGCAGGAAATCGTCGTCGTCGAAGTTTATTTATATTATTATTATTATACGCGAAAAGTCACCGGAAAAATCGTCGCGGTTGAGTACGTAGAGAAAATTCATTTGCCGAGTACGAGAAAAATCATTGCAGAGTACGAGATAGCAGTCATTTGCCGAGTACGAGAACAGTCGCCGCCGAGTACCGGAGTACGAGAACAGTCGCCGCCGAGTACCGGAGTACGAGAAAAGTCGCCACCGAGTACCGGAGTACGAGAAAAATCGTCGCCGAGTGCCGGAGTACGAGAAAAGTCGTCGCCGAGTACGAGACACGGACGAGAGGAGGCCATCATCAGTCGACACTATCTTCTATCCGCACTGTGATATAATTCGATTAATTCTTTTAAATTTTTTTTTTCCGTCTAAATCATCTCCACCGTACAAAAATAATTTTATCGTAGTATAGGTATGTACCTAATTTGGCAGCCATGTACGCACACACACACACACACACACTACCACTTACACCCACACACCCACACGTTTCCAAGTGCTGTATATTTTAGTTAGCCGTTATATAGTATCGCGAGTGGATTAATCCGCAGACAGCAAATACTATCATAAAATTCTTACCGGTTTTCCGAAAGTCTACCCAAAGCGACCCAAACCGAACTGAAAAAACAAACCGATCTCAACGCATCGACTATATTTTGTTATTGATATCATACTATCGCAATTATTGACAAACGCGGAACGGAAACAATAACATTATAATTATTCAAAACAGCGGACGATGACATGACATAACAATCGTCTGCAAAATCCGATCCGTTTCCCGCCCACCCACATCAACCACCAACACCGCGGCCAATGGGCGATGTAATAATGTTACGCATATAATATATATATATATAACAATGAAATATGTGCTGGGTGAGGTAAATTGGGTTGTTTTCCTCCACGGCCATGCAATATTTTAAACAAAACACTTGTCCGTCGCTATATATCATATAGCGAGTTTACCTCCATATACAATATTTGGTATGTACATATATAATAACAATACAACGATGTATATATAATCAATACATCGCACTACGGTTTTTGTGTAGGCTCCCCCCAAATGTCGACGTACCCACACGAGTACGCGCGGGTGCAAAGGTGGGTGCGGTGTACTTGCGGTACTTGTAAAAATATTACATCCTCTTGCGGTCCATCTGCAGCCGGCGCGTCTCCTGTATAGGTACCTACCTGTACGCATATCATAACAATATATATATATATATGTCCATACGAAATAATAATAATATATAAATAAAATATTATATACATATAGTTTAGTGCCTATATATGATGATATATATATAGTAATAATATTATATACGAAAACCGGTTCGTTTCGAACGATTCATAATATATAATAATTTTTGTCCACATTTTTTCTCCTCCGTTTTTCCTCTCGCCGACGATGCCTTCGTACTGCGGCTCGCTCACTCCTTTTAATTCGTGATTTATGTGACGGATGAAAAAAAAAAAACCGAAAACCGAAAAAGGTAATAATAAAATTACCCCGAAAATATAATAATAATATATATATATATTGTGTGTGTACATCATACCCGCCGACATATATTTCGTGTATATACCTATATACATAAATATTATTATGTATATATAAAGTGCAGCGTAGGTATGTGTGTGCAAGTGCGTAAACGACGCTTTTTTCCTATACATAGGTATACAATACTCGTACATACTTTTTCTTCTTCATATTTTCATACGATCACCCTCCAAAAAATTACACACACACATATATATATAATATATTATCGGTACATAAACGTTATACTATTACAAAAAACAGCATATTATCCGAATAAATCAACCCACCGCCGCCGCCGACTCTCGAGCCTGTCTGCTATTTATTTATATAATATAAATATATATATATATATAAACTAATCATAAATAATTTAAACTGTGAAAACAAATTTCCGAAACGTGTGTGTATGTGTGCAACAAGGTATAAAACAATATTATGTTTATAGGTATATGATAATAATAATTAGTGTTACGATAATAATTATAATATATATATTATGTGTATGCGAATACGAACAGACATTTTGGCGATATGTTCAAACATAATAATATAATATATATATCATACATTATTACCTAATGACCTATATACGGATGATATTATAATGTGTTTCCGCCGCGCGCTTTTGTATTTTGTAACGAATTTATCGAAAAATATTATTATTATTATTATTATTATTATTATTATTACTATTATTATAAGTGTATATACTTACCTATATATATATATATACGTACGCGCATAATGTAATTATGTACAATATTATTGTGTCGTAGGTGTGTGTATATGTGCTGTTTATCTCATTTTTTTTTTTTTTTTTGATTATAATTTATTATTATTATTATTTTTTTTTTTTGTTATTTTTAACGATTTATTTTTAGTTTTAATAATCATATATTATATAATATCTACAATACAATATGTAATACATCGTCTCAAGTGTCTATCGATAAATTTCAAAATTATTGTTATCCTGTGTTATAGCGAACTTTTTTTTCTTTCTTTCTAAAAACACTCGATTTGTCCGTTAAAATTCTAACATACAATATTATAATATATGATTGATTTGATTATGTACATTATTATTATTATTATTTATTTTTAAAAAGAAAATGACAGAGAAGACGGGAAAATAATAATCGTTATATATATTATAAAAATATATGCATACATGTATACATTTAGCCGATAACAAAAAAAAATAAGTAAATTAAGGTACAAGATCTTTTTTGTAAATACGAAAATAGATGTGTAAATAAAACTGTGTAGTTAGATGAATATATTATCATTCACGAAATATATAGAGAAAATAATAAAATACACTTTTGGAACGTGTAATTTTTTTGTTTGTTGTATATATAATATTATGTTTTTAATAAAAAAAATAAACTAAAACAAAAAAAAAAACAATTGTGGGATTAAGTCAAAAAAACATTATCTGTTGATGTTTTTTTTTTATTTATTAAATTTATATGTGTTGTATAAAATAAAAAAATTGGGTTATAAAAACGATTTGAAATAAAAATTTGAAAACAGAAAAACCAAAAAGAATTTTTTATCAAAAGTTGTAAACTTACACTACAATAGTGCCTCTACTCAATATCGTAATGTAATGTTATATATCATTTATTGTGTGTCTAAAACCTACAATAGAACACAACTACACATTATGTTTTATGATAATATTTATATTATTATAATTTTTTATTATTAAAATTATTCGATTAGAACAAAGATGTCCTAAAAGAAAATAAAAATATAATTTTATTAATACATAGGTATATACGGTATCTACAGTTATCTGGTCGGATACAACAGCGTTTCTCAACCTGTGGTACGCGTACTTACCACTAGTGGTATAGGTACGTGCGATACTCTCTGGTGGTATCTCAAGAAAATATCCATTCATAAAAAAAAAAAGAATAACAAAAAATAAACAAAATCAAACATATAATCATAATAGTTATTCACATTATATACCAATATATATATTATTTTGTTAATTTCTTATTATATGTATTTTTAAATGCTTATAATATATTATTACACACGTCACTGTGTAAAATAACGAATACATTTTTTTTTTTTATAAGTGAAAAAAAAACGTAATTTGGTTATGTGCGACACTTGAAAATTTTCAAACCGTGTAGGTTATGCAGGTGCTGCATAAAGGTTGAGAACCCCTGGAACACGATAAATAAGGGTCAAACCAATAGATGAGCACGTGCAACTGCGCATCAAATATAATTTGATGTATGATAATACATATATCATCGTTGGTATAAAAATAGTAATATGTTAATTATTAATATTTATTTGAATTAATATATATATAGAAATACGACGTGAACGACTTGCGACTTGCCAACAGGCGATTACGACAAACCGTCATTGATCGTTTGATTTAATATAATATTATTACGATTCAAAAATTGTTGTTTATGCATCCCGAACTAGGTCAAACGAACGGGTTCGTGCTGATCTGCAGCATTTATGATGTGCCGAAGTCGATGCGACGGACTCGAGGGTTGTCACACGCGCCACGGGGTGCGCTAAAACCCCTTTTCAACTGCAATATAGGTACTAACGAATTGGCTGTTTTTTTTTTTTTTTTACAAGTACAATATTTTTGACGACGAAATCAACATCAAAAAATGTATAAATTACGTTTTATTTAGTGGACCAAGTCAGTGTTTATTATATTATGAGTAAAGAAAAAAATGTTTTCTCTCTCTACATACTATTATTATATAGTGTTTGTTTTACTATTTGTTATATTGAGTAGTCTAATTAAATCGCATGCGTGATGATGTACTGTTAATAAGCTTAGGTTAAAGTTGTAGGTAATGTTTAATTTTTATTTAAATACTTTGTGTTGTTCAAATAATAATGATAATAAAATAAAAATAATAATAAGATTCAATAAAAAGGTATATAAATTATGGTTTTTCTCTCGTGACAGTTGGTGGTTTGTACGATAATAATTATAATATTATGTGTCTATCGCTGTTAATTATGAGGACCTAACCTTCAGAGTAGAAACGGCACCACATTATTTTGTTGCGAATTTAGTGTATAATTATTGCACATATGACATATATGTAGATGGGAGCAACACGATGCGGAACTTAGATGGACAGACAATTAATAAATAAGTAACCAAAATAAAAAACACGATTAAAAAATAAAAAAATAAAAACGTAAGAATAAAATAATATATGAATAGTTAAATTAAACACTTTAACTACACGAACCGGGAAACTAAATTTTGGTTTGAATCTAGGACGATAGGTGCGGGTAGGTGATGATAAAATGGTGAAACAACCAAACAATATTGCAGCCCCCTTCTGGCTTTCCGACCAGCTAGGCAGGAAGACGTTTCCGGTGTCTGAACTTTGTCGATGCTTCCGGCGAATTTGATCCCAGGACAAACGTCATCCATACGATATGAGCGATATGGCGAACTGTTTGCCAATCGCCACGTTTATAGTGACTCACTCATGGCTCATTTGAAAAGGTATACCTACTGCTAGAATCAAATATTGTCACTATATCGATGACATAATAAAACGATTGATTATATTATAAGACAATTTTAGATTTTTAAAAGCAAAAAATATCCCAATATTATGCGGCTGGCCGTCTACACACATTAGAACCAATAAAGATCGTTTGGGACCCGATCCTTCCCCTCTCGTCACCCAAAATAAACCAATTTCGAGTACGTCCATCATATACAGCACATTATAGGCCACGGCGATGTTCGGGGTTATGTGACCTAAATACCCGAGCGTTTGACCTATATATTGTATGTAACTCCAGATGTCGTGCAAAACACGGAAAACTCGTTTTGGCTACCACCCAAAGAAAACTATTGCGTGATGTCCTCGCGAGCATCATACTTTTCGGAAGAGTATAAAATCAGTGTAGGAGCTGCCACAGGATTAGAAAATGAATGATCCGATGCTGCAGTTTGCACCTGCAGTGACCCAGAAAGATCGCCCGAATCATCGTAAGCAGCACCACGCGCGACTATATGCATCATACTTTTTTTGGAGGATAAAGACGTCGCCGTTATCACATCAATTGCCGACTGTTGTCGTGCGCGGGGGGGGGGGGGGGGGGGGTAGGCTACGGCCTTTTTTGACAAATTCTGTGCACACCTATGGTTCCTTACTATATGGAAGCCATCACGCGTAGAATTTTAATTGTATTATGGGCACACCGTTAAGACAGCAGTGTGCATTTGAAATACATAACAAATTGATCTTTTATTCGATGGATCGTAATAATCTTAAAATGAACTAAATTTTTGAAAAATAAAATCGGATGACGAACAGTTTTGAATAATCTAATATTTAAATGTTGGTTGTTGCGACGTACCTATAAATATTGTTTATTATTTTTTTAGTAGGTAGGTATTCTATACATGTTTGATTGTAATATTGTGTCACTGATGGATCATAAATATTTATAGAATATCTTACTTTATGAACGTGAAAAATGTTAATTTCGAAACCTATAAATTCAACGTAACGTCAATGTTTTGTAACTTCCTTTGCGCGCAGTTCCCCGCACTGTGCAATATTGCTTGATCCAGTTTTATTATTATTTTATGATCTCAAATTGGCTATATCGTGGCAAAAAAAAAAAAAAAATACACTTATGTCGATAACCTACCAATGAAAATAAATATTATATTATATTCTTATCGTGATTCCGACGACGACCTGAGATTTTTCGGATATCACACGACTTATGATCGTGGAATTTTCATTCCATTTGTCGATGCACATTTTTCCCATTTCGGTGACGCGTTTGCGGTAATAACCTACACAAAAGTTTTGTTCGTCGACCATATTATCATTTATAATACATGGTTGATAGATCCCCTCCGCTCGCTGCAGCTGTCGCTCTTACCGATTTATCATTGTCCGCACCGCACGGCAATCGATCGAGGGATAAACTGTTCATTGTGTTTAGGTAAACGTTTTAACGCCGCGATTTAGTGGACCTTTTGAGTATTTTTATTTTTATTTTTTTTGATCGATAGCCTTATCGCGACGGCGTTTATATACCTTATAGCTGCGACCCACATAATATTATTGCAATATCGTATCGCACTGCTGCAGTTGCACCCACAACCCACCAGTCGTATGGTCGTTATAAGTACGACGTTTTCGCTGCACTGCAACATAAACAAATAAATAAATATATATACATATATATATAAGGATTTGGGATTTCGGCGTGGTGTAAGCCGAAGATTCCGATCGATTCATCGTCGCGTATTTATGACAATATTATTATCCATTACTATATACCTACATCACACGTGTGGGAGGGACAAGTCGCACTTATACACATCACCGCCACAGCCGGTCCGTATCCCTAAAACAGGCACCGCCGAAGGACTGTTTTACAAAAGCGTACCTGTCTAAGTACTTGGGCTCCTATCGTGGGGAACCATGCCGGGCTGCACGATTAGCGATCCAACACGAATGGGTTAGGTTGTGCATGCACTGTATCGGATCTATATTTAGGTACTTAACCCATTTGTGGGTCCTTAACCCACTTGTCAACCGCGCTTGGTCCGACTACTACGCTGCAATGGCGGACCGCTAACATTCTTATATATATATATATACAGCTCAAAGAGGTATAGAATATCCTGTTAGGGGCGTTTTAGGGACAGTTGAAATTTTTTAAACAATAAGTTTTCAAATTGTCACACATTTTTCCATTTATAATATAATACATATGGTATGCATATAGGTGTACTGCAGTTAGTATATATACTTAACCGCTAATATCGACCCGTGGCTTAGCCAGTGATTTTGTTTGGGGGGGGGGGGCTATAAGGACGAGGGTATTGGGTTTTTGTAAAATCATATTTTTGAATATAAATTTTTTATGATATATGAGTTAAAAAATAATAACGGTTAATGGAGGAGAACTATGATGGGCGATGGATATATAATAAATAATAATAGCTATGTAAGAATCAAGACGTTAGGATAACAATTAATAGAATAATATATATGAAACAGACAACGAATTGCCATTTGCAATAATTTTTAGTTGGAAAAAAAAAACAAAAAATTGGGGTAGGTACCTATATCAAAAAACTTAAATAGTGATCAATATATAGACAACTATTTAGTTGGTAGCTAGTATTACAATTTCAACAACAATAATAAATTACAATATGTGTATAACGTTGCAATAACCTTTTGAATATAATATGTTGTATATAGATACCCAAAGCATTGTGGGCCCACATTAATTTCATTACACTACGCCTATGAACCCATCATAATTAAAGTTTTTTAATTCTTATTACTACCTAAAAGCGAAAAAAAGTCATAAAATTGTAATTGTGTCGGTAACAATCAAGACGGTATATAGTTTTAAAATTAGTTCACATAACTCTGAATGAAATAAACATTTTTTTTTTGTTTAATTTATCCAACAAAACAAACATCAGAGAAATTACAAATTCGATTAACCTCCCTCCCTTAAAGCGCGAAAGGTTGTGTGTTGGAGATAGGGTTTTAGTGCCTATATAAGGAGGTTGTAATACCTATATTTAATATTATGTACTACAACTTCCAAGTGAATGCTTTGATTTTGCAGACAAACGCTTTGCGGGGTAGGAGGTATTACATTTTTACTTTGGCGGCAATCAATATAGCCTGCTGCGGTTTATTGCATTAAATATAATATAATATATAAATATAAAGTTGCAGATGAGATAAAGTTTTTAATGCACTGCAATCAGAAACTTATTGTGATGTGTTTTCGGATAAATTAATTCGCGCAAATACGATTGCTAGACACCTATATATATTCTACACACTTTATACCTTCACTTCTACCTATTATGTTAGATTTTTTTTTGGTTTCAACCATTTCTACCAATCACAAAATCATGTTGAACAAACGTATCCAACTATTACGCGTATTATATGTTATCACCGAACGAAATAATTACAACCATCATTCGATAACGAAACCTAAAACGACGTCACGCTGGACTGCACTTCGCCCCTGCAGCAGTAATCAGTGGTCACCGCGGTGTACCGTGGTAAACATCATGTCTGCTGCACAGGACTGATATCGAATGTGTTACAATAATGTTATCGATCGATTTATGATCGCTTTACAACATATAATAATAATAATAATAATAATAAAATACTCACTGCGTTTTTGGACGACGGACGTGTGTCGGAAGATCGACGTTTTTATTTTCTCTCCACGACCTGTTAAAACTATTATTATTATTATTATTATTATTATTATTGTCGTGCGTCTCTCCGCCCGAGGATTTATTATTTTTCTTTCGAAAATGTGTCGGATTATATTATACACACACACACAGACACGCCACGACATGACCGAAGTTCTTTGGGCGAGGTAATATATAATATATAATTCATATTAAGTATATACCTTTATATATAATATATACATCGTGACTAAGGGTCGTCATCGCGTCGAACCACTCGCATGTGTATATTATATATAAGTACAAGCGGCGGTGTAGGTCTCATGATACATATATATATATATATGTATATATGTATTATATTATATACTTGACAGGTCACAATAAATACGGTCGATCGTTCTTGTATATTATAATATACGAAAACGGTCTTTTCACGGGCGAGTAAAATGTACCTTCGTATTGTAGTAATGAGTATTATATTATATTCCTTTATCCGTCCTCCAAGTAACCAGCGCCGTCGTGTATGCACAGAAAAAAGGATTTTCGACCACTGACAAAGTGCAGCTGACGCATCATCATCATTATTAGGTATTACGATTATTATTATCATACGGATCGTCGGCGCGACACGTCGCGGCTTTATCGGCCGACCAGTTATCGTGAAAAAATTCACACGCCATCACAACTGCAGTACAATGCGATCACATAATACATTTATATAATGGCCGTTGGTCGATCGGAGTGTCTAAAATAACAAGTGTGTATAGATAGTAGATACTCGTCCCTTTCGACGCGCGGTATACCTGGTAACGGGTAACTACAATACGTACGTATATAATATATATATATATTTATGACGGTGCACCAGTTCGCTGCAGCATAATTCGCATGCAGTGAGTTGACTGCACGCGTTGCGACGGGCTGCAATTATCACCAATAATAGTCAATTGAAGGGACGAAAAATTATATATTTTATAATACGGGTGAACCTGACCTATATATTATGATTTGCGTTTCGAGACTTTGCGATACTCAACAAACATGGACACTTTGTCAATACTTTTGGGAACTCGGTGTGCTGCTGCTAACACGTGGCATATTGTTATTACATCATCATGATCAATATACCAACGATGGGGTTCTGATATAATGTTTTCGTTAAAGTCTCTTACTTGAACCGGTTGCGGGAAGACTCGTCTATTCTATGTCAATAATAATATATATTATGCATCATAAAATAAATCGGTGAATAATGGTTATAATGCGATCGATACTTGACATCGGATTATCATCAAAATTATGTATCGGTATCTTCGACGAGCCCACCTCTGACAACTGTAAATGGTTATATTTCTTTGCGTTTATCAAGTTATATCCTGCAAATAGTACACTTAATTATACGATATATTATTGTCATTATATATCAATAAATATATTTTTTTGGACGCAAAAACATTATATTTTATATATAATTTATATATATACTATTTACCGCCATATACATATAGCTACGTATGTGACTGATCGACCACATTTTGATCAACGCTGACAAATTGGGCGTTTTAAGACGATTATCGTCCACAATCGAGAGTATACGCTGCACTGTACGTTGAACCGTTTGACATTTGTTTGTAACAATTATAATATGTTACATGATGATACCTAAGTATATGTATATACCTAACCTAACCTAACCTAACATTATGTACGATCAACTGCTGACCAATACAATAATATTAACACACACTTATAAATCATAATTGTAAGGCCTATGGCCAATACACACCATGTATATAAAGTAAGCTAGTTCGCTGTGCACCTCAGAGCTCAACGCTCAATGAATATCAAACTCCGTATAACTACGATACAGTCAAATAGTCGGATAGAATATAATTTATATAGCGTGTAAGTATTATTATTTGTATGTGTTTAATATACATGCAATAAAACTTAACGATAACCGAAACGGAATCCTAGTTATTTAAATATATTTAAAATCCTGTTATCTACATATTATATGTATATATATATATATCTACCCCAAGCTACGGTAATTATATCTAAGGGTCCTACGACTCACACTGGATGATATCTTATATTCAACTGGTCGTTCCCTCGTCCACGTTACATGTTTATCAAAAATAAGTCCAATTCTGAGCTCTCTCTGTATAGAATAGGCGTACAACACAAGTGCTGCAGCGTGGAAGCCGTAGGGCACACATTTTCTTGGTTCGTCCTCAATAATGCTCAATAATATGATAATAACATAATAACATGCTATTCATATGTAATCCATCAGACCGACACAAGTTCGGTGTGTAGTTGCTATTCATCGTAATTAAAATTGTTTTTTTTTTTTTTTTATGATAAATTATGGTACCTAATATATCAGTTTTTATTGCGTTGGGTTATCGGAACGCAAAAGGGTTAGGTGTGCAGAGGAGATAGGCGAGGATACTAACGCGTGGGTATAAGGTACCCACATAGGTGTGTGGGTATACCCTCGCCATATCATAACACGCGTATCGCAATGGCCGCTGCGAGAACATAAGTATTCCGCGGACCGGACGAGGGACTGAATGTGATGGCGGAAAACCGTCGGTGGGTAAGTACTTATAATGTGCAGATAGGTATAAGCGGACATTATTATACAAAAAACGACCAATGTAGAATATTATATTATTATGTAGTTTAATGTGGTGCTTGTGCGAACGTGCATACACTGACCTGTAGCGCCGGGACGAGAGCTGCAGCTGCAATGACCAGCCGCGACGTCCGTTTGGCGATGATATATTATTATTGTCGTTGAAAAAAAAAAACGATGTTTACTCTGCCTGGTGCGTTAAACGAAAACAATAATAATAATAATGTACTCGATGCTAGAAAAACACGGTGAAAAAACACAAATGCACACTGTATATATATATATATATATAACATTATATACCAGCTACGGTATTTTATACGGGTTTTTAATGGGCTAATAACACGGTGGTTATAACACACACACGCGACGGGACTTATAATTTAATAGGTATGACGATTATTATATATAGAATTTAAAGACGAGTCGGAAAGAAAACGTAAATTAATTCGGTGACGATTTGTGTCTTCTCTCTCGTATCGTCATTTTCGCTCTCTCCGACCGCATAACACAATATATAATCTATACATTTTAAAATATTAATTATCGCCTTAATATTAAGTAATAATCTAATACGTTAAATTAAATATTATTAGGTACCACAGGTATACCGATCGTACCGAGAATGACTATATAATATTATACATCGTCTTGTGAAAGGGGAGCGGAAAATATTTCGATTCGGACGCGTGACGAGATGACGAGAAGACGAGAAACCGAGAACTTCGCAGGAACAAAAATATGGAGTACAGCCGAGTGGAGACCAACCGGAAAGAGACGACGAGGACAATATACCGAGGAGAAAATATATTAACGAAAGAAATTCAATAATAAACGACGTATATAAGGTCATCAATGCATGCGATACCGGAAGGATGAGAAAATTATAACATTAAAATAGTTGGCAGATGGTTCTCGCGTGATGCTTCGTCGATTCTTTCGTTGTGCTGTGCTCGTCAAAAGTTGAAATAATATATTATAATTAGGGTTCGGGACTTATATCACTTAAAATTAATAAAATAAGCGCTTGAAAACATGATTATAAGCACTCAAATAAGCAAACATATTAATTGAAAAAAAATCGAAAAAATTCGAACGAAAAAATCAAACAAAATAAAATATAAATTAAACTTCACTTTCGAGAGTTTAAGGATTTTCCGAGGGATTTTTTGAAAAATAAAATGTAAATTATATTTAAAAATAGTTGAAAACATTGTAAAAACGTAAAATTATTGTTCAAATAGGCCAAAATAATCCAGAAAAACTGGAAATAAGTATTTTTTTGAAAAATCGCTTAAACAAGCGAAAAAAAGCACTTCCAAATTTCATAATTGGACGTGTTATAACATGACATACACTTCCATAGTGCTATACATTTTAAGTTAATCTATAAAAATATAAGCAAATTCTTTAAGTTCCGACCTCTGATTATAATATATACTGAAATCCTATCAGTTTAAATTTTAAGTATTTATATTTAATGATATGTTCGTTTACCCGTAAATGCACTGTCAATTGCAGGTTCGCATTCGTTTCACTGCAGTGTGGTCATTAGTCATTATACATTTTGTTCATTCAAATTAATATATACATATAAATATTAAATTATTCAATGGGGCAGTGTGTAATGTATAATAAGACTACGTTTGCACACGAATTTTATATAATAAATATATGTATCGCATATGTTACAGTTGAAGTCAGCTTATAAGTAGGTACCTAATATTAGTAATATAGTATAGCTGCGATTCGGTTTCACGCCCCTCGAAATCGCGGTAACCACACGCCACTGTCCACTTAGGTTATGGTCAATTGATGGGTTACTTATACAAGAGTACTTATGCGTATAAGTACATGCGCGGAACACTCTGAGGCCAAATTAAAAAAAACAAAACAAACAAATATATATTATTTTTTTTTTCATATTCGTCAACGTATAATATTATTGCTATCATTATTAATTAATTATTATAATATTAAACAATAACTATACGTATCTACCTACAGGTATAGGTCCTATACATAATATAATATATCATGGTGCAGGTCTCTTATAAACGGTAGGGCGATCGCTATCTGCTGCATCAGTCGTCGTGAGGAGGTATACCTGCATCTGCAGTGCAATGTCTCGTGATGTGTGTGTGTGTCTGCAGCGAGTGTGAGCACTACTACACCTGCACCCCTCCCCCCCCCCCCCCACTGCCACCGCCGAGGACGTTTATTACGAGATAATAATGACTTCGAAGACATGTGCCAGAGATCTGTGCCGCAGCACGTACTCGTGATGGCGGTGGAGTGGGGGTGGAGGGACGGAGATTCGATTTTTTGCCCCTAAAAATTATTACAATAATATAACACACAATAAAATTCATGAGAAAGTAGAGTATATAATTGTTAAAAGGCACATGTGGCCCGCACTAAAATTAAATTATACATTCTAAAATCCAAAGTTCAAGTAAAACATTTGTGTCATTCATGAACTTTTCCTACAGTACCCTTTCCTAATCAAATATCCTATCTAATTATATTTTTATTATTTTTTACTATTCTTCACCGAATTCAGTGAACTGCAGCTGTACATTTTCTATTTTAATTATTATCGATAAAACTGTAAGCAGGAAGTACTATTGTTTAATATAGTTTTTTTTTTTCAATCAAGCCAACCAATTTCTCTTATTATTATGTACCTATCCCTTCATCTATTGTGCTTATTGTAAAAATATTTTATACAAATTGTAAAAAATAAATATAAAAAAAAAAATTGTAAGCGGCCCGCAAGTGATTTTCAAAAATTATATTTGGCTCCTCCTGAATTCCTATGTGTAGACGGCTGGTATATACATAACGTCTTAGGATGATGGTTGGCGCAGTAAACATAACTGCGGTAAATGTACAAAAGCATTTACATTGTAAACATTGTTTTTATGATATTATTATTTATAATATCTACGAGAAATGTGTAATATCTGAATAATTATGTGCACATAATCACCGTGTAACGCGAAATCGCATTAAAAATCGTCACAAATATCGTTAACGAATAACAAACGACGTTTTACAGGAAGCCCCTTATTCTTGTCGCTATACATTCGTCTTCGACTTCCTCTGTTTCGGCACCTGACCTGACCTGACCTGACCGCCACTGCTGCAATCGTACCTGTTGTTACGATGGGAGTAACAGAGTTGGTTACCGTCTGTGTTCATGTCCAATTTTTAATTATTTTATTTTATGGACACTTTAAACTGTATACCCGCTTTAAGTACGACGACGGTTGTGGTAGGTATAAAAAAAAATCAAAAGACGGAAAACATATCGTAATGGATGTATATATTAATAAATTATATCATAAACGATATGACGGTAGGTATAAGAGCGAACATCACAGACGTTTAGGGCGTAATATTGCCTACACGCGTCGCACAGGAATAATAATAGGTCTAAGAACTCGTCGTCGGCATAATAATATTATTATAAATACCGTTTCTATAGCGTATCGAATTATTGATATTGTTTTTTAATGTATTCCGAAAACGTTGTTTATTTATTCAGTAGCGCTTATATACATACAGTGTACGGGCGCCGGTGTGAAGGTCGTTTGAATAAATCAACGGAATTACACATACGTCCAAATATTATTATTGTTATTATTATAATTTTCATTACCATAATATTATAAACGTTGACCTAATTAGACGGGGGAAAAAAAAAATGGAAATAAATAATACACACCGCTATATCATAATAATATATAGTAATAGTTATAATAACATTAATGTTATAATGTATGTATATTTATACGACGAGGAGAGAACGCAAGTCACCGCCGCCGCATATAAAATAATACCATACAATGCACTGCAGAAATGCAACCCCGAGCTGAATCAATTGTTTGACACGCGTATTCACACATCGTGGTATCACACACACACACTATTCCGTAGCGATGGCGTATTTATACAAAACAAACGCAACGCAAAAAGTGTAATTTTTGAGAGTGTGGTACCTACACACTTGAAATGTTTTTTATCCATCGACCGCGGTCGACCTATTTGATACGTCTCCTTCGATTAAGTACTCATTAGCTGTACATTTTTTTTATATATCAAAGGTTTTTAGCTCACTCTAGCTATTTACTATTAATAGCACAAGATAATAACATTATAGGTATCTTCATAAAATATAATGTATATGGCAACACAATGTTTGGAAAATTTACAATTTTTGGTTTAGACTTCTTATATAGGTACACCATGCACAGTTCTCATCTTCTCATTATAAGGGCATGCAAAAAGGTTGTACAGGATATTTCTTCTGGTGATGAGGTATGAGAAATTATCGATTTTGGTAAAACGTTTTTTAATATTTGACTTTTGCATCAGAGGCGTAGCGGGGCTTGTCCTGGAAAGCTATTATATATATGTGACCAGACATAATGTATATACCTTGTTGTATAGAGTCATTATAACATTGCATATGTTACATAATATAGTAATATGTGGTAAATGAGTATTATATAAATGGGTACCTATATATCGTTATTATAAAAGTAACACCGACTCGCGTTTACGATTATTAAAAAGAATTTTTTTTTTCTATACTGACAACGCGGTGGAAACAGGTTAAACAATATATGCAAACGTCCATTGTTTAATATCATAATTAACAAGTGCGCCGAAATGGCACCGACACATACACACGAATATATATATCTCACTATATTATATGTAATATGTATATACATTCACGTTATATATATACACGTCGCATATATCGCGTATTACCGTGGATACCATTGTTTTGGTAACCTATACGTACTTCTAAATACATGTATAATATACAACACTTATAAGCGAACGACGTGCGTACATATTAAATAAATATATCATTATATTATAACCTATGGCGGTATACTCACTATGCGTATTATTATAAAGCTAAAGGTACGACACACGCAAAGACAATAATAACAAACTGCGAGCTTTTGGTTGATTGTTCGTAAGAGGTTTTTTTGTAAAAAAAACATAGGATTTTAAGGAATTAGTTATAACTTAAAAACTTATATAATTTCTAATTATTAAGACTTCCGGTTGCTATTTAACAACAATATAATAACCTACAAGCAACCACAGTATATTATGATCAAATTATCGTAAGAATACGGACGACGACTGCGATTTTTCGGTTAAAGAAAAAAAAAATAGCAATACAAATGGTTTTTAGTTTTCATTCTAGGGAACAAGTGACTTATTGCAGATCATTGTACACTCGACGGAGTTAATTTTCATATATAGTTTTTGAATTTCCCAAATGTTCCTCTGATCGCGTGAGTAAAATATAACATTTTATATAGGTATATGCGATGAAAAAATATTTTAAATAAAACGATTTCAACTGTAGCTCAGAATGATGTCCATCGGCGCAGAACGACAACACTGATAAAAGCAGACGAATTTTCATTCTTCGGCATTGCAGTTTCCACCTGCACTCTTCAACAGGTAGGTACGTGTCAATAATATACATATAATATTATATCATATTCTGCTGTAAAGCTCTATTCAATGATTTAAAGGTGAGATTTATTTTAGCTAGAAACTATCATACTAAATTAATACCTAATAATACTTAATAGTAATGATAATTGCACGAATGGATCACAAAACCACTTGTGTTTTCGTGAATTATTATTAAGCACATATTACCTTAGGTATGCTTAATGTCGAGTTAAAAAATACATAATTGTAATTCGTCGAGATTTTGTACTTAGTGTATAATCTAAATCAGTGCCGTACCCAAAATTTGTTTTCTGGGGGGGGGGGGGGGGGTAGATGTAGAAAAAATATTCATTCTACATTTACGCATTTTATGAAATAGTTTTGAGAAGGAATAAGAAACTGGGTACGAAAGCTTTAGCTGAAAAATTAATGACAAAATACAACAAAAAAGTATTTATTGTTTTTACACATTTCACCAATTTAATAAATTTAACAAAATAAACGTTTACCGGTATATTTCTCATATATATTATAAGCTTGTCGTCTGGTGCATACTTGATGCAGCTCGGTGAACGTTTCGCGTTGACGGGTGCACACTGCAGGTGTCGTGCACTGCGCGGGTCATCGTTGAGAATAAATTGTAACACTGTCTAAACATATATTATATTATTATATGGAGATAACAAATCAAATTAGTGTTTTGGATATTATATATTACAATCGCACAATAAAAATAACGATCACAATAGGTTTCGGTAGGGTTGGGCCTCGGGCACTATGTATATAATATTATTATAATATTCCGTCCGTTCGCGTACAGCGATGATATCGCCTGTCGAAAACACCGTATTATTATACGTATACACTGCAGTGATTGAAAATATTATTATATTATATTATATCGGCCGCCGATCACGAATTTGGGTCGCTTAATTTTTCCTATACGTCGTTGCACGCCGTCTGCGCAGAGCACGCCCATATGATGGTTTAGACTATATTACAATAACCGACATTAGTACCAAACGGCGAGACGAATTGTTTCCACAAAAACGCTATTGTCGCGGTCGTCGAGCCCCCCCGCCGCCGCCGCCGCCACCCACCACAAACCGTTTCACCCGCGGCTTTTGAGCTTACCGATTATTCGATGACGCGACTGCATCTATATGCAGTGCTATTATGCGACGACAAATCGACGATCGTTTGTACCATGGTATTATATCATAATAATAGTTGTAGGAGGTGCCCACACATCGATAATTATTTCACTACAGCTGTAGGTACAATTGCCGCGGCGATATAGTATAACAGGGATTCCCGAAAGGTGGTCCGCGGAACCCCGGGGTTCCGTGGAAGGGCCTCAAGGGTTCCGCGTACCGTCC
This sequence comes from Diuraphis noxia, assembly GCF_037042655.1. Lineage (NCBI taxonomy): Eukaryota > Metazoa > Arthropoda > Insecta > Hemiptera > Aphididae > Diuraphis > Diuraphis noxia. Next base: position 2,236,743 of record NW_028301719.1, read on the forward strand.
AAAAATTAAACAAAACTTTCATAAAAAAGACCGCGCCGCCGTTGTTCACACATTCGTTATGTGTTTGATTTCATGCTTCTACTAGTATTTCTAATCGCACGTGCGGTGGCCCACGATAAAAATACGCATGGATTTACCGAACTGATAAAACATCGCGGGAGTGGGGAAGCGCACGTAGCCGCTGCCAGCTCCATTCGAGAAAGACCGCGATAAGACTGCAGAAGTTAACGTAATTATACTAGTGAAAAAAGAAGTGGATTGCAGTGAGTTTTGTTCATATCGCGATTGTTTATATCTGGTATTTTTGATTTCACAGGTAATAATGTATTTGTTTATTCATAGAGATTTGTATGAACACTGTGCATAATTAAATAAGAGCGATTTATTAACATGTTATTATTTTATTTCAGTTTATAATAATGGATAGTTGGCTCAAAACGGGGCGCCTCGCAAGTGGAAAAAATGTTTTAGCATGTTCACCAGAATCCATTCGCAGATCATACCAAACCATCAATGCTTACTGTGTCAGAGTATGAGAATTTAATTGATATTAAATGTTCATCTTCTCTTAAACAAAAATTTGGAGCTGAAAATTTTGATCTAAATAATTTTTGGATTGGACTTCAAGATGAATATCCTACAATTGTTGAGAAAGCTATTACAATTCTGCTTCCGTTTGTGACGACTTACCGATGCGAGACTGGTTTTTCAGCTTACGCTTACACCAAAAACAAGTACAGAAATAGACTTGATGCAGCTCCAGATCTTCGCATTCAATTATCAGATATAAAGCCTAATTTTAGTGATATTTTAAGAAAATATGTGAAAAAATTTCATTCTTCTCATTAAAATATTAAATTGATAAAAACAGGCACTTAGTTACATTGTATTTCTTTGTACAGTAAATGTTTTTTAATACATAAAATAATTGTTTTTCATTTATATTTGTTCTTTCTTTTCATATCAAACATAAAAATATAAAACTACTAGGTGATAATTTTATGTTATCAAACTAGGGTTCCGCAAAAAAATGTATAATCGATTAGGGTTCCGTGGCAAAAAAAAATTGGGAACCGCTGTAGTATAATATGATATATATTTGTTGCGGTATACAAGGTATCTAACCTATACTTACCGTGGTTATATCCAGCAGCAGGGGTCGCGGTGACATCGGTATAACGCAATATTAAAATATTTTTAGCAGTGGCGTATCTAGGATTTAATGAAAATAATATTATATAAATTCAATTTTAGTCCACGATGAAAAAAAATCAACATCATCGACCAACTATGAATTTCTGCGTATTACCTATAATATATATACATATGTATGGAAATAATAACACTATTAATATTCATTTTTCATTATTTGTATAATAATATAAACGGAACAATAATAGTGCTAGGGGTGGAGAAGTGGTTTCTAAGTTTTATACTCAGAAAGTTACGTAAAAATGAAAAAAATGTAAAACTATAATGTTGGATCGCCCCCCCCCCCCCGCAGTTACGACCACGTTCTGGAGGGTCATTTCTCCTTAAACAGTCCTTGTATTACAAAACTAATATTGTGTAGGAATTAAAAAGCGCAGTCTGTATATATCGTAGAAAATTGTAAGATAGAAACGATATCAAGCGAACTGTCCATTTAAAAAAACAAAAAAAAAATAATGTTTTCTCTCTCTTCCTGCAGCTTGATCGTCGCCATCGTTTTCGAAACGATCTACGCCCACGTGCTCACGGTTTTGGAGAAGATATATATATATTATCGTAATGCATTCGCTCTGGCAATGACGCGACTATATACGATGACGATGATGACGCCATATTCAACCTCTATACGTTTCGCAGGCATGCACGACCGCTCACACATATAATGCCATAAAAAAGCGTACATAAAAGCGGAAATATATTTTAAATTTTAATCGTCTTTCCGCAAACCGGGCGCATTTGGGATCGGCGATTGAATGACGGTAAAATTACATACACATTTATATGCACATTATCATACGTTCAAATGTTCAATTATATATATGTATCGCTCAAACCGGATTGTTGTGTCATCGGTATAAGCGCGAAAGGCGTTCGAAAAATGTTTTTGTTCTGCTAAAATCTGCAAGTAAGGGTTTTTTTTTTTACATTTAATATAAAAATAATAATTTTTCGCGTTGTTTGACGCGTAACTGCTGCAGGCGTCTGCATATTATGCACACAAAACAATAATAAAATATTGTATGTTAAGCTTTTTTAACTGTTTTTTGTTTTTGTTTTTGTCGATTCGAATTGAAATTTTTTTGACGCAAAACGTTAATATACGCGTGAAGTTCCTATTAAACGCGCCGTGCACATTTATATTTTATTTCGTTAGACACTAAATATATATATAGATATAGCTTGATTATGTCTTAGAAAATTGTCGGTACTTACCCATATTTTTGATTATCTCACGTCAATGATGTCAACTTCACGACTACACCTAGCATATTACAATCGTATCGAAACCTCAAAAAAACTGTCAAATAGTATAATATTATGTGATGCGTTGCAGATTTAACAATGAAAACAATTTCAATGTTACTTGTTGTAATTTGCACGGTCTTGTAAGCGATGATCATTATATACGAGTAAGTTCCAACTAAACTGTATAATAATAAACCGGAGATATATTATGGAGGACATTTGAGTATTTTTTTTAAAATTATTTCGTTAAAGAGTATCGGATATTTCTTCACGCCGCGATAAATATACATATACATAGGTACACTTGTGCTGCAGTAGGAACGGATGTCGAATACAATATAGAAGGAATAGCAGTGGATATTGCATCACAGTCGCCGTAAGGTCTATCGCAATAATTGACCATCATCGGAGTCGTTTTAGGTACTATTATTATCAAAGCTATCTGCAACGCAAAGAGATGCGAAGAGAAAGATTATGTTATACCTATATGAGTAGGTACCTATATATAAACTCATCTGTTCAACCAAAACGCCCAAAGTTCGCTGTATCGTCAAACAGCGTGAAAATACACCGTCGTGCAAATCGTTTATACTTTTTACAGTTTCGAGAAATTGCTAATACTAAAAATTAAAACGCAACGTATAATACATGTACAGTATACAGTTTACAGTTTACATTATTATTGTTATTATTTCGTTTTCACTAATTTTTTTGACGGGATTTGCAGGACAGTTGCATATTCTCTCTATACCACGGAACCTCTTTTATGAACTGCAGTGAACACTGACTTGTCATCGTCAATCGGAGACCATTATTATTGGTTATTATATTATACTATTATTATTATTATATGATATATACGAATCGGAATTATATATATATAATATATATATATAATATATATTACAGAAGTGGACCACTGACTGGGCATCACATGGCTTCTCAATGCTTCGCATATATAACTATATTACATGTTCGTATAATATATATATATATATATATACATGTAGGGTTCCCCGAAAACGAAAAATGTAAAAATCAACCCCCACACCGCGACGGGGTACACTGCACGCGCGTGTGTTACACAGAGGCGGTCGACGACGAAATAATAATATAAAACGCTTTTATCCGTATAAAAATATATTATTACGCCGCCGCGGCTGGTCGTATATTGTATTATATATTATTATATAGGATAGGTACGCGTGCGTTTCATATATGTATATAAAATAATAAATATCATTTTTTTTCTCTTCACACACACACACACACCCCCCATATGTGCGTATGTGCCGTCCGATCGCCTTCCTCTCATCCCGGTCGGTCCACGACGACGACAACGGCAGCTGATTTTTATTTCGAATCACATTGTGCGTGTGTGTCGGGTATGGTGCGTGTACATATATATAATATTATGCTATACATGTACAATAATATACATACACGGACCACTGCCAAACGCTCGCGTATATCCCATTGTTACGGTCATGTCTCGACCATAATTCGGTCCACCCGAAAAATAAACGGACAAAAAAGAATATGAAAGAAAGAAAAAAAAATACTAAAATACCAAAAATCAAACACACACACACGCGTGCGCGCATTGCGTATATATATTATTATCATGTGTGTAAAGCCGGTAAACCCGTACACACATATACATACAATATGTATATAGAAGAGGTAGGTGCCTATACATATACATATTTATACATATTATTACTATATATATATATATATATATCCGCGACACTCGAGCGTCGTGGGTTGCAAGGACTGCCGCGGCACACACAGAACGTGGAATTCGTGGATACCTGTTGCGCGTCATCCTATCACATGTACATATATTATGTACATAATAATAAATTATATATATTATATATGAACAATAGCTCGCGCGCATACATACACAGTATATACGTGTCGTGAATATTCGCACGAGTTGTATATACTTTCCCATATATATATATATATATATATATATATATATATATATGTATATAATACATAAAATGATGTACTTGAAACTTGAGGTATATATCCGAGTCGCGGTATACGAAACGGAACACCGGTAGCCGGGGCTCGCGGAGTGGAGGCGATCGTAGCAGAGGTCGCCGTGGTCGTCGCGGGTCCGGTCGCACTGCAGAAAAATGCCCGCACGGTCCGATATAAATGAGATCTGCGACGTACATTGTATAATAAATTTGTTGACATGTATAATACGCGCAATAATTAAATAATTATACCCATTTACACATAGGTACTCTGTCCGCAGCGGGGAGGGGCCACTACATTAAAAAAAGGTTTGGCCTAACCAATGATTCTTGTGCTAATGACTATTAATTATATATTACTTATATAGTACAGTTAAATTTCAATAAATTTTATAAGATATCTATGTATTTAATTCATTATGCGAATATAAAAATAATCTAGTACAGTATGGATTTCAGACATGAACGCATTTATCGAATAGCTTGAGGGGCATACTCCCCCCCGCGCGCACGCTTATTGTTATTTATACCTACGCAGTCATATGATATACATAAATATATATAGGTACCTATTATTGACATTTTCCTACATCTTCCTCTTTTTATCATGAATATAACATACTGTAATAGTTACACAACTCAATCTTTGTTGTTTTTCTCTCTTTCTTACGTTTTGTCTAATTCAAGGTTCACAACAACATATCAAATTAAGTAATATTATATTATTGTTTTTATCATACATAAATAATTTGTATTTTTCCTCTTTTTACTCAGTTTCTTTCGTTTAGATTTTACGATTGTATAAATAATAAATAATAAAATTAATGATAAGACTCAAATTTCACTAATACGAGGTTATATACTTCAGTGGGTGAATAATTGGGCTAAATATTATTGTCATAATATTATAATTATGGTTAGTTTACTATTTTAGCAATTTAGTATGTGTTATTGCTTAGACATTCACATTATCAATGTGTTTAAAGATGTTCAAACTGTTTTCCTGGCCAATAAATTGATTATTGTTTTACTTATTACATCACGTGTATGCGAAAATAAAAAATACAATTTTAATTTAAGAGTTTACAGTTGCGGGAGTGCATATAAACGCATAAACTGATAAACTTAATTATAATATGTTGAGTTTAAAATGTTATAGAAATATTATACCATCTCTATATATTACATATCGTGCTCGGAAATTATATTATATTTATATTTATCACTTTTCATTCTGGTATGAAATCAGTCTTCTGAAAAACACACCGAAATGTATAAAATTTAAAAATAATATATTTTTCATTATTTCTTTGAAATGATCCAAGATCAAGAAGGGGGCGAAAGTTTCAAGTTTGAAGTATTTCAAAGCGAATGCATTTCACGTGAATTATTTACACTTATAACAGTATACACGCATATACATACACATGGGAGGTCCGATCGTGTCCGTCCGAGACTTGTAAAAATGCCGTTGAAAATTTACACCTACCTCCATACCGCAGTATAATATATAACATATATATGTATATACATTATATATTATACCGGCTATATACCTACATACCTATATATATATACATATCGTCGTACACACGCTGACACGCTTACAACACGCGTGAACACAATAACGCAGGTCTGCAATAGGATGGCGCGATTGCTCGAGTGTGTGTTCACGCGTACCTATATATATATACATATTTATACATAGGCGTATTATGTATATAATAAACATGATGTGTATATACTCACGGTCCGAAATATGTGTGTTGTGTAAACGTCCCCTCGACACGACGTTATTATATATATATATGTTGTGTGTGTGTGTGTACAGACTATAGAGTGTTGAGCTAGTGGCAGTACCTATGTACGTGTGTGTGTGTGTGTGTGTTAAAAGCCCAATGCTGTCGGTGTACACGCTGGTCGTATATTATAATGCGTGCGTGCGTGTGCTCCGTGTGTGGTTCGCGTTATTCGGACCTGCTGTCACTGTGGCTGCAGTGTCGTGTATGTGTGGGCCATTCGCGCCAAAACGATGATAATAATAAATTTACGAGAGCCCGGAAAACTCGACAACGTGAGTGTTATAACTTGTATATAATGGTATAGTACGTCAAGCGCGATGCAGTTGGGACACTTCCGGTCAAGTCGGCCATCGAGTGACACGCGGATGCGGGTAAAGACGACTTCATGTCTTGGTAAAAAATTACAAAACTAACACTCTCGACAGAAATACTCGTCAATTGGTTTCCAAAAATATTATTACGTACATCGGTAACCCCCTTTCATCAACATCACTATAGTTGTAACCACAACTGACACAGTATATTCTACCTACTCAATAATATATTATAACACTACAATAGAACGCGTCGGCTATTTTGAGTGTTTTTACTATATTATAATATTATATTGCATACCATTATTATTCCAAGCTTAAAATTATTGTGTGAAACGTCATTACAATGTTATATGGTGTATATAAATGCACGGTATTACCTGTTATTAACGATTTTCAGCTGCACATTTTCACCGGTGTACGTATTATACGTATATAGTGAGTGATACAGAATTTTCGGTCGACTCGTCTCCAACACATTATATAATATACCGTGACCTATAAATAAATACATTTTATATACCGCATACCGCGCTGACCCCTGTGGTTAATCTCTTCTCGGGCGGAAAAACCGTACAATGTATCTAACAGCTGACCAACCCCGTCACAAGAGACGCGTCATCGGATGTCTTTCGGGTGCTCAATTTTTCTAAACGTTCACGTTTTTCGAGAGCGATCGTTCGTGCCCGCGAGAAAAATATTTTCATTCCAATATTATATAGGTACGTAATATTTCATAACAATCGTTACGGCGCAGCGGATCGGACAAAGTATATAGTCAACGACGTCCGACTATACGCGACGTGCGTGACAACATAATAATATAATAATATAATCAAAACATATAATATCATTATGTAATACCATTACGTCGTCGACGACGACGAAAACGACCAGACTATAAACATTATTAAGTATTTAGGATGCAACGTTTTCGATATTGTGTTGAATTGTCTTCGTGTTCGGACTCCGTGGTCGTATTTATATTATATCACGATAATGGTATGTATGCATTATATGACGACAATGAATATACGCCAACGGGTTTTTAAACTCGTCGAATTTCCGCGGAAGGAGAATAGGAGAAAAGGGTTTCGTTTAAAAGTTTAAGGTTTCCGCTCGCGACAAATACAAACACAGCAGAGACGAACAATGATAATATAGAATGTGTTTGAGCGGCCCTCGCCGTGTGTGTGCGTGTGGCGCGTGTTAGCGAGTGTCCGACGAAATTATTCAAATGCGCGCGAGTAACTATATATATATAATATATAGTATATAGATAAACATATTATTAAACTCGTCCAGAAAAAAAAAACTTGGTAAAAACTTCACGAGACCTTCTCGTTAGCGGCGGTGCAAACGACTTTATCGAATGATTCGATCGCGACTGCGTAGGCACACTGCAGCGCGATAGAGATAGGTTCGCGTGCAGATCGATAAACGGCGCAGATATAGATCGGCGTCACACATAATAACATATATTACTATTATATACACGGAAACTATTATATATTTATATATACCTATTATATAATCTACACGCGGTAGAAGTACATATATAATATACATATAGGTTTTAGGTATACTGCAGTGATCGCAGGATTAAGCGGAAATGAAGCGGGATCTTCTAAAAAAATATATTTATGGTTGCCCCCCTTCTAACTACGAATCCATTAGAATTGTTGATCGCAATAATTGATATATTTAAAATAATATTCAGGTGGTCAATTTTAGTTTTTACACTTTTGCATCATCCTTCTTCTTATTTTTTTCTCAATTCAAACACTGCGTAGGTCGATACGCCGATTATATCAGTTGCGTTCTATCATTTTTCTCGCAGGCCAACTTTCGTTTACGTCCACGTGTGTGCAATGAACGTATATCGCTGTTTGTCATATGTCGCGATGTGGATCGCCAATGAGAAAACTAATCCATTTTTTTTTTTAATGGATAGTCGAGTATATTATTATTACTATTATTATATATGTAATCACTATTCAAATTATTTATTATAAATTGTTCTTATTCTAAGTTTGTTGTTATTTTATAAAACGCATGTACTACATATACCAATAGATTACTTTGACGTAAGTTTTAATGACTTGATACTCATTGAGAGCATATATTTAAAAATAAAATAAAACATCTGTCTGCACGATGTGTGAGCGACTCGAAAGTTTTCCAGTTCAGACGTGTAAGTATACCCCACTGCAGTTTTCCTGCAGCATACCATGATTGTATCATTTTTGCCCAGTCCCATCCACCTCACATAATATAACAATATAAAATATACATAAAATATCATATATTGTATTAAATACTGTGGAGGGTGTCCCGCCGGGCTCGCAAGGTTCATTGAGCTCGTACGAACACACACACACACACACTCTGTCGGTTTCTTTTTTCATTTTTTTCGTATATATGTAAATATATATATATATATAGTACGCGTGTATGAATGTCCTGCACATAGTCCTCGGCTCGGGTGTGTGTGTGTGTTCATTATTGAATAGCCGAGGCGGTGGCGGTCGGCTTTTTATACTATTTTTTAAACCCGTCGTTGTAGTCTTCTTCGTCTTCGTCGCCGTCGTCGTTGTCGTGTAACCTACTGCGGCGGACACTATATGTGCTCTTGTGTGTACGAGTATGTATATATATATAGGTACACCTCTACTTATAATAATATATATATATATATATAGGTACGGTCGTCGGATGATGCGGCGGAGGGAGGCGAGGTACGACCGATGACTACCGCGACGCGGCGAGAGGCAGAGAGGCGCGCGCACGCACGCAAACAAACGAGCCGTAGATTCTCCTCCGTCGCCCGTTCTCGACTGGATTCTTTTACCTTTAGTGTATATGACACGTATTTTTTATTATTATTATTTTAAACGATGAGACGGTTTGCATCCGTCCGCGCGCGCGTCCGAGAGCCGTTCGACAAAAATGTTTGTATGGGCTAGAAAGTAGCTATTAAAAAAATAAAATAAAAAACGGGGAACGGCTTTCTTGGTCCATTGTGATCTCGCGCTTGTGTGTGTGTGTACAATAAGTATAATATGTGTATTGTATGCGTATAGTGTACCGTATAGGTATAGTATATCACTGTTGCCGCCTTCTCACAAAACCCGCGAGCTCGTCGCGTAACGTCCGCCGCAGCCGCAGCATTGATTTTTTTTTTTTGTCACCGAAACGATACAATATATACCCACTATATGTATTATATTATTACAAGTTATATATAATATTAAATTGTATATTATTATTTGTTTTCGTTTCGTTCGGTTTCGATTTTCGATTGTTTTCAACCGGGGGCGCACAAAGCATGATGTGCGTATGTATATGTGCGGCGATGGGCGGTGGCGGCGAAGGGGATGACTGTGGACGAGGAAGGTTTGTCGTCCGAAGCTGCGAACAATGGGGGCTTAACACACGCGCGCACACGTGGGTAAACGTCGAAAAAAAAATAATAATAATAAAACGCAATAATAACGGACGGATGGACGTACGTTGGACGGACGTGTGCAGTATTGATGACAATAGTATAGCACGGCGAAATCGGATTTTTTTTCTCCGTTCCCGCCGCGATTCGAGACGGACTGATCGCTGCTCTAAATTCGTGGCACGGGCGGCAGGGAAAGGGAGGTGACGGAAAAAAACCGCGGGCTTCCTGAAAAACGATACAAACGAAAAAAAAATAAATACGAAATACTACCGCAGAAAAAAAATAGTGGAAAAGGGGTCGTCGAGGACTGACAAACGAGTTATATGCGTTCGCGAGATAAATGCTTGGCGATAATTTTCGCGGCGGCACCGACGTCCGGGCGTTGTAAAATCATTACGACAATAATAATTTTACTCCGCTCCGGTGGCCCCCTTTGCACGCGGAAGTCTGCTGCAGCAGTCGGCCCACACCAAGCCGGTGTGTGTGTTGTACAATTCCCCAAAGTCTTTAAAAATAAAAAATAAAAACTCCAACACCGCCGCCACCACCATCACCTACATAACATAATATATATATATATATATGCAAAAGCCCTTACCACCACCACTGCACTGCCCGCCGTAAGAGCAGCACACGTTCGGTTTAATTTATTCGAGGGTATGGGGAAAAATGAAAAAAAAAAAGAAAAAGAAATGGAAAATTATATATAAGGGGAGAACCAAATTGCTATACGGTTAAAAGAAAACAGTTTTGTCGGCCTTTACGCTGTTATTTTATACATACCTAGAGAGAGAGAGATCTGCAGGTGGGTATATATATATATATAAGCACCAACGTGGCGGCGTCGGAATGGGCTTCTTTTTCTTTTAAATTATATTCGCGCGGCGGCGGCAGAGAAATATATCGTCCGCTTTATATTATCGGAGCGAAAGCAAGCAGTTTTCAACCTTCGAGTTTTTCCACTCTTCCAACTATATACGCGATTCACAGACGACCCAATACGGTATTATTTATCGTCGCAGAATATTGCAAATTATATAATATCCGGTCCGTTCAGTGCACAATGCAGCCACGTAGTAATAATGACATTATCGCGTCAACGTCGAGGTCCATACGGCAAGAGAGGAGTAAATTTGAAAAAATTACAAGCTAACATCGATTAAAAATAATAATACATATAATATACCAATAATTAATATACCGCGTTTTACCGTAAACTTTTAAAAACCAACAATAAAATATTAGTTACCCTAAACATGTCTTCTTCTCCGCTGCAGATTTCACTAAAAAAAAAACACATTCTACAGTCCTTTTGATTTCCTCGTTACCGAACTTGAAACGTCAATGAAGTGTATAGATACTTAACTATACCATATACAATTAAAAAAATAATAATATGTTACAAAATAAAAATCGTCACGTCGCAGCAGGTTTCTATCAATGGACAAGCGATGTCTTTCATGCAGTCTTTCTATATTATGTTATTTATTATTATTTGTACATTATCATTTCATTTACATAAGTGCCTATTATTATTTTGTATATGAAATACAGATCGTATAATAAGGTGCAGTTTGTACGTGCGGTATTTTATTTATTTATTTAATTGTTTTTAATCGTAAATTATAACGTTAAATGTTTGTTCATTTCACGGATGGGACCGATGGGGGCCGACCGCGGTCGATTAAATCGAATGGTGAAAAATTCGTAAACAACGATAACATTATTACTGCACGACGTCTCATATTTTATTTTACGACCGCGGTGATAACCTTGTGCGCTGTTCTTCGCGGCGGCGTACGCCAACTTGCGTGACCTACTGAACTAGTTGTGCTTTCCAAAAAATCGTGGGACGTTCGTACGCGCTTGTAGCCGACCGATAGCTTTAATATAATATAATAATAATATGATATATCGGAAACCAGTTCCAAAGCGTTGTCGTGCGCAATCGCGCGTTAACTCATACACATTCACGTGATGACATTTATCGTGTGTGAAATGAGTTATTTTTTTTAAATAACATAATATGAAACACACGCGAACGGGTATCGATCGCGGGATGGGAGTTTGTTTACAAAAATATTTGGTGAAAAAAACCATTATATACGTTACGCGCGTTATTTATGTGGAATCGATTTTGGCAACTTATAATACTTACTAATAGGTATATGCAAATTACGTGCCTATATATATACATATTAAGTATAAATTATTACAAAATACAACAGCGTAGGATTTCGGATGTAAATACTAAATAATAATGAGCGGCGCGCGCACATCGGACACGGGTCATGACATTGTACTATTATAATACACCTATATAACGATTTAGGTACCTAATTATATTATAATATGACGTTTGCCCGTGAACGTGGATACAATAAACGATATTTTGGATTCGTATTTGCATATTATTATTATTATTATTAATATTATTGTTGTTTTTGTCGTTTTAAAACAATATCGTATACATATATTATAATAGTTGGTATTGCGGGCGGAAGTGTTCCAACAATACATACAGTATAAAAAAAATTAGATATATATTAGCTGGTACACATATACTTTATGCGCCTTGTAAAAAACGATACATAAAAATATTATCATCTTTATAGTGTGTTAGCGTTTAGACAAAAACGTAAGCAATTATAATATTCAATAATTCGTTTCGACATAAAAAAACGCGTATAACCCTACGCGCGTATTCTAATTTATTGTCAAACATAAAATTATAATATAATACGTACCTATCTGTATTAAAGTACGGCCATGATGGTATTTTCGAGGGCGATTCGCCAAACACGACTTGTGCGCAGTCGTAGCTTTGGTGTAATGCATGTTATATACCTGCAACATGATTTCCTTGTGGGATGACCTGTAGCAGACTTTCCGTAACACCTAAGCTGAAAACAGACGACAAAAAAAAAAAAAATGTTAAAAAATATTACTAAATAGCCAAATAGAGGTAGCGGTAGTATTATGTAGGTAGCTAAAAAGTAGGTAGGTATATATATATATAATAGCCATATAGATAGGTCTTAAAAAGACAAATATTGATTTATCATTAATCGTGAATTGTCAATATAATTATCTGAGATTCTAAATTGATAAACTTAACATCATAAGATTATAAAGAAATATTTATTTTAGTATATTCGTATTATGGTTTCAGTAATATACCATTATAAAATAATGTAGCTCGTTATTTAGATCCAATATCTACCATCGACAGTAGATATTTATAGTGCATTCAAAATTATTTATTATTTCAAATCACTTTTGTTATTAATGTAAATGCTATTTAATAACAATAAAATAATTTTCAAAAGATGGACATAATATACTTTTTACATGCTTATTGTTTCCTTGTGAGATGATCTGTTGTGAACTTTCCGTATCGTTTAAGCTGAAAATAAACAAAAAAATTAATATATAGCCAAATAGAGGTACTGATAGCTTTAAACATTTTAAGATTATAATAAAAAAAATAAATATCTATATTAAATATTATTAAAGTTTCAACAATACATCATTAATCATTATACACTGTAGCTTGTTTTTTACTGAGTATTTAATTTAAATTTTGGATAATATTATGCAAAATTGTGCTATTGACGGTATATAGATATTTGTAGTACAAACGAAATTATTTATTTTTTCAAATCACTACTGCTATAGCCTATAAATGTGTATCTCATCAAAAAATGGATATATATTTAGGTGCTTATTATACAATCAACTGCTAACTGGGGATTAACAAGGGCCCTAAAACCTACAATAATTTTAAATTCTAATCTTTATATAAACTTCTATCGATGTAAACCTCATAGTTTTGAAGAAAAAAATTACGTCCACCAAATCAAGCTGCTGTCCGGTCCCGATGATGACCTAGTGAAGGGCGGCCCTTGCAGCATGATTAAAAAGCGAGTGCAGTTTCTGCCGAAACGTATACATGCAGCGGATATATGCTATACGGTCAATATGCATCTATACCGCTTTTATACTATTGTTATTATATGTTTAGGCGTACAATACAGACGTGGCGAAGAGTACCTACACACCACCTCAGGTACACCTCTCTATAGCTCAGGATAATAATATATCAAAAATTATTATTAACACAATACAATCTTATATGGTAAAAAAATAATAGCATTTCTAAAGACCACCGCGGTCGATCATATTTATGTACATCCATCATATACATCGAAGTTAACCCATCATTGACGATTTTTCACGTGCTCGGACCAGCCGGGGCACCGGATATCCGCGTCCGAGGTCACCCGCTGCAGCCTCCCCCCCGCATCGCACCGCATACAATGCAGGGAATTCGTGGACGCATGTCCTCGCGCAACGGATGTAAAAATCACGTTATGTGCAAGTGACCGGGAGGAGGGGCGAACCCACATACTCTTATTACTATTGTTGTTGTTTTTTTTTTAATTCCCCATAACTCTAGCTCGTGCGTTTAACACATTTTAATATATAGGTTTAGAGTGATATTTTACAATAATTGTTTAATATAGGTAATTTATGTTAATTGACAGGATTATGTTTTAAATTTGGGTGATATATGGTATATGTAAACCTCTAAGTGCAGACTTCTCAGTAGGATACACGAACCACATCTATATAGTCGAAAATCAAATTCAAAAGCATATATATCTAATACAGCTGATGACAATCTGTTGAAATCTATTTTCCTTAAATTTTTCCCTTCCTCTATACATAAAAGCGGCGGTTGAAGACAATGGTGAGGTGGTGCAAGCACTAAGGCACTACAGTATATGTCTCTATCGTAACTCCATAAGAAGTCATGTGGAGTAAGATCAACTGATGATCTATAGGAACCTGCAAGGTACGATGCAAAACATCGGACGATTCATGTAGCCAGCTGTACCTAAACTGCATTTCTAGTTATAACTGCATAGCATTAATAATGTAATCTGTCGATTGAACGTATCACTCTAGAATGGCCCTAAGTTCAACAATTCCAGAAAAATTACCGGAAGCTCGTTAGCACTTGGCGAGTAAAATTCCAAAAATATATACAATTATTTCACTATGACATACAGCAAGACTTCTGTAAAAACAATATATTTTAACATACATATTAATAAAGGTATACTTCACTAACTTCGTTCACTGTTAAACACATGATGACGTATATCCCCATCATAGTCTTAAGACCAATTTTTTTATAATTAAACCCTTGCAGTTGTTGAAGCCTATTAACCCGATAAAAAAAAAAAAATTATACCTAATCTTCAAATCTGAAGATCGCTCGAACGGGGATGGATCGCGTTAGGTTATTGCGGTTCGTTATGACGTTGTGCAATAATAACGGACCTACCTACTGAAATCGCATTTTATATATATTTTTTTATTTTTATTTTTTTGGCGGATGTGCCAGTGATGGTTACGTGGCTCGCCGTTGTCGCCATCGTCATATTATAGTCGCAGAACAGTCACCGGTCGAAGGAAAACAATGGGCACACACACACACGCCGAACGAGGGAAACCCGTTTAGAATGCATCGCAACGCGTCGTTCCGCCCACGAGCGCCTCCAAAACGGACGTGGTGTAAGCTCGCGAACACAATCGAATCTCCTTTTTGTATTTAACGGCGCTCACGAGCACACACGTAGGTACCTATATAATTTATTATTACGCGGGAATTTATAAAAAATGTTTTCCTCTTCATTCACTGCGCGCATCATCGTCTTCCGACGACGTCTTTTAATTATACCATTTAAATGCACGCATGTTGATGTTATTATTATTATTATGTTTCGATCGACTCGGGCGTATATAATAAAAACCAAGCAGTTTATTATTTCGATTCGTCTCCACACACGCGGCCGCAATAAAATATTATAACAATCGTTGTTATTATTATTTTTACCAATATATAATAATTTCATATTATTTAGATAGGTATATATTGTAATATATTATTATGATAATTTTCATATTTATATTAGATATACAGCAGCAACATCGACGGTGCTAGATATTGCAAGTACGATAAGTACGATAATTTTGCGGTTGGTGTAATTTACAATAGTATCATAATGGTTTTCAAATAATTATAGTGAATTGGTCAATTAGATCACGGAGATTAGATTGAAATTTGGTTATTTGAATCATACAAGAATAATAATATTATAATAATACTGCAGCAGTTGCAGGAGAAGACGTCAACGTGACATATTCAATTATCTTGGTCAAATCCTATTATTTGTATAAGCTGCATATATATACATGTGCTCGTATACAAAGCAAAACTTATTTCCGCGGCATTTGTAAGTTGAACGAATAAGAGGTGTAAGTATTAGGTATTGTGTTGTATAGTTTTTGTGTTTATAGACAAAGTAAATATTATATAAAGTGCGTTAATGCTTTTGTTTCTTTAATTTTAAAATTTTTAAGACATTTTTAATAATAATTTTTATCGTCTGCTCATAATATTTTAAACTATTTACAAAAAAATGATGAAGACCTACGTACTAAGCGCTATATATGAATATAGATCAACTTACTCGTCTTTCTTAAGTACATATTGTGCATTGTAAATATTGTAATAGGTCATGCTTGGCTACTTTACAAGGAGTGTTAAGTTATAAACTGAGAAATTCGAAGAGTGAAGATTACTGTGATTAAGAGCTATCTATGATAAAATAAATTCTAAAACGCAAATGAATATCATAAATATCATAAATTTTAATTTTTCTATAAATAAAAAAATGATACCATATGAATAGCCCTTAAGTACTACCCGTATATAGACTAAGATAAGACGTCGTAGGTATATTAATTAGTCTAAGACTACTAAATAACCGACTGCTATGGTGTTAATATTTTAATAATATATAATATTATATAAAATACCTATATATGTCGTAGCAGCATCAAGTTTATGGTCGTTAAAGAATGCGATGAGTGGGTACACATTAAATTAACATCTCAGCGTATTGAAATCGAGGGGGGGAGTAATCATTATAAAGTTCACTTTTTATACACAACACATCACTCTAAAATATAATATTTAACGTCTAGACGAATAGTAAATTATACATAAATTATATAAGGTACCAACCTATCGAAGGTTATTAACTATAGAACTGTAGGTACTATGTATATATAATATATATATTGTATAGGTAGGCACACGCGTAAAACTATTAATTGTTTTACACGAAAACAATTAAAACACGATTAAATTATAATGACCGTTTATTTTTTTATTTTACATATTATTTTGTATTTATATATTATACAATATAATATAGTGATGCCCATCGATTAAACGCAATATTTCAACACTTTCACGAGTCTATAAATTATAATATTTAACATATTACCGCAGCTATATAGCTAATGCGCCGGTGAATATTAATGTTTCCGAATCGTAAACGAGATTTACATTTTACTTTCAAACCACGCCAGTTGCCAAAGTACCAATAATATAATTAATATAATGCTATTCAAATTTTTACCCCCGTCATAATATCAGTAATAACAGTGACATATTATACTGATAATATGTGATTAACTCTGATTTTCGAGAAGACGTACTCGAACCTGCAGGGCACCATTCAAATCGAAATTTAAAAAAAAAAAAATGTAGGTATAACGTTGATAGAGTGATGTGAAGAAAATATAATAACACTAATACGAATAATTTAAATTGTACTCGATTTATATAGCAACAATTTCGTTTTTTATTTATTTTTGATAAGAATTTACGTAGGTATATATTTAATACGTAATTACAAATTAATAAAAATTTTAAATCTTAAAGTTTGCTGCATCGAAAATATTATTACTATGCAAGTATACCACCTACTATTTACGCACGTTAGGTACAAGAAATATTTTTTATTATTCAATTTTTTCTGTTTAAATAATATTGTATACCTACAGTTTAACAACGCGTAGTTACCTACCTAAAGTATTGAGTACCTTAGACCTCTGTGTCCATGGAGTGTTGACATTATTACTCAATCATTAAAGAGGAGGAATTCTTAATAACACAACGATTGTAACAATGTTTTTTTCCTCGTCACGCGTATGCACAATTCTTGGCAACATACACAGCGTGTGTAATAATACATTTTAAAGATCGTCGAGGTAATAATTATATTATTATTGTATACATGGTTCGTGTATAGATGAGTAGTTTGCAAGAAAAAATAAATAAATGATGGAATCTCCGTAGTTAGATATTTATCTGCCTACCTAGGTATATGTATATAATATAAAGATATTATGATAGCAATAAAAATGTATATATGAAAACGTTTCTTCATAAAAAAAAAACTCCATCTACTGATATTTTTATACAAACTATTATTTCATATTATTATTATTTAGAAAATGGTTTTTACGCGTAACTCGATTGTACATACTTATTCAACTGTTACCTATATTATATATTTTGAGCCTAAAACTCGATACGTATACTATTCGATTGAGATTGGCATTTTTTTTCTGCATCCGATTATGAATTTATGACACACCGTAAACTTTATGCGTTGGATACATATTATGACTTTCGACGCATCGCTCGTAATCATTTACCGTGTATTATAGGTACCATATCAGTATATAATATTTATATGATGCCGATAAACAGCGGACGTCCTAAAACGAGGCCGTCTTCTGTAATCTTCTATAATATGCAGCAGAGTGTTTTATAATGATTGCGAAAGTTAGGTTATCCACGCGAGTTCTAATTTTGCGTATATTATAGATATTCGGATAATATAATGTAGAAAATATATTTAAATTTAAGTAAATAAAATACTACAAACGAGTTATGGCTCGCTGGTCGAGAGAACACAGAAATATACAACATACATAACCATACCTATGCACTGCAAGCGGTTATAGTATCTGACCGCAGTTAAAGGGCAACCGTAATATTTTTGAAATGGATCCAATCAAAAAAATAAAAAATATATTTCCATTAAATACCTACATTTTATTTATTTTTCAATCGGAATTTAGGTGTACCTATACCTATATATTATACTTAAAATCATAATTAATTATCTATGTCGGTTGGTATGAAATAAAAATTATCGTTGCACATAAATTTGTTTACTGTATTTCAATCGTCTAGGTTATACATACAGGGTGATCCATTTAAGTGGGTACCTACGCTAATTATTTTGAAAACTATTTAATTTTTTAAATTTTTTTTTTTAACATCTATAGGTTTTTGTTTTTCTAAAACCGTATAATATTTAAATTTTTTTCAACTTTATATTTATTAGTGAAACCACTATCAAATTTTGATTTTCAAACGATACAATAAAAATATCATGAATTAATAAAACCATTTTTTTTTTTTAATGAATTTACGGGTTAACATTTTTATTTTTCGTCGATTGGTTGGCGAGATATAACTCCTCAAAGTATTGGTGGTTGTTACTATTTTTCAAATAATTGTGAAGACCAGGAGCTAGTGATACATTCGATATCGTTGAATCCAAGGTAACAAAATAAATAACAATTAATTAAATTATAGTCAAATTAGCATATTATGGGTGTAATAGGACATTAAATTAATCAGGTACAAAGTACAACAGTTATCAATATAATTGTTACCCATTAAGTCGAACGGTATCGGATTTAGCAGTTATGGCTTCTAGTCTTTACAAATTAAGAAACAGTATAAACAATGCCTTATTTACCGACTAAAATACCTCCTTCAATCACCAATACTTTAAGCTGTATCTCGCAAACCAATCAACGAAAAATAAAAATGTAACCCTTAAATTCATTACAAAAATGATTTTATTAATTCATGATATTTTTATTATATATGATAGCATTTTAAAATCAAAAGTTGATGTGATTTCACCAATAAATATGAGGGCGATAAAAACGTTATACGGTTTTAGAAAAACATAAACCTAAAAGTTTAAAAAAAAAAATTCAAAAAAAGCTATACATTTCGAGATAATTAGTGTGCCCACTTAAATGGATCACCCCGTATGTATATTACTTAACACCGAAGTAGACAAATTGAGACAAACGTGAAAAAATTAGTATGATAAAGATACAGAGGTTGAGGTGGAAATAGCTGCAGGCCTATGTAGCATTGCTGTAAAAGCATTTCAAAACACACAAAAAAAAAAAGGTGCCTAATAGCTGCAGTATATAGATATTATATAAAGGTACGGTAATCACATGTACCTATATAGTTGTTGACATTATATAGATATGTATAATAGCAGTATTTTGTTCGTGCATATGGTGTGTACAATAATAATAATTCAAACATTGTATTCGTATATCATATTAATATATATATATAATTGACATAAATTGCCGACGAACAGTTTGCCACTTTGTAGCGTTACAAATTTGCTATAAACGCGAACGCATAATATAACGAGTTTTTCTACAATTTATATATTTTATACTCGTACGTCATGCCTTTTGTAGGATACACGTAATATATAATATTGGTTATGTTGGCGCGATAAATTTAATAGTTTCAAGGTACCCAACTTAAACTACGTCTGGCCTGCGCTCTGCAGCTACCGAACTATATCCTGAACAGGTGGATTAAATTTTCTTGTAATTATGTATTATATAATATCTTAATTACGTATATGGGTTGCAATTGTGGCATATCACTTTACGATACTAATACTAACGTGACGTTGTTATACTCAGAATGTATTCTATAAAAAAATTATGAATTTACACTTTTTAAATAATGAATTGTGTTCAAACTAAGCGCATTGAATGAAACTACTTTTAATAATTCCTGAATTACACGCATTATATTTATTATGATTAGGACTATAGGTAATTCACGCCTTTAAAAACTTTGAAATATGTAGTTATTTATGCCCTAAAAAATAACATTATATAACCTCAAAATATACACAATTGCTTAAATATGCCTTAAAAGCTGAAACATTGTGATTTTTGACAATACACAATAAAAATCAACAAAATATTTTTACTGGTAATATTAATAATTTATATTGTATATTACATAAAATTAAATTAATGTAAATGTTTAATTTCAGACTGGGGTTTTTTTAGCTTGTCAAAGGTTAGGTTAGGCCGGAAGATGATAAGACAAGACTTGAGATGAACGAGGATCAATGAGTTAATAGCTGACACGCGTTAGATAGTGATGATCTGGTGCAGTTGATATAATAACCGAGTGCAGTGTACCTACAATTGGGTGACTGTTAGTTAAGGTTTAGTGCATGCTTTGATGGATATCCTGCGATTAAACAGACGTCAGCAAGATAACGAAACATTTGAACAGGTATACAAATACAAGAGCTTTAGGTGAACGATATTATAGTATTATAATAATTTATCGTACAAGGCGATTGGGTAAACCAATACATATTATCATATTATACGTCGTTACCGGAAGTATTTGTAGATGCATCGTTCCAATAGGTCGACAGTATACTATTATTGTTGCCGACGGAAAATCCCGCGATATCTATTAATTGTGCATACCTGTCCCAACTAAAGAAATATGGATACAATTAGTATAATATTTAATAATACCATAGGTAATTTTAATAATATTACAAGTAGGTATAGTTTCGATAAATCCCTAAGAATTGAAAAAATTAATAACTTAATGTCATACTCGGAAGGTATTGAAACTGTAATTGAAAGTTTAAGCAGTTGACTTTTGGTTATCGTTTATTTACGGTACCTAGGTAATAAACGTGTTTCGAGTGTGAAACGACGTTACGACAATATGTGCAGTAAACGGATTTTATATTATTTCACTACAGAATGTGACCCATAATAAATTCGTATAACACATGTTTCTATTTTAATTAAAATATATAGCTATGGAGATAGGGACACCCATGATAAGGTCCTGTGTGAGCTTTTTGCGATCTACGCAGTCAGATCAGTATACAGAATGAAAAAGGAAGACCTGACCTTTATAATAATATGCTGTTTTTATATTTTTAATAGGTACTGAAAATAAAAATAAAATTGAATATTATTACCTAGGCAAAATTTTTTTTTTTAATTTCAACATAGCCTGCAATTCGTAAATCTGGTTTTTATAAAACTTTCGATTGTAAAAACATTTATCTAGTTACTAGTGAACTTAGTGAAATGCCGATATTAGTTGATTTTATGATTTTTTTAAATATACATTTTCTTTAGATTACCTACTCATTTATTTGAAAATTAAAAAAAATATATTTATAGTTATGCAATTATGTTCTTATAAAAAATGTATTTTCAGATTTAAAATGTTTGAATAATTGCATCATTAAGAGCAGGACACCTAGCTGCTTATCTCTTTAGCGGCATAGTCATTGTAATTACTTAAATATATAAATTTTTTTAGTTTAATTTTTTCTCTACATAAGGTTCATATAAATTGGCGTTTTACTTGTGAATAGGTAATAAAATGTTTTGATTTTTTTTCTGACAGGCTTCGAAAGTGTTGAGCATTTTTCATTCTTTGGGCTCCTCTTTGTACTCGCGACATTCCTTTAGTAGGTGTTTTGACCTTTAGCCGTGTTACTCCACAGGTTTCTGATGTAGGTGGTCCTATTTGACATTAAAATATTAAATAAACCACGTGTTATTACTTATTCTGGCATGTTCGATTGATTTTTAGCTAAAATTGTTATTATTTATTTATTATTTATTATCATATCGTGTGGTTATTATCGGTCTAAACCTCGCAGTAATTTAAAAAGTAAAAAAAAACAAACAAAATGCAAATTACGACCGTATACTAACTGTCACAGCGAGTCCGCTTCGATAATGCGACGTAGGTACCTACAACATATTAAATTATTAATATGTTGATTCAATAATATTCATTTAACCGTTATACACTGGATATAATTTTAACGGGTCGAATTCGAACAGTTTAATAAATAGGTATCTTGGGTTTTTTTGTTATTGTATTTCAATAGTAGATCGAGTCATGAGTATTTTTAGATACACAAGCAATTTACAATTATAAAATATTCATAATTCGCTTTAAAATTAAAGCGAGCATATTGAGCACATTTTGATAAAAAAAAATCAAATTTAATATAATTAAGTAAATTGTTTAGAACAACACTTGAATTGCAGTCAATTTAATAACAGTAGTATAATAAATTAAGTTATTAGGCAGAACTTCAAAATAAAATATGAACACTGCAAAATAATATAGTTTTCAATGTAAATACAACCCAATATAATTTAAATTTTGTCACCCAATGGCCTATGTCACCGACGATATATTTCGTGAAAAAAAAAATAATTTATAAAAATTATAAAAATGTAAAAATTACTCAACAAGGCGACACCAGTAAATTTCCTTCAACATCAATATTCATTATTAGGTATTCAAAAAAACAATTAAGGGCCACCCGACGAAGGATTAATAATGACCTATACTTTAAGTCGAACAAAAGCTACCACATTAAACATAAAATCTTATTAAAATCGGTTGAGTAGTTTCATTAGAATTGGTATTTTTTTATTATATCATGTTATCTGACTTAAATGAAAATATAAACAGCATAATATTTATAAATACATCACTAGGTACCCAAAAATATAATATTATCTGCGAAACAATTAAAATATTCATTTGACAATTTAACGCCTGCACGGACCGTTACGTTATTTCTATAGTACCTATATTGTTATACACAAAATATAGTGAACGAGTTAATTATTATTGCTTATTGAAAACTACAATTGTCTGGGTTTCAAGATGATGACAAATTCATTTATAGCAGGAGCAATAGCCGGTATAGGATTGGTATGGATGAACAGGCGATTTTTGTATAAAAAAGCAAGAGGACTTTTAAAGGTACACATAATTTATGCCGAATATGTCAGCATAATCGAAAAGATAAATTAATTTTTTACAAACAGAAGTTAAATACATTTATACACGAAATTAGGTTTTATAAAATATTGTGACTTAAACTTTTAGAACGAACAAGATCTAGTAAACGTACAGAGTACTTCGGCTGCTCAACTAACTCCATACTTCGTCCGCAACCTCATAACGACTGATAGAGTAATATGAATATAATTAATTAATATGTCTTTTAAATATACACGCAATTAGGTTTTATAAAATATTGTGACTTAAACCTTTAGAACAATCAAGATCTAGTAAATGTACAGAGTACTTCAACTGCTCAGCCTGCAAATATAGACGACGGCATATCAACAAATGATAATTATTATGTAAGATGATTAATTAATATGTCTTTTAAATATTTTCGCAATTAGGTTTTATAAAATATTGTGACTTAAACCTTTAGAACGATCAAGATCTTAATAATTACTGGATAATATTTTATTTAAAAAAATTGATAATCTTAAGTTTTCATGTGTTAAGAGGACGCCACATGGAAAATTGTTGCCTTCGTCTTACACACATACAACATTTCAATTACTTAGATATTTTTTATTTTTTAATATATTTTGGTTGTGTTTGATTTTATATTACGAAATATGCTTGTATTGGAAACATTAATGTTCATTAAATTATACAGTTTAATGTTCATTATTGCACCTAGATATAATAGTAAATATTATAACTTAAACCCTTTTACTTTAGGTGATGAACCACTTTGAATACAAATTGAAGTACCGACCAGTTCTCTTATTAAATGAAATTTATCCATATATCAACTACACAGTCAGCGTCATAGCGATTTCTCTGCCAGTGATAATGGTGGGGTGTGTCATCAATGGTCAATCTATTAATGCACAAAGTAATATTTTTATATTGTAGATATTGACAATTTTAATATAAACTATAACTTAATTTCAATATTATATTTAATTTAAGTTTCACTTAGATGTGATGTATGATTTTTATATGATCACTTTAATATGTACAATAATAATATAAACGATTTTCTGTCGAAAAATTAATGTCGAGATTATCTTAATCTAAAAAAAAAATGTCCATTTAAGATTAAAAAAATAGATTATTTACGATAAATATTGGTTGGATTAATAAAAGTATTAAAGTATTGATATTTAAAATTGTTACAACAATAATCACTAATCACTTTTATCGTTGCTTTTTTTATGTAGGTTCTTCAAAAAAGGACGCCAAAAATATGCTTGCCATCTGGGTATTGAAACATTTTTGTGAAAAAGTTATAAAGTTATAATGGCGCACAGTTTAATTTCACACTATTGTCAGGGAAACTTGACTGACGAAGGTGATTTGTAAAGAAATAAGTTACAAGAGGCTGATGAGGGAAAAACTCACGCACCAATCAAGTAACCCGCACCACTGCAAAAATGCGACATTCTCTCGTCACTCTTAATAAACTCAACCAACCGGCACCAGAATTCCCCATAAATGTATTATATAAACGGTGCAGCTACAAAACTTAAATCAGTCTTCATCCTAACCCTCAACTGTCAAAACATAATAGTACAATCAGGTGCCACCAGCGGCATACCTGAAGCGTATCCCGATTGTTATAATATATTATTATATTATTATTGTCACCAAGTGACATATATAACGGCCATTTTACGACCGATCCACTTATTAATTGCAGGCTTGCTGCACGTTATCGTTTCTGATGCCCAACCCCGACACCGCCAGTTGTCAATCAGTTGCACACCAGCGACACACAACCCTGAAGTCGACTCAATGACCAACCGACGAATACCCTACGCCGATTAGGACTAGTCTCCGTGGAACCAAAATTTTCCTTTTCAGGACAACCTCTATATTGTATAGGTCACACTTATCCGAATGAGACTCACGGAACGGATGCCACTTTCATAAGCGGCCCCGAAGTGATCAGGTCTCCTTCCCCACCCAATTTATGTACATACTACGAGCTAGTATTTATTATAATATATTATTGAAACACGTTGTTCCCATGTTTGTTCAAGGTTTCGAAGACCGCTACGCCATCGGTCCCCGATTCCTAATTTTTGTATATAATATTATATTTACACAGAAATAAAAGGATTATTATTTACCAAATACCAGCGAGTTCATTTTTACGAGACAGCAGCGCATTTAGCCTGCGTGCCGTATCATAGTTTTAAATATATATTATTGATTATTATAAGCCATGAGGTATTAACAGCATGTACAATTCAATTTAATTAGATAAAATAGATACTTTGGTGAATGATATAAATGCATTTAACCAGGCTGTGCCGTTAAAATTTGGCACCCAGGGAAAAATTAAACCGTTAATACGGTAAGTACGGTACATAAAAAAGCTTTTGTTGCACGAGGTAATTTTTTATATTGTAACATACTTCTATTAAAAACTAATATTTTAATACTTTTTTTCATTCCTTTAAATATTTCATATAATGTAAACTCAGATAAAATGTTTATAAAATAATCAGTTATTATTGGTATTAATTTATACTTTACAGCACCAACAAAAATTAGGTAAAGGTAAAAATCAGCATTATGGCCCTAAATTATTTTTATGGGTATGATTATTTACGATATTTATTAATTTCTATCTTTTTCGTCAATAAATACATAACATTATTTAATTTCAGCTATGACCATTTCCTCGGAGAACAAGAATAGGATGTACATCGTCAAAATTATTAAAGAGAATTCGTTAAAGAACACAAACAATATTAAATTAACCAATTGTTTAATTTCTTTTTACACCTATTATCCGTCATACCTACACAGTGACTTGGGCACTCAATGTCTAAGTTATCACTGAATACCTTTATTATTTTCATATTATAGTCTAATTTTTGTCATATATATTATATTTACTATACATAATTGTTATATTGGAAATATAATAAATATGGCTAAAATTAGACTATAATATGCCAATAATAATGATATTGATTGATTACTTATTCATCGTGTTCTTATATCATTGTGTTGTGACGGTAATCTGTGTAAAAAGAAATGATCTAATTGGTTAGTTAAATGTATTTATACTTAAATGCTTATTGTTACTGTTTGAAATAATATCAATAAAATATAAAATGTATTACATAAAAGTTATATGTATTATAACGAATTAACGCCTGAATAAAAGTTGTTAAGCGCCAGGGTCACTCGATTTAAAAAAAAAAAAACGTATAAAAAATAATTACCTGGCAAAATAAACGTCACCGGTAAAATGCTTACTATGTATAAATTTATGTTTACCCGTAAAATTTACGGGCTTAATTAGCTGAGCGCTCACTGAAGTATTTCCAATAAATATAATTTATTTTTAATAATATACCTACTTAAGTATAATAATAACGACTGCGCATGTGCATTTATAATTAATGAGATATAATCATCGTGCGTTCGCGCATGCTGAAGTTATGTGTTATAAAATTATGTACACATATATTATACCCAGTAACCTAACTATAAAGAATATTATTTAAGTAATATATATATTATATATACATATTATACGGGTGAAATTCATTCAAATTTCAAATCCTTGCCCCAATTTATCACCAGCGTGCATTATATTATGCATAAGATTCATAGGTATATCAGTGAATATATTATAGCACGTAAAATATAAATACAAAAAAAAAATGGTTTTAATTATACTATTTATATCTACGATATATATCTAAATAATTTGTGCGCGTATAATACGCGTATAATCCGAATGCGAGTGCGCGCGCGTGTAATTAACACGTCTTGGGAAACATTTGGCCAACTGTCTCACGAACTTTTTTTCTTTCTACAACTCTTCTATAGCTATTAAATTCGACCCTGCGACGTGGCAATGAACATTGAACATAATATATATAT